>NC_084828.1:166998722-167301752 GCF_033115175.1 Lepus europaeus | reverse complement strand
GAAGATGGCTCAAGTGCTTGGGCCTCTGCTACCAAAGTAGGAAACCTAGATGAAGTTCCAAGCTCTGGGCTTCAATCTGGCCAAGCCCTAGCTGTTGGCCTTTTTAGATAGATGGATGGATGCATGGATAGATAGATAGATAGATAGATAGATCTTTTTTAAAAGGCTCAGCATAGATAGGTAGATAGGTAGATAGATAGATAGATAGATAGATAGATAGATAGATAGATAGATCAATCTTTTTTAAAAGGCTTGGCATCACCAGCCAATAGGCAGAAAGTAGCTCTGACTGCTCCATCCATGATAACACTGCTAATCATAGTTACTGTTTATCAAATGCATTCTTTAATGGTCAGGCCAGCACTGTACCAAGGAGGTCAGAGCCTGTGGGCTATCGTCAGATAGCTTTGATTCTCGGCTCCACTGAAACCTCACTGGTCTCAACTGTGAAATGGGGCTAGTAATGGCACAAACTTCAAAGTGTTCTTGGTAGGTTAAATGCACTGATTCATCAACCAGCCCTCGTCCTTACATCTCTGTGCCTGTCTGCATCTGGATTAATCGTGCTTCCAATAGGAAGCCTTTCTTGCGTGACCACTCTCTTCCCGGGCCCAAACCCTCCCTTAAGCAATCTGTGGTGGAATTCTGTGCGGAATAAAGCTGTACTGGTTGGCTTCAGATGGGTGCTAGCCTCACTGCCCGTGAGGCTTCCCCAGTGCTGCAATCCCGGGAACCAGCATGAGCAGACCTGGAGGGGAGACCCAGAGCCAGTCACAGTGACAAGTGCAGCGAGTGGATGAGCCCACAGAAGCCAGCAAGGCTGGGCTTCGGCACCAACTTTAGCGCTTGGGCTCCAGCCGATCTACAGAAGGGGGTGTTAGAGAGCCAGGGGAGGGGGTCACATTGTCCTGTGAGATCCCCCCATGCTACTTCATTCACTCAGACATTCTGCTGCTGGGAATAAGCTGACGGAGTACTAGCTGACCTTGGGTGGAAAATGAACTATTGCTCCTCAATCCATCAAACTAAGAGAAGCATATTCCACATTTCCTGTTTAGAAATGAGACTGCCAGTGAAAAATGGTAATGCGTGTGTTTGTTTCAGGTTACCGAGAAGAAGCAAGGCTCAAGGCAAGCTACCTCTGACACCTCCCCCTTTTCCTTACGTCTTACGGTTGAACATCACTCAGAAGATAACATCATTATCTGATGTTTAATTTTTAGAAGAAAATATTTATTTTAAGGGCAGAAAAGCAGAGAGAGAAAGAGACAGACTCTCATATGAAGGTTCACTCCTCAAAAGCCTACAACAACTGGGGCTGGGCCAGGCCAAAGTCAAGGGCTCAGAACTCAATCCAGGTCTCCCCCGTGGGTGTCAGGGATCCCAGATACCACAGCCACCACGGCTGCCTCCCAGGTGCACAGCGGCAGGAAGCTGGAATCAGGAGCAGACCTGGGACTTGAACCCAGGCACTCAGATGTAGGGGATTCGGGCATCTCAAGCTGCACCTCAGCTGCTGCGCCCAAGTCCCATTGTTATTTTATTTCTAGGTAAGAAATCTAGCTGCACATGTCAACTTATAACCACGATCAAAGGAGAAACAAATAGGTGTCTGTTTCCAATAAACTACAAGCTGCCTGAGGTCTAGACCATCACTCACAGGGTTTCTACAGCGGCCCGCGAATGGACAACACATAGAGCAAAGTGGCTGTCTTGGGCTTTCTGGACGCACCATTGGAAAGAAAACTGCCACGGAGTCGAGCCTAAAAGACCTTGTCTTTACGGTTCTTACGACATGCCCAAGAGATGCCGACAAAAGCGTTCTGTAAAGAGCAGAGGTGGCGATCGGCACAGGGGCTTCCTACGTGTGTTCCTGCACTTCATCAAGTGCTGGGCTGTGCAGCAGGACGCGAGCGAGGGCGGATAAATAATCCTGTCTTGTGCAGCGGAGATGGGAGAAACAGGGCTGTGGGCTTGAGATCAAACAAAAGAAACAAACTGGGATGGCCTCTTTCCGGTCCCCACCTCCTCCCTGAAGCCTCCTGTTCTCCAAAAGGAATAGAAAGGTTTTCTGAGAATGGCTGAACCGTCCCGCTCCTGTTCCTTCCGTAGGAAAACTTGTTTATCCTGCCTCTGTTTTTAGACCTCGGAAAAGTGGATGAGGCCGCTTCTTCCCCGTTAGCCTCAATTCTTCCCCAGTCAGCAAATATCAACAGGAAAGGGCTTCCGTCCCTGATAACAGTGGCATCAGGGAGCTCACGCTGGGCCTTAATAAGCCGGGGGCACTGCAGAGAGGGGAGGCAGAGACGCCATCTCCAGCTCATGTTTGCAGAGTAACGAGTGCGAAAGGATCGGAAGAGACATTGAGATCTGGGGACATTTATTCCGACAGGGACCGCGGCACTGTCTCCGACACAACTCGTACCATTCTGAAGATTCATTTTAGAACTGTCAAAGCTTCCAGGCAGAAAATTATCCTCAGTGGCTGAAACTTGGTTAAACAAATTTCACTGTGTGAGGGAAAACAAAGTTACTTTTGGAAGTCTTGTGGGGGACGAAATCTCAGGCAGGAAACCAGAAAATGACAGCGTCAGGCAGATGGAAGAGCCGTTTGCAAAGAAGGGGCCCAGGAATACACAGGGTGGTTCAGCAAGGTACAGGATGGGAGGCGACCCAGCCCCGCCCTACACAGCGGCTAAATATGTTCAGACAGGCAGGGACAATCAAAGCCCATCACCGGTGCCAACCAAGTCCATTTGGCCAAAATGTTGGGAGTGTGGCCCAGTGACCAAACCTACGGCAATCTGAGCAACACAACAAATAATGGCAATATTGGAAACCGATCAGATAGAATAAACAGCTTCGGTGGGCATTTGGTGCAATGATGAAGACACTGCTTGAGATGCCCAGCGCCCACAGCGGACAGCCTGGACTTGAGTCCCAGCTCCACTGCCACTTCCAGCTTCCTGCTAACTCACACCCGTGGAAGCAGCAGATGGTGGCTCTGGTACTTGGGACCTCGCTGCCCATGTGGGAGACCCACACTGAGTTCCCATCTCCTGGCTTCTGCCTGGCCCAGCCCCAGCTGATCTAAACAGCCCCAGCTGTTTGGAGAATGAACCAACAGATGCGAGGTCTCTGTCTGCCTGTCTATCTCCTTCTCCCTGCCTTTCAAATACATCAAATTAACTAACTAAAAACCACGGAGTCACAATTCTATCCTGACAAAAACACATAATTAATGAATAAATAACAACAGGTGGTGAGAGAAAGGACTGAGCTCCCTTAGAATAGAATAAATATAGAAGGAATTCAAAAAATAAAAAGTCTCCATCATGCAAACGTTACAGTAATAACCGCTGTAGGCTAGTACTACTGATGGACCCTCAAGTTAGCGGGTGAAGTTATGAAAAGGTCTAGCAGGTCAAAGTGTCCTCCCACAAGGTATGTATTAATTACACTTGGAAAAACAGTGTCTCTGCAGGAGAGAGACCTGGCAGACACAATCTTAATGAAATCACCGAATTTAGCATCACCATCATCGGGGCTCCCTAATCGGAGGCACTGAGGGCACCACTCATTTCTGTGATGTGTGAAACACGTGATCTCAATCTAATCACCAGGAAAGTCTCAGAGAAGCCCGAGCTGAGAGACGCTCTATAAAACAACTGGTCTAAACTCCTCACGGGCAACAAGTCTGTGTAAGAGGCCAGGCTGAGGTGCTATCACACGGAGATAATGGCACAGGCAGGGTGGGGTTCTGGGATGCAGAACAAAAGGATGTGGAAGTTCAAAAACTGTCTAGCGACTGGTGAAGAGCATTGCACACGTAAGGCTCACCTAGTTTTGATAGCTGTACCACAGTTTAGGATAGATGCTAACACTAAAGCCACATTTAGAATGCCAGTCTCTGTGTCTCCTTCCATGAAGCTCTGTGCCATTACTTTTCTCTTGACACATCTCTCCACAGATAATTTAATATCTAGCAAGAGGTGATCACGAATAGTAGGTATAAGAGTGATTCCTACTTCAGCAAATGAATATTCCAATGAGCATCTGACTTTTTTTTTCTTTTTGAAGTTTTCCAGAATTACAGAGCCTAGGGGAAATATTTGACTCAAAATTTACTTTTACTGACATGACTTCCTTTTTGCAGGCAAAACAAGCAGAATAGTTGACATGCTTGTGTAGGTACTGGAAGATCTGGTGCAGAGAGGACACTGAGGGAAGCTAAGGCAAGCTGGGTTGAGTACAAGAACTCTTCAAGTAGTGTATAGAAAAATGTGTGCTATGGAAATACCATTCAGGCATTTCTAAAAAATTTCGCACCAAAATGAACATCTTTTAATTTCAGTTTTCCATGAACTTTTTGGAAATATCTTGGTACATGGAAACTCTGTGCTGTTTTTGCAACAATTCTGTAAGCCTACAATTATTACAGAACCAAAAGCCAAGTCGAATTGGGTGAATAACAGTCCTTATGTACATATACCACATTTTTCTTTAACCAGTGGACACCTAGGTTGATCCCCCACCTAGCTATTGTGAATACTGTTCACTGAAATAAACTTGACACCAAAAGACAAATAATACATATTCTCATTTGTATGCAGAAGTTAAAAAATATAATTGATCTGAACTCAGAACTGTTAAAACCATAGGCTGAAAAGTGGATGGAGTGAGGAGGGCTTGAGGGACACAGTCAGAAGTAACACATTCTAGTGCATTATCAACAACTAGGAAAAAGGAGCTGCTGGTCTCTAAATTCAAAGATAAGGAAATGGAAAGGCAGGTTGCCTGGTTGGATTGGTTTACACTGTGTATATGTGTTGAAACTGCATTGTGGCCTGTGAATATGACCAAGTATTATATGCTAAGTGGAAATGGTTAAAAATAATTCAAAGTTCAGGCAGAATCAAGGTGAGCTTGGCTTCCCCAGGCAGTCAGCCCAGACAGTGCTTGGCCATTCTTCTGCAGATCGGGGTGGGTAATCCCACACTGTCCTTGAACCTACACCCCGGATGTCGCCCATCCATGGCTATATGTTCACGGCCAGCAGCAGTAATAGCTTCTGACAGGGAAAAGGACTCGAAGGGCAGTTTGCAGAGAAAACACACAGGAGAGAATCTGGAGGAGTCATGACTGTGTTTAGGGAGCAACATCTGTAAAGGTGACAGGGAGAAAAGGTGGCTGAACTTGGGGGTAACAGCCAGCCTGCCCGATCACTGGGATTAAAAGAAAAGAAAGGAAAAGTCAGTCTACTATTCAGTCTTGGAGTATTATCCATTATCCTTTGAGTGGCATCCCTCAATGTCCTCTCTGTACCAGATCTTCCAGTACCTACACAAGCATGTCAAACCATTCTGCTTGTTTTACCTGCAAAAAGGAAGTCATGTCAGTAAAAGTAAATTTTGAGTCAAATCTTTTCCCCTAGGCTCTGTAATTCTGGAAAACTTCAAAAAGAAAAAAAAATCAGATACTCATTGGAATATTCATTTGCTAAAGTAGGAATCACTCTTATAAAGTAGGAATCACTCTATTTGTGATCACCTCTTGCTAGATATTAAATTATCTGTGGAGAGATGTGTCAAGAGAAAAGTAATGGCACAGAGCTTCATGGAAGAGACACAGAGACTGGCATTCTAAACGTGGCTTCTGATTTCAGAAACTGGCCATCTGGCATAATTCTAGTTAGTTCTGGAACGGCTGAATTCCTCTGCAACCCTTGGAATCATGCTGAAGCAAAGCAGGGCCACCACTGCACCATGACGGTGGCCCGTACGTACCCCCCACCGCATTGCAGCGGGACGTCATTTCCCAGAGCACCAGCGCCATGGAGTAGACGTCGGTCTGCTTGAAGGACTCCACGTTCTCCAGATTCATCCTGGATTCCAGGACTTCCGGTGCCATGTATCTGGCAGTCCCCACCTACAACAAAGACAGACATTGAGGCCATGGATCTGCAGCTGCATCTTAACTGTCACCATAGAGCTGACACTTGGTCCTGAACATGCAGGTGATCTTTACAGAAATCACCATGCTGTTTCGAATCATGAGACCTACACAAAAAGCATACAGCACACATGGTTATTTTTAAATATAGACATTCTCTCCTTGAAAACCCCTTAAAGCTATAAACAAAGCATGGCAAAGTAAGGAAGTGCCAACCCTCAGAGCCGCCTTATCTAGTCATCGCATTATTCAGTAACATCCTCGCTGATAACCTGGAAGACAACTGTGATATTTTAGATGTTTATTTTTACTTTTCCAAATTAAATATTTTTTTATCCTCTGGAAACTCCAAGACGTAGAGTAAACGCTGGTAACTGCTACCAGTTTTGATCAGTTAAGGATTGTGTACTAATCTTTGCCTCACAGCACATACCAGCATGCCAAAGATGCAGTATTATTTCATAAAATCTCTACTAAATTAAAGTGCATGAAAGTATTCCCACAGTTAAAAAAAAATCTGGGTCATCGTATAGTTCGGAGAGGTGTGCCATGTAGTTTTCAGTCTATGGGCTGCCTCATCACCACAGGTGACAATAAACAAATACAGAATGCAGAGGAAAATGGAAAAAATATTTCTAGGTAATTGAAATGTTTGACATCCATGGACAATTTAACAATAAAGCCCCATCTTTCCAGGGCTCTCAGGAAGGTTAAGCGAGTTGATCTGACCCCCCCCCCCCCCCCGAGGAACGTTTCTTATTGGCATGTATTAGAAGACATTTTTCTTTTTACTAGGTCATTGCATGAGTCATAACCCTGGCACATGAATCCATCCATGTCTGAACATGTTTACCCCAACATTGCATGTGCTGCCATGGATACAGAGGGCTGAGTGAGGAGCACCTCCTGGCACCTGGCTCCAGGAGACAGCAGTGTCCTTGCTGGGCGCCCCCGTGTGAACACAGGGCCCAGCAGCGCGGCAGAAGTCTTGGAAATGCTTAAAGCTTCCAACAGCTTGTTAGTCAAACATCTCTAAGAGTGCCTCGAAAGTGGGGTTGTCACTCACTCAGCCGTCACTGCTGAAGGCACTGTGCTAGACGTCTTAGGAAACCACACGGACCCAGACTTGGGCTTCAGAGAGATGGTCTTCAACAATGGTGAAGAGGGACATCAATGTATCGGTTGATAGAGTAAAAAGGACCCAATACGACCCTAAGAGAAAGTGCTAACAGTACCTGAACCAAAAAAACCAGCCATTTGCAAATGGAAAAGAACCAAGAATGGGCTCAAGGAGAATGATCTGAGTTGGAAACAACTGAAAACAGGAGGATCAATGTTATCCATCAGCAAAGACAGGCAGGCAGGAGACAGCGGGCCCAATCTACAGCTGGATTCTGTAGACAAGTGTCCAGACAAGAAGCGTGAGATATGGATCAAGGGGAAGAATGAGGCAGGCACCAGCTCTCACTCACCTGCCCACTGTTAGCCAGGTCATCCACAGACAGTGTAGGGTCCAGACGCAGGGACAGCCCAAAGTCACACAGGCAGCAGGTCAGGTCGTTCTTCACCAGGATATTGGAGCTCTTGAGGTCCCTATGCACGATGGGCATCTTGGGCCTCCCACAGGGGGTGTGGTCACTGTGGAGGTGGGCAATGCCCCGAGCCAGGGAGCTGCCCAGTTTGCGCAGGTCCTCCCAGCTGATGACGTGGCG
This sequence comes from Lepus europaeus, assembly GCF_033115175.1. Classification (NCBI taxonomy): domain Eukaryota; kingdom Metazoa; phylum Chordata; class Mammalia; order Lagomorpha; family Leporidae; genus Lepus; species Lepus europaeus. The sequence continues at coordinate 167,294,088 of NC_084828.1, read as the reverse complement.
CGTGAGATACTCCTGCAGGTTGCCCTTGGCATGGAAGGCGGTGATCAGCCAGTACTGCTTCCCGAGCTCTGTCTTGCGCTCCTCGGCCGTCAGGAACTGCAGGATGTTCTCGTGTTTCAGGTTGATGTCCGAGAAGATGTCTTTCTCCGTCTTCCAAGAGGCGTACTCCTCGTAGGGGAACATCTTGACGGCCACGGTCTCGAACTGCTCGGACGTGTTCTGCCTCAGCTTGGCCTTGTAGACCTCGGCGAATCGACCTTTGCCCACCAGGGTGTCCAGCTCAATGGGCAGCAGCTCCGTGTTGTGGTTGATGTTGTTGGCGCACGTGGAGCTGATGTCGGAGCGGTCGTCTTCCAGAATGATGGCACAGTGCTCGCTGAACTCCATGAGCTTCCGCGGCTTGCTGGTCTCCCAGGAGGGGCTCAGCTTCTGCTGCCGGTGGACACGGTAGCAGTAGAAGGTGACGATGACAGCGATGGCAATGCCCAGCGGTGGCAGGAGGCTGACGCCGGTCACTTGGAATATGACTAGCAACAGATCGGGACTGCTGTTGGTGTATTCTGATAAGGGAAACAAGACAAGGGAGAGAAGGAGTTGGCTTCAGTAGGTACCCGGTGTTACACACTGTCAGGAGCGAGTCCCTGCCTCAAACACGTACGGATCTTGGCATGTGCATAGTCCCTGAGGATACTGCAGCCTGCGTTTTTATTCCAGGGATGCTAGTGTACACTTGTCTAGTTTCCCTTGCCTCTGGCCATCTATTCAGATCGCCTACTGTTTCTCTAAACTTCAGCTTACATGTCACTCTCCCTAAGGGAAGTCAGGGAAAACTTGGAAAAAACATCAGATTTTACACATCCTCACATCACCCCATGTAGCAGTAACAATATAGAATTTCCTAAGTACTAATTGATTACGACTTAAAACCAGGACTCCATTTACCTGCTCTGTGTCTATCTTTCTCTCCACTACCCACCCCAGCAGCCTGCTCACTTGCAGGCACCGAGTCTTTCTGATTACTCTGTTCAGCACACAGCAGCTCCTCAGTACTGCTGATAAAGGATTTACCGAGCAGTAGATAACTAAGCTCAAGGCATTGCAGGAGTGCTGGTAACACAGATAGAATGACACAGCTCCTACCTCCAGAAAGCACGCATACACAGTATCTTAAAAGCAGAGACTGGGGTTAGCATTGTGGCATAACTGGTTAAGCCACTGCCTGTAACAACAGCACCCCCTACAGGCACCAGTTCAAGTCCTGGCTGCCCCACTTCCCATCCAGCTCCCTGTTAACATGCCTGGGAAAGCAGTGGAACATGGCCCAAGTGCTTGGGCTCCTGCACCTAGATAAAGCTCCTGACTGGTAGACCTAGATAAAGCTCCTGACTCCTGGCTTCAGCTTGGCCCAGCCCAGGGTGTTGTGGCCACATGGGGAGTGAAACAACTGATGGAAGATCTCTCTCTCTCTCTCTCTGATTTGCAAATAAATAAATAAAACTATATAATTCAGGGCCAGCATTGCGGCACAGGGGGTAAAGCCACTGCCAAATGAGCACCGGTTCCAGCCTCAGCTCCTCCAATTCCAATCCAGCTCCCTGCTAATGTGCCTGGGAAAGCAGAAGTCTTTGGGCCCCAGCACCCATGTGGGAGACCTGGAAGAAGCTCCTGGCTCCTGGCTTCGACCTGGCACAGACTTGGTCATTGTAGCCATTTGGGGAGTGAACCAGAGGATGGAAGATCTGCTCCTGCCTTGGTAACTCTGCTTTTCAATATATAAAATAAATTTTTCAAACACAGAAAAACAAAGAGACTTCCAAAGTTCCGCCATAATCTGTTCTTTTCCAAGCTCCCGTTTGGAAGCCTGCTCTGCTCTGATCAGGGTATCCTGAAATACCAGCACTGGGGTTGTGTATGGTGTGGAGAGGACTCAGGAAGGGGTGTCTTTGGAAGTAGGCTACCTTATTTCCACCCAATATTCCTCTTTCCAATGCGTATGCAATCTGTATTTTAATACAAAAAGAACATTTAATAGCAACAATGGAAATGTTGCTACAGAAGTGAGAGAAGTTAAACATAGCATACAGGGATTTTCTGACTCAGAACACTCACTTGTTCTGTGAGTTGATGCAGAAAAGTCTTTATTGTTTTAAAGATTTATTAATTTATTTGTCTATCAGAGTTACAATGAGAGTGAGAGAGAGCGAGAGCGAGAGAGAGAGAGAGGTCTTCCATCTGCTGACTCATTCCCCAAATGGAAGCAATGGCCAGAGCCAGGAGCCAGGAGCTTCTCCCAGGTCTCCCATGTTGGGTGCAGGAACTCAAGCACTTAGGTCATCCTCCACTGCTTTCCCAGGAAAGAGAGCTGGATTGGAAGTGGAGCAGCTGGGACACAAACCAACACCCATTTGGAATGCTGGTGCTGCAGGAAGAGGCTTAACTTGCTATGCCACAATGTTTAACATCAGCTATCTGACTGCAATGTCTTGGTCATTCCACTTTGGTTCATGTGCTAGCTTTGATTGGCTTGGGTTAAACAAATTTCCTCTTTGGAAGAAGGACATAGAAACATTCAGTGGACAGGAGACAATGAAAGGCAGTTACACTTCAATGAGAGCTTTGCTGGGCTGTTTCCACTGAGAAAGAATGCCAGACTTCTATTACTTTATGTGTCAACCCTCTGTCCTTGATGGTAGTCATTAAAAGCAGGCTTCCTACTCAGAAGCCAGATTCATGCATTAAATGTATCTCTGAGTGTCTACCATGGGCATGGCCCTGCCCTCAAAGAGTACCCAGGAGAGGAGTTGGGGAATGCATACAAATGGTTAGCATTACAAGGATCCTTCAGGCAGTGCATGGCAAATGGAATGAAAACATGAGTTTGGGGCCAGCATAGTGGCACAGTGGGTTAAATTACCTCTTGTATTTGCTAGCATCCCTTATTGGAGCACCAGCTCAGGTCTCAGCTGGTCTGCTTAGGATCCAACTTCTTCCCTATGCACATGGGAAGACAGTGGAGGACGGCCCAAGTACTTGGCTCCTTAACACCCATGTGAGAGACCTGGATGGAGTTCCTGGATCCTGATTTCAGTCTGGCCCAGCCCTGGATTTTTTAAAAAGGTTTATTTATTTATTATTTATTTGAAAGTCAGAGTTACAGAGACAGAAGGAGAGGCAGAGGGCGGGGGGGGGGGGGAGATATCTTCCATCTGCTGGTTCACTCCCCAAATGGCCGCAATGGCCAGAGCTGTGCCAATCCAAAGTCAGTAGCCAGGAGCTTATTCCGGGTCTCCCATGTGGGTGCATGGGCCCGAGGACCTGGGCCACCGCTTTCCCAGGCCATGGCAGAGAGCTGGATTGGAAGAGGAGCAGCCGGGATTTGAACTGGCCCCCATATGGGATGCTGGCACTGCAGGCTGGGGCTTTAATCCACTGTGCCACAACGCCAGCCCCAGTAGCCCTGAATTTTGAAATCAATTTACTGAGAAGTGAACCAGCAGATGGAAGAGCCTCTCTCTCTCACTCTCTATTTCTGTCTCTACCTCTTTAAATAAATAAATAAATAAATAAATAAAATTTTCCTTTCAAGTAAATAAATAATTTTAAAGATTAAGTTTATTCTGGTGCAAAACAATTGAGGTCAATGCATTTTGTTCATAATAAGCATTTTCATTAACGTTTTGGATATTCCTGATATGCATGTATTTTCAATTTTTTGACCAAAATATACTTACCTTTTAATCCCACTTTCCATGAACTTTTGGACATCCCCTTGGTATGTGGAAATCTGGGGTGGGAGCTAACGGTGTGAAGCAGTCATGTTGGTGGAGTGTGGACAAGCCTAGCAGAACACAGAAGGCACGGGGCAAGGGCTGCCTTTGTGGTGGTCTCTGAGGAGGGCAAAGTCAATGATGGGTGAAGGAGTTTAGGAGAAAGAATATTGGATCTACCTGAGGGGAACAATTCTCGCAGCATTGTTCTGCCCTGGGGAATAGACAGGAAAGGTAGGGTAGGTGGCATGGGAAGAGATTCAAGTCAGAGACAGGATTGGAATTATTCAGTTGGCAACTTCCACCTTCAGTGGGTATTGGAGCCAAAAGGAAAGGGAGTGAGAATGTTGTCCCGGTGGAGTAGGGATTCTCATCATCTTCCAAAGGGGCCTTGTCAGCTACATGGGTTTGACACCACCAAACAAGCACAGTGAGAAAGACAGCTAGCACCTCTCCCTGTGGAATGTTCGAGAGGATTTACCACCTGTGCTTAGGGCAAGTGTAAGTGGAAATGCTGACTTCCACTGACTACATATTCTGGATTAAAATCTGAAGTCCCAAGTCTACTCGATGCCACTGAGACTTGAGAAGTGATCACAAAACTTCTAAACCTTAGCAACCCTGGGACAAACATCATCTTTATGGACATGATTCATTAATATTTTTTAAAACAATAGGAAAAGGGGTAGAATTGGGTGAGTAACCCTTGAGAGCACAAAATCTTACACTGTGAGGCTTAGATTAGAATAAGACAGGCAGGTCTGGAGGCAGAAGTGTCCGTGGGACAAGGCAATCCCAGAAGGGGGCATTTTTGCCTACTTGTTAGGATGCCAGTTGGAGTGCCTGTTAGAACTTACTAGGCCACGGGAGGCCTGCAGCCCATCATGCCACTGGGCGTGGACAGAGAACTAAAGATGAGTTGAATGTTCACCGCTGGGGAAAGCCCCGCACCTGGGACATTCCAAACGAAGACAATGCCCGGTAAACTCCACCAAGGAGCCTTTTGCATGCCACCCACCCACTTTATCTGCACTTCCCCCAACAAGCAGCTTAGGGAGGAACTCTGCCAGCTGCTCACACAGAACTGAGTTTGGCTTCAAACCCCCTGCCCTCTGTCTGGGCAGGCTCAGCTTCCACTCTCTTTATCCATCCCTACTCTGTCCCCTCTAAAATTAAGTCTTTTCTACTTGAACTGTCTCCTCGCCTTCTTCCAATCCTCAAATCCTACAACTTAGCAGTGCCCTCATCCGACACCAGGGTCTGCTCCTGATTCTGGCTTCCGGCTAACGTGCATCCTGGGAGGCAGCAGATGATGGCTCAAGTACTTGGGTCCCTGCCACCCACTTGGAGCACTACTTGAAGTTCATGGTTTCCAACTTCAGCCCTGCAGACTTCTCAATGTTGTGGTCATCTGGGAAGTGAACCAATACACGGGGACTTTCTCTGCCTCTCAAATGAATAACACTAAATAGATAAAATTTAAAAACAAAATCAAATGCAAAAGAAAAAAGAAAGCTCTTGTGGAGACATATGGACTGTCCCCAGTGTGCAGCAAAGAGTGAACCTGGAAGGCAAAAAGGGCACAGATGCAATACTGCCCAGAGGCAACAGCTGATCCCAGTGTTTCCTCCATGAAACTCCACCTCTATTCTTCATAGAATGGGTTTGCTTGTTCAATTTGGTTCAATTTTCCATGTCTGTAACTACATTAAATGCCTTGCAATTATCAATCATTTGTTTATCTGATTTTTCCTGATGACAAAGTAAGTGCTATACAGTGAGTGGAGGGGACTACTTGGGTCATAGTGACGCACCCTGCATCTCATACAGGAAGCAGTACCTGGTGGTAATCAGCACATTTTTTATTGTAGAAGTTCAATGAAGGTTATGGTTGTGGAATTCTATTACTCTCATTTCTTAGATTCTAGAGTAAGGTGTGGCAAATTACGGCCCATGGCTGTGTATAGCCCTGTGCTCTAAGAATTTTTTTTTTTTTAATTTGAAGCATTGTTTAAAAAGCCAAAGAGGTTCATGAAATAAAGATCCATATCTGGCCCAGAAAATCCAAGGTATTTGCTCTCTGGCCTTGGAGAGAAAACACTTGCACACCTCTGTCCTACAGTTATAGTTTTAATAGCTTGGAATACAGTGCAAGAATCTGGACAGACTTCACTTCTTTGTTCCAATGTGGATAATCTCTCACATATGAGGAAATGAAATTAGAAAATTTTAAACATTAACCACATACTTACTTAGCTGTGTCTCCAACTCCTTAAAACAGCCAAATGAACCGTTCATTTATCACTGGTACATTTATTTTATAATTCCTGGCCATATATGAAAAGTATCTTCCTGGCTCATTTCTATTCCTTTCAGACTAAGGTAAACACAACAACAGAAATACCCTGAGGTTTAGGTGTCGTACCGACTGGAGAAAATTCTAGAAATCTCTGGTTCAATGTCAGAAGCCTAATTTTACTTTCCCTTCAAATTTCCGGTGATTTCTTTTTGAAAGCCTACATGTAAAAACTCTTGGTGCCTGTGTGTTTGGGGAGGGTTGGGGGAGATTATTGAATAGCATCTGTCAATCTCAAAACTTCAAAGAGGTAGTAAAAAACCCTAACAAAAGCAACCCTGCCTGGAAGGAAGCTTGGGGATGTGGTTTTATATAAACAGGAGCCACCCACACCCTCTCGCAGTATTAACCCTTGGGGCTGCTACTAAGAAAACCACCAGTGGGAGGTGCAGGGCCAAGTGTGCATCTCCTTTACGTAGACACCCACAGGAAATGCTTCTCCGTTACTTAGAGATCAACAGGAAGTACTTCTTTACTTAGAAACCGGAAGTACTTCTTTTAGCATCCCCCCAGAACAATTAGTGTGTTAAGTAATTGCCAGAATTCTGTCCCGGTTGCCCCTCTTCCAGGCCAGCTCTCTGCTATGGCCCGGGAAGGCAGTGGAGGATAGCCCAAGTGCTTGGGCCCTGCACCCCATGGGAGACCAGGAGAAGCACCTGGCTCCTGGCTTCGGATCAGTGTGGTGCGCCGGCCGCAGCGGCCACTGGAGGGTGAACCAACGGTAAAGGAAGACCTTTCTGTCTCTCTCTCTCTCACTGTCCACTCTGCCTGTCAAAAAAAAAAAAAAAAAGTAATTGCTTGAGACCAGCTCTGCAATAGCAAAGCTGACAGGTAGGGTGAGCTTTGCCTGGACAGAGCTCCTCAACCCAGGACAAGGGTCTCTAAACTTCACATTGGTGACAGCCAAGTGACAATGACTACCTAAGCTTCCAACTTGATAAGCTGGTTTGCCTTACTGGGAGGTGGCCTGAGTGTGTATTAAAGGATATCAGTGATTCTTGGATAATGCGTCTAAGGGTTACACTCTGAGTGTGTGGGCGATTCCTCTGGGTTCCTAACTGAGACCTACCATTGAGAAGTGTCCCTGCAAATATGGGTCTGCTCCTGTCTTGGGAAGAACCACCTTCCATGAGTGAGAACCCAACAATCTTTTCTTAGAGCCTGTCCCAGGACCTGGCACACAGTGGGGCTCAAGACACAATCGATGAACTTGCAAACTGTCTTGCTATGTAACATCAAACTAGATATAATTCTGGATGAAATTTCTCCAAGGTTCATATAAAAAAATCAACAAAAAACTGAGATTCAAGGGAGTCAGTGCTGTGATGCAGTGGGTTAGGCCACTGCTCATGACTCCACACATCCATACTGAAGTGCTGGATCTAGTCCCGGCTACTCTGATCCAGTTCCCAGTTAATGCATTGAGGAAAGCAGAAGAGGAGGGTCCAAGTGCTTGGGCCCCTGCCATCCACGTGGAAGACCCAGATGGAGTTCCAGTCTCCTGGCTTCTGCTTGGCCCAATTCTGGCTATCCCAGCCAATGGATGAGTGAGCCAGCAGCTCAGAGATATTCTCTCTCTCTCTCTCTGTCTTTCTCTTTCTGTAACTGTGCCTTTCAAATGCATACATAAACAAGCATACATCTTTCTAAAAAATGAGACTGTAAACTATGATAGCCAACTTGGGTCCTGGGATCATGAATAGAATTCAGTGCTTCTGAATTTTGCTCAAAAATTACATTTCTTTCTTTTCTTTAAACTTTAAAATGTAACATGTCCTAGAATTAGTTGTTCCTATGACTTGGTCACCAAGACAAACTACAGATGTCTTATAGATGTCTTGGCATTATTTATACTCATCCCTGAAACATTTCATGTATTTTACAGCTCTGTTGCTAGATTTTGTTACTAAAAGAATTATTATACAAACACACAGTACTGTATCATGAATTCGGTTTTAAAAATATTTGCTCATCGTATGTCAATATAATTGGTTTTCTTCGAACTGTGTGTTCCATTTCATGCATTTAAAAACATCACTGGCTCTGAGTAGGGGCCACAGAATTCATCAGACTTTAAGAAGTCCACAGGATGCCCACAATCTTCAAGAAGTTCATGGAAAAGGCATATAATGAAAAGCCATGGATGGAGTCCAACATTTTCTGCACCAGAATAAACATCTTTTAATTCCATCTTCCATGAACTTTCTGAAGCCCCCTCATCCAAAAACTTAAGCACTGTTGGCCAACCGCAGGCTTTCTGAGAATAGAGACTTTTTGAGACTGGCAGCTTGCTCTGGGAAGGCACTGACCGGTGTCAATGGCAGATCTGCCCGTTTGATGTGCCCCAGGGCACACGGGCAGTTGTGGACTCTGTCAGAGCTTTCGTTCAGTGTGGCACGAGTCCGGCCATGCAGAACTGTCTTAGGTCATTAATACAAACATGAATACAGAGGTTGCATTGGGCTACACACCAAATGAGTTCATGAACACCACTTCACTTTATTTTCCCATCCACGCTGTGAGTCAAGTTCTGTTATCACCTCCATTTTACGAGGGGGGATTTTGACCCTCCTTTGCTTTGACAACACTCCTGTTTACTTAGTAAGTAAGCACTCTTGCTAAGTCTCCCCAGTAGGTGCTAAAGAAGTGAATGTTGTCCTCTTAATGTTGTAATTAACGTAAGGCCCTGAGACAGGAAGATCTGTCTTCCCTTCAGCCTATCTCTCTTTGGCACCATTTCCTTCTCTGGATCTTGGCCAGCTGCATATATATTCTGTTGCTTCGGCAGAGCACACCAGCACGTGAACATCTCTGTGGTGAGAGCATGGAGACTTCACCGTAATCTCCTGGCTATTATGGGATGTTCACCGGCTCAGCAACGCACCGAGGTGGACAGAAAGAACACTTCCCACCATGTTCCTTTCTATTGGTAGGATAAGTCAGGATCTTAGGACATTTTTCATTTCTGCCCCAAACTCCTTTACTGGGTGGAGAAATTACCACACTGTTCCATCTCTGAAATTCATCTATGCTGATTCGTTCTCTACCAAGGAAACGCAAAAACTAGCCTACTTGGCTTTTTCTTTTTTTAAACCAGAATGCCCTTCACTGAAGGTCTACTGTACCAGGGGAAGTTATTCTGAAATCATGAATTAGAGAGGTTCAGTTTTAAGTTCCTTTTAGAAACCAGGCTCAGCTTTGAGCCTAACAACGTACTTGAAAGAGGCTAGGATGACCCGTCTGAACGGCCTCCTCTGTGTGTGTGTGTGTGGGGGGGGTGGGTACATGCCCCCATTAAGAAGACTGTCTCCTTTGCCATCACTCCAGAGCCAAGTACACCATGAGATTTCCCCTTGAGGTATTTTTTAAAAAAATACAAATTTATTTATTTGAATGGTAGAGTGACAGGAAGGGGGGTAGATGGAAGAGAAAGTGAGAGACATACTGAGAGAAAGAGCAAGAGGGAGAGCGAGAGCGAGAGAGAGAGAGAGAGAGAGAACTATCAGCTGGTTCACTCCCCAAGTGGCTACAACAGCCAGAGTGGAGCCAGATTGAAGCTACCATCCAGGTCTCCCTGTACCTGGACCATCTGCTGCTGCTTTCCCAGGTGCATTAGTTGGAAGCCGGATGGGAAGCAGAGCAGCCGACTCCGGGCACTCGGCTATGATATGCCAGCATTGTAAACTGCAGCTTAACTCACTGTACCCACCCAGTCCATTTTTGGTGTTTGCACACTAACCTTTATCTTTAGGGAATACCTCTCCTCAAGGAATCTGACATTTGCTGTAACAAATATGTATTTCGTACAGCTCAGACATTTGTAAGAGGCTCCTTGTTTGCAACTAAGTGTGGCCTCTCTCTGCAGGACACACATGGTTGGGGATCATGAAGTGGATAACGGCCTCTGGTTCACTGCTGGGGAGACAGCTCTGGGTGGTGTGGAAAGGAGCTGTCAAGAGCTGGGGGAGCAGGACCCCACTTGTCAGCTATGTGCCCGATATAGCAGTCACCTGATTCCTAATTTCTTGCCCTGAAAATGAGACAAAGACTCAGAAAGGGGCGTTCCAATATCAAACAAGGTCGTGTGGTTGCAGCTTCTGGCACATAGTAGGTACTCAAAAAAAGTTAGTTCCCCTCCCCCTTTCCTTTCTCCCAAGGATTTCTAAACTAATAGGCTTACTCCAGGAGCAAAGTATTGCCTCTATTACCTTGACTTCTCTATTATAAAAAAAAATTCATCCAAAAATAAAACACAAAACAAATGTCCAGCTTAGTGAGTTATGATAAGGTGAATATGGTTTCGACCACTGGTCAGGTGACAATATAGAACTTTGCATTCGCTCAGATGTCGCTTCATGGTCTCCAACGCAGCCACAGACCCTTCCCTTCCAAAGTGCCCACTGCTGCTGACTTCCACAGTCACAACCTGCTTCAGGGTTTTAAAAATACTTTTGTCATATAAGTGAGCTGGGATAGTTTTCTTGGTGTTAATAAGGCTGAATACACATGGCAGAAACGATCTTTGCAGAATCATATATGAAAATCCTCCTACCATAAACACAGAATTCTTATAAAAATGTTTGGTCATAATCAAATCAAGTGGGAATCATTAAACAAATCCCAAAAGTGTTTCTAAAATGCAAACAGGCTGGCCAGTTCAAAGTCAATGGTATGCAAAGAACATACACACACACACACAAACACAGAGAAAAGGGAGAACAATGAACAGTTCTTGACTGGATTCACAATGCACCAGAGCTCTAGGGAAATCTGAATATAAAATGAAATGTGTATATATGCACACACATAACAGGCAGGCACCAAGTGAGGATATTTACACACACACACACACACACATGCCCACATGCAATATCAGAGGGCCTGTATTTGAGTCCTGACTCCACTCCCAATTTTAGCTTCCTGTTAATCTTCACCCTGGGAGGCAGCAGTGCTGGTGCCAGGACGTGGGTCCCTGCCACTTATGTGGGAAACCCACAGTGAGTTCCAGGCTCCTGGTTTGGACATGGCCCACCCCTGGCTGTTTTGGGCACTTGGGGAGTGAATCAGCAGGTGGAAGATCTCTCAATCTGTTTGTCTCTGTCAACTTATATATATATATATAAGTTGAAGGGCTGAGTGTATATATATGTATTATATATATATATATATATATGAGAAATAAAAATGAATGGAAGTTCCCTAGGTGGCTCCTTCAGACACCAAGTCTCAGAAGGGCTGCTATAAGCAACAACAGAATAAGTTCCTTGGTACTCTCATAGAAACGCTTCCTTCTTGCAAAGAAATTCCTTAGTGCAATTATTTGCAAAGCTCTGGCACTATTGTACTCAGTACCAGCCCACTGAGTAAATGGCCCATAAGAAGTTTTTAGTCAATTAACTGGTGGAGGAGTGCAGAACGAGATATGATTCCCCATTTGTCATCCCGATAAACAGCAAACAAATTCAGGCAAACAACAAAAACATCATTGTAATTAAACAGCAGCAGGACAGAATTTCCTTTAACTCCGCGCACACAGGCAGTACTGTCCGGCATTCTGGACAGACTGAGAACATTTTTCCCCAAAAGACAGAAGTCTTCTCTGCAGTGCATCTGATTTTTTTACTCTAATGGCACACACTTCAGAAGCAAGCGTCCCCACTTCTGCCACCCGATTCCAGTCTCCTTTGTATGGGCTCTGTCTTACTCCCCTCCCCGAAAAAGAAGAGCCTTACACGTAATCTAACCCAGTACGACAACCTGTTCTGGAATATTCCTGAGAAACGGAGGTAAAACTTCTGCCTGAAATGTTAACAGTGCAGGGACCCGAATCCTCTGCAACCCTCTAACTCCAGTATATAAAACTGCGGCGCTAGTGGGACAGTCTAAACATTGCGATCATGAAATCCTTTCTTTTTCCAGCTGTTTGCTTCAATGACTTTTCAAAAGATGTATCTCTCAGATCCTGAAACGTGACACAGTTATCCCACCCTAGAATCTTCCTGCCTAGCCTACAGGCTGGATTCTTTTCTCTAAGTATAGAGAGACCTACTCTGAAGCCACACTTGCTATTCATGATTGCCGATGGTGCGTTCCTTTGGACCCGGCCACAGTGCTCAGAATTCAATCTCTGTGGCAAAGAAGACCCTGAGACCCTCACCCCCTCTTCCAATACACGTGGTGTGAGACTACTAATGGTTTGTTTCTCTGTTTTGATTTTGTTGATTCTTTCAGCTACATCATGCTGATTTCAGAATGACCTTGACACACCTCTAAACCTGCCCAGTCCTAACCACCGGGACAGCTGTCAAGCCAGCCGTCTGAGAAGTGCTGTCCGCACCTGGACCTGTGTCTGATCTTAAACTTGCCGGCTCAGTCCTGTGCTTTTCAGCCCTCACGTTCCTCCTGGGGGATGGCGATTCCTGCTGCTTCTGCCCCCGGGACTTCACAGGAAGTCCAACACAACCAGATCCCTGAAAGGTGACAAGACAGACCAGGAAATAATGACCCCACTGTCACCCCACGGCCAGAGCCTGCAGCCTGCTGTGTTCTTTGGAGAAGGATTGGTTTGTTTGTTTGTTTGTTTATTTCCTTTCCTCTCTGTGTTCCAGTGTCCTGAGTTTGGGTTTTTTAGGATCTCCACCTGCCCTGACTCTGTAATTCATCTCTGGCCACGTGTCTGGATGGACGTCTCGTGCTGTCCACAGGCTCTTAAGTGTGCTCAGGAAACCTGGAAGCAGCTAGCAGCTTCCTTCCTGGTCATCCGGCATCTAGTCCACCAAGCAGACTAGACAGGTGCGGTCTTCATATCCCCAGAGCCCCCGTCTCTCCTGGCTGAGCACCTGAACCGGAGTTTTTCTGTAGCTCCCCCAGGCCCCAAGGATCTTCACCTGCTAAAACCATGTACCCCTTGCCATCCCACCTTTCAGTCACACCGCAGGTCTCAGGAATGCATAATTTAATCATTTCTGAAACTTCAGATGCCTAGTCCCAGTGAGGCCCTTGGGCTTGTCTGGAGCAAGCGCTTGTAAACTATAAAAAACACAATATTCTAAATGAAAGAATCCCGTGATTGCCTGGGATGGGGTGACACAGGTGTTTAGTTGTTTTTCTCCTGTAACCTCAGACAGCTGCGTTTCGCCTACTTCCTGTGGTGTTTGCCATTCTCTAATTGTTACTGTCCCTGTCCAGGTTCTATGCGGAACACGATGGAAAATATAAAAAGGTTTGGCAGAATACACTGTTTTGAGTCTGGTGGCTCCCCGTGTTGGCTGCATGGTGGAATATCCTGGGGAAAAAGAAAAAAAAAATCCTGATACCAGGCCCCAGACCAATGACGTCCGAAACTGCAGGAATAAGACCCAGTTAATGAGTGGGTTTTAAAGCTCCTCCGGTGTTTCCAATGTGCAGCCGAGGCCTCGAACATCAGACAGCAGCCTGGCGGGAGAAATACGGATTTTGAACAGGCTGGAGCCTGCAGATGCATGGAATTTTAATGATTAAATTTTGGATCAATTGTTCTTGACCCTGGAACCAAGGAAATCCCCCAACAAGGCAAGAAGAACGTGAATGAAAGCACTTCAAAAATTTTCCTGGAAACCTGAATTTTTCAAAGTTTATTTTGGTGCAAAACATTTTTAAAATTCATGCTATGAGGGATCTTCAAAAAGTTCATGAAAAATGCATATAATGGAAAAACTATGCATAGATTGTTAAATATTTTGCTGCAAAGTAGATCTATTTTTAATTGCATTTTCTCAGGGACTTTTTGAAGTACTTTGTGTATGTGTGTGTAGTTATTAAGTAGAAAAGCAAACATGAATTCTTCCTTTAAAGTTAGCACCATTTTTTTTAGATATGCATAATTACTGCTGCTAAAATTGAGATTCCACATAATTAGCAACATGGAGAAGTGATTTAGGATCAGAGGAGACTTTCCAGAGGTCAATCAACCAGATGTCCAAACAGAACTACCGCGGCCTCTGGGGTCCATCACGGATGGGAGTAAAGTCAGCTTCCCAGCGTTCAGCTGGCTCCCTGCGTGCTTTCCCCTGAGGGGACAATGGGACCCCCACAGAGCAGAGTCTTGGTCGACCCCATCTGTCCGGACTCATGGATGGAACACAGAGAGACATAAGACTGCAGAAGCATCGCCACAGCCTAAAGTCAGCCTGAGGGATGCACTGCTCCTTGGCCCTGGCACCCAGTGGACGGACCTGGAGACAGTCTGTGTCCACAGTGGGTTCCACTGTGAGTGGGGCTCAATGTTCTTTACCAGGACCACAGCTGGCCACAGCACATCCTTGTTTACTTTGCTGCTTATGGCAAAAAAAAAAAAAAAAAATCTACAAAAGCCAAGTGGCTCTATCATCGGCCTTTTCACACACATTCTACGCTTCGCTGGGCTGAGTCACGGAGCTCTCTGGCACGCACGGTCTTTGTTCCCTTGGCCACACACGGGCACGTGGCCAGATTCAGAGCGTGCTAACCCAAGCCTCCCTCAGCCGCGAAGGAGGCTTCACCTCAAATAATGATGTCCCCGCGACGAGACTTGGGCCTCTCATCCACAATTCTCTTCCTCGACTTTTCTCAACCATAGTTCCATTTCTTTCTTTCTTTTTGCCTTCTGCATTTAGATCGGGAAGTAGATCTGGTTTGTTTCTTTCGAAACGAAAAGGCACAGCTGGCCAGCAGCTATTCTGAGAAGGAAGTGTACGGTTCAATGGCAGAACGACCAGACGCCTCCAGAGCTGCCGGAGCACCATTTATTCGTCTCATGTCTTCCAGGCGAGAACGAAGAGACCCCCCCCCCCCCCAAGAAGCCAGCTCGCTGATATTGGAGCTGCACAAACACTAGATGAGGTTTGGGAGAGAGGGGATTGCATGCCAAAGTCTTTCCTTACTCTTGGTCAGCAATGCCGGTCAATAAAGCACTCAGGCCGGTGACCAGCACACAGAATGGGCTTGCTGGATGGCCTGAGGCCACGTCATTAAGGTCACAATGGGCCCAGAGGGAACCAGCTGGCTGAGATGTTCTGCTAGCGAGTTAAACATAGACAGGAAACCGCGTGTCTGATACTGTAAAAAAATCATTTGTCTTCCTGCCAGGGTTGGTCGGGCTTGCAAACCAAAGAGGCTGTTTTCATTTAAAAGAGATTCTACAACAATGAGAGAGCAGGGAATGAGACTGTCGCTGGGAGAAGTCTTCCTCTCCCCACTTCTTTCAACATCTCAGGTTAGCGAGCTGCACCCCCACACTAACTTGTAAAGCCACAGAGCTCGCAGCTCAGCAACACACACCACCCGGGCACTGTGTACTTCTCCATTCCTACTGAACCACGTAGGTTGAACTTGGAGTCAGAAGTGGCTTCTAAGCTAGCTACAAGCAACTAATGCATTTATTATTTAGAGTCCTGTCCTATTCCATATAAAGAAAAAAAAAAGGACTAAAACCACTACAGATCTTGACAAACAGACACAGTGGAAAAGTCAAAACAGGAGCTGGAATTATGACAAATGAAATATCAAGGTGAGGAGACAGGTAAGCAAGGGAGACAGCTGTGTACAACATGCATGTGTGAAGCAAGACTTGGTTTGACTCCGCTTTAGTGATAGTGTTGAACTGGGAAATCCATAAACATTCTCATTTCCTTGTCTCCATCAGGGCTGGCCTGGCACCTGTCTCTGTGAAGGGAACTGCATCAACACAGCCACATCCCTCCACTCACATCCTCTGTGTGGCTGCTTCAACATCAGAGCAGAGCTGGCTGCACCATGGACCCCACACCCTGCAGAGCTGAACACACGAGTGCTCAGGGCCTTCATCCAAGCAGTTTGTTGACCTCTGTTCCAGATGCTTCCACGTGTCCGCAAGACCAGAAGCAAACGGGTCCTCAGGGGGAGAGCGATCTTTCCAAGATGGAGAGCTGAAAGGACCTCTCCCGGCTTCCTGGCGCAGCGAGCAGCCCCCCAGCAGCCTTCTATTCAGTGAACACTTCCGTTTGATTCACAGGGCTGCACCACACCTAAGCACGCACAGGCCCAGGAGCTGGGAAGCACCTGGTGTTGGTACGGGGCTAACCTCAAAGGTGAGACATCGAAGTCTGCTGGGACAAGAGTGCCATTTTGAACACGTGCTCGGTGCTGGGCACCAAGTTACATAAACAAACCCTCTTCAAAACCTTATTTAGGGTCGTTGTTTCGATGCCCATTTTTCAATAGGGAAAATGAAGTGAAGTCGTTCACCCAAGGACAAGCAGAGTGGGGACGCCAGGTCCTCTCGCAGGGAAGATCACGCTCTTAGTCTATCCTATGTTGTCTACTGGAAGACGAGCATCCCAAAGGCCGTCACTTGCAAGCATCGATTCTCAGAGACAGGGGGACAGGGTTAGCCTCAGGTTGTGCTTTTTGCCAAGGACTTGCTCAAGGGTGAGCCTGGGCTGCTGTTCAGTGAACAGTTCAGACAGCCTCTTGTGTGCAAAGCCTGCTGTGGGTGTGAGGCTGATATGGGAACACGGGAGGGAGGGAATTCCTTGAAGAAGGGAAGAGACTCTGATTTCTGTATGGTTCTCCTGTAGGCAGAATGTAGGGAGCCAACTGTGAGTCTTGGGAAATCCCCAGTAGTCCTGGGAGACCCATTTCTTTGTCAAACCTTGGGATGAGTTCATTCCATGGGTTTCATTTCAGCATAGAAAAGTTATGACTCAAGGAAACAAAATGACACACGTGCAAGTGGCTGGCACAGGCGAGCACACCCACAGAGGGCTTCAATCCAGGGCAGCAATGGTCACCACTATGATCCGTGAGTTTTCACGGCAGGGCCCCTGGGCTTGAGGCCACCTTGCTGCACTTCAGCTAAGGTGGGCATGGGCCTCCAGCCTTGCAAGCAAACTGTTAAACATCTAAGACTTGAGTCCAGTGCTAACTCCCTTTCCTGCAAGGCCACAGCATTGCCTGCCATTTTCTAGAATAATCAGTTTAGTTCCAAAGAGGAAAAGTATGATACCCAGGGAGCCAATCACTGGGGTGCTGGAAGGGGCTGAGAGGTACGCCCTCCTTGGGTCCTCTCTGGACTTCATGGATCCAGCCCCTGTAGACGATCATAGCAAACAGCTGAGAAACGAACTGTGTCAGCCCCACGCTTCTTAAGGCCAATGCTATGATGTCTCCAGAGCTGTCTGCATCCAGTTCAGATCAGGACCTTTAAAACACATCTTGGAAACCTTCCTGAATGTCTTTTGGCTTTGGAGAATATTAGGGGACAAGCCCACAGATAAGCTACCATGAGCATTACGGAATCAAGAGAAATGTTCACTAAGAAGGTCCTCTGATCTCCGTACGTAGATCCATGTTGACTTCTCCGAAAACAAATTTTTTCATAGCAGCTGAAAATGACCCCCAGTGCACGGATGCACTGAGTGAAGTTTACTTAGGTCATTTCTAAGTAGCATCGTTCAACACCGAAGGTCTTCACTTGCACAAAGTTAACAAGACTCCCATCTCCGATGCCCTTCCTAGCCGGGTGAGTTCTCCTGAGGGTTTCTCGTACTCCAGTGTGCCAACCACTGAGGACCCTGTTAGGCACGGGTGTGGAGGTTGTGCACTGCTAACAAGCTCTGTAGGGATGCTGGTCTGACTGGTCTGCAGGGGTGCAGAACTTGGCATAGAGTGTGCTGCTTACCCAGGGAAAGAAAGGGTAAGACAGGAGGCCCCTTCTGTGTGCCAGCCACCGTGCACGGCTCCCCCCAGCACCACCTCCTTGAATCCCTACACCCAACACCCATCATCAGTGCCAATCCGTCAGTGGCGGCCATCCAAAGGAAGGCCACGCGGCCCCAAGCAAGCTTTCTGCTGGGGAACAGAATGCATCCCCGTGGCAAGCATGGACTGCGATTTCTCTAATCACTGATCTGGAAGGCTCTTGTGAGCTTTCCGGTTTTATTTAGCTGCTTCCTGCTGTGACTCTGCGTCAAAACAGGAACAGCGTGCCTAATTTGTAATATTATCCAACAATGCCAGGGGTGTGGCTGGCTTTGATTACCAGTCCTGGACTCAGCAGGCTCCTGGGGCCTCTGCGAAGGCGTGTGGAGAGTAAAGAGAAGCCGGACAGGGCGGGGAGTCAAACAAAGCAAGCCCCTCCGAAAGCCTGCAGGGCCCAGCCTCAGGGTCTGGACATGGGGCTGGAGCACACACTGCGGGCAGAGCTCCACGGCGATCCCTCCACGCTGGGCCAGACCTCAGGGTCCAGACAGGCACCAGGCTCAGCCCCCTGTACCAAGCCCACCTAATGTTACCAGCATCAGATAGTGCTAGGCACTCCCGTGAGCACTTTGCATGTATGAATCGATTCCATCCTCACAACATCTTCCACCCCCATTTTATTTCCATTTTCCGGGCAAGGGGACTGAAGCATGGCGGCGTCCGGTCACCAGCCCCCGAGAGGCGGAGCTGAGTGGCTGGGAAAGAGGTTTGCCACCCAGAAAGCCTGCCTGCGGCTCTCGCTGCTCAAACGGCTGAAATCCGCTCCACACCCAGGGCTCTGCAAGTTCACTGCCCTCAGTGCACTTGGAAACCAGCTCTGAAATGCATACAGCTCGGGGGCCATGTTGGAGTCTTCCAGGTTCACTTTGCTTTGCAAAGCGAGTTTGTCCTCTGCAAGTCCACAGGGCAGCCTTCGGCCCAGAGTCCCTTCCTCTCCCACACTGTGACACTGTGACACTGGCTTCGTCCTGCTGCCTCTCAGGTCTTGTCTGATCGGCCACTGTCACCAGGCCATCCGTCATGATCGACCCAAACATCCTCACTTCTCAGGAAGAGTCTGGTGAGTGCGGCGATCGACTGACATCTTTTGGCAAGAGAGAAACTTCAGGGACGTGACAGGCATGCGATTGTCCCTGGCCTCATTTTAGCTGCTCCTTGACAGTGCCCCTGGGCCCTCCGGGAGTTGGGAACCACCAGGCACCAGATGCCCCTTGGGGCATCACAAAGGTTAAGAGTGGGCACCTGGTTGAAAGCAGGGCCTCTTCCATGCTTCTGTTCTAGAACAAGGGTTAGCAACACCTCTCTGCAACCACAGCTTCTAAGGAACTCAGTACACACAGCACGGGAGGGAGAGCTGCCCTGACCCCTTCTCTCGCAATGCTGCGTGGCCCCTGCTAATGCCCTTGGAAGGCCGATCTGAAACCCAAGACGAGGAAGCAATGCTGAGTGGAGAGTGTAGCATAGACAGAGACCCACGGTCCTGCTGAGGACTGACAGCAGGTCACCTGACTTCTGTGCGCCTGTCTTCCCTCCTCTTCCTCATTCGCAACTGGGTGTACCGAGCTCACTCCCGTGCTAAACCCTGTGAGGATCAGCTCGGCGCATCTTCCCTGCATTTGCTGTAGATTTCTCTGGTGTGGAAAGAAATGCACTTGGACAAGATGACCAGGACCCAAGGTGTACGAGCCATCGCCAAAAGCTGACCTCCAAGAGCCAGGAAGGAGTGGTGGTAGGCAGGCTGTGGGCCCCACTGCACCGTCTGCCAGGCCTCACCAAGAAGCCACGTGGAGTGGCCGAGAAAGCCCAGGCTAGAGAGATTTAACGCTGGTTCCAGTATTCCCTGTCATCGGAGCCTGGGTCCAGAGGATGGGGGCTATAGCCTACATTAAGTATTTTAATTGGAAGTTCACAAACTACAGGAAGAAAATAAACAACATTTGAGACTAAAAATAAAACACCCTGGTGTTGACTGCAAAGGGGCGGCCAGGTTGTAAGTGCTGCATCCAGTCCCCAGTGCGCCTATGGCCACACAGCTGTATACACCTGTCACAAGTCAGCAGGCTTCACTTCTCAAATGGGTGAATTTCACTTTCTGTAAAGTAAATGTCAAGGCGTCAGACTTTTAAAAGCCTCAGCGTTGTGCTCTACCACATTCTGGATTCACGCCTAATTCTCTGTGGAGACATCTGCTCGAAAGGTCGTGTGATCGACTGGTGACGACGGCCACCAGGGACACGGAGATCGGGAGACACAATGGAAGGAAGGCTCAATTCCCAATGCACCCTGTTTTGTAGCATTGGACTATTTTACAGTGTGCCTAGATCATCTGTTTAGAAAGATAGGCACAGGTCAGGAGAAAGAGAGAAAAAGAAGGAAGTAAAAAGAGGGAAGAGAGAGAGGGGAGACAGAAGGAAGGGAGGGAGGGAAGGATGGAAGGGAGAGAAAGGGAGGGAAGGAGGGAGGAAGAGAGCAGAGGAGGAGAAGAGGCAGGTAGGCTGACTGGTCTGCCTCCCAGTTGGTGCCATACACAGCCCATTACAAATCCGAGTTCTGCCACCGCCTAATTGCTTGATCCCAGATGAAGAGAAGGGATGTTCACAGCAGGTGCCCCTGGGGTGGCCAGGGGATGACGTGAGGTCATGGCCAGGAAGGTGTGGACAGCGCTGCACACAGCAGTTGGTTTCCTCTGAGCATCAGCTCTCACTGACAGTAGCCCTGATCATGAAGAGCTGCACTTCCAGAGCACATGTGGGGCTCAACTTTGCTTCCTTAACACTGAAGACAAGCAGACGGTGTAAGTGGCTGCCATCCCTGGCGTGGCTGCAGACTGGAAACCTGGCAGTGAGAACAGAGTGCTGTCCTAAGAACAACACAAGAGGGGCTGGCACTGTGGCCTAACGGGTAAAGCCACCACCTGCAGTGCCGGCATCCCACATGGGCGCCAGTTTGAGACCCAGCTGCTCCACTTCCAATCCAGCTCTCTGCCGTGGCCTGGGAAAGCAGTGGAAGATGGCTCAAGTCCTTGGGCCCCTATACCCACATGGGAGACCCAGAAGAAACTCCTGGCTCCTGGCTTTGAATTGGCACAGCTCTGGCTGTTGTAGCCATCTGGGGAGTGAACCAGCGGATCGGATCGAAGACTTCTCTCTCTGTCTCTCTCTCTGCCTCTGCCTCTCTGTAAATAAGTAAATGCCTTTTAAATAAATAAATAAATAGTACAAGCACACTCTAACTTCCCATCTTCAGGTCTGCCACCTGGTTTGACTTGGAGTGGGGAAACCAAGACTGCTTTAGGAGACTTCATTTCTTGGTATAAAAAAAAAGGTGGTGGCAGTAGGAGGAAAAATGGAACCCGAAATGTTGCTCCTAATAACGTGCTATTTGTTGTGGGGGGAAAGATTCTACTGCAGAGCAGAGAGAGGTTCAAATGGCAAAGGCCCCCCCTCCCACCCACTGCAGGACACTCCAGAAGTTTCCGGAATCACCCAGACGCCTGAGTCACTGGCTGTGTGGGGTTTCCCAAGTTATAATGAGAAATGCCAGTGTGCTGATGACTCCGCCTAAGAAGGAAGGAAATATTCGTTCGCTAATGAATAAGAGGGAAAATGTGAACGGACGCCTACGGTTGTCACCCGAGTTGAAACACGCAAAAACCGGAGTCAGGAAAGTATCAGTGGATAAAGAAACATCACACTTGCAGGGGACTTATCAACACTTGTCCTTGGGGTGAAATCCATTCTTCTACTGCGGACAATCCAGTAGACAGATGGACAGCACATTGTATACCCGGCTGCACACATGCCCAGGCCTTCTTTTGGGAGGTGAACTACTAGGTAGACAAGTCACTCCAGGACAGCAAGGGTCACCATTCTTCCTTTTTTTTTTTTTTAATTTTTTTTAAATTTTTTTTTAATTTTAATTTTTTTTTTTTTATTTTTGACAGGCAGAGTGGACAGTGAGAGAGAGACAGAGAGAAAGGTCTTCCTTTTGCCGTTGGTTCACCCTCCAATGGCCGCCGCGGTAGCGCGCTGCGGCCAGCGCACCGCGCTGATCCGATGGCAGGAGCCAGGTGCTTCTCCTGGTCTCCCATGGGGTGCAGGGCCCAAGGACTTGGGCCATCCTCCACTGCACTCCCTGGCCACAGCAGAGAGCTGGCCTGGAAGAGGGGCAACCGGGACAGGATCGGTGCCCCGACCGGGACTAGAACCCGGTGTGCCGGCGCCGCAAGGCGGAGGATTAGCCTAGTGAGCCGCGGTGCCGGCCAAGGGTCACCATTCTTCAGCATGACTTTATCTAGTCACATGTTCCCTCTGGATTCAAGTCACACGGGGACTATGAAAGAAATAGGATGCTCCTGTAGGACCAAGGAGTAGGAAGGAGGAGGGATTTTGCAAAGTTGTGCCGAAAGAGGTGGCACACCTGCTTTCAACACCCTGAGAAGCTGAGCGGATGGGGAGCTGGGCAGGGGGAGACGGCGCCAGCAGCAGGTGATGGACACAGGAAAAGACAGCGTCAGATGTGTCGGCTGCTGAGTACCACACACAGAACACGGAAACACCCCACTCACTCAACGGCAACACGCGCAGGAACAAGGCCGGCGTGCAGACACGGTCCTGTGTTTTGCAAGGATTCTTTTTTATTGACTCAGACCTATTTCAGTCTAACGTTCCCCACTCTGAATCTACATGTCTAAAAGCCAGGCAACATCGTTTTCACATATAGCTTGGCAAAGTCAAAAGACAGATTTGCCTTTCGTGTTGGCGATGGTTCGGGGGGATCCTGGCTCTCATACGTCCCTTTTCAGAACAGAACAACTTGGCAGTGGTTCTCCATATTTGAAATGTGCATGACGCTGGATCCAGGAATTTCACTCCTAGCCACCCACCTTGCAGAGATGCACATAAACACGAGATTATTTTTTAAACAAACATATTCAATAAAGCACTAAGTGGAAAACCTAAATAACCCACCAGCAGCGGAATGGTTAGATTAGTCATGGAAGATAAAACATATTATTCTATTCATTACATTGTATTTATTAGGTTATTGTTATATAACTGAACAATAATTAGAAGATGTGCAGTGTATCTCTAAGTACTAGAAAGAGGTGAATGAAAAAATGTTGTAAATATATAGTATGATCAAATATTTGCATTGAAAGATAGAAGGCTGAACACACGGGTTAAGGAGGGAAGAGGGAGAAGGGGAGGTGTGGGGAGAGAGACTTTGAAGGAAGGAGACAGGGAGGATGTGGGGAGAGAGACCGTGAAGGAGAGAGACACACATGCACGCAGCCAAGTGTCAACCAGGTAAGGATGAGCAGACAAGGAAATGTGTTTTCCTTTTTCATTTGTACACCCTGTGCCCTGTTTCAATTTTGACAAGGGATATGCACTTTTGCAATTAAAGCCCCATCCAATGGAGATGGGTGTGCACCCTCCTGGGGAGCTGCGTGCACGCTGAACTTCAGAGACGTAGGCCACCACCTGCACTTCCCCTGGCTCCATGGGGGAAACGCTGGCTCCTTATTTTCCCACTGCATTTTTTCCTCTGTGCCCTTTAGACAGATCCTAG
This sequence comes from Lepus europaeus, assembly GCF_033115175.1. NCBI lineage: Eukaryota > Metazoa > Chordata > Mammalia > Lagomorpha > Leporidae > Lepus > Lepus europaeus. The sequence goes on along the minus strand of NC_084828.1, from coordinate 167,270,634 downwards.
GAACATGGATGCAAAACCTGAGTTCATTTCAAGTCCCCCTCCAGGACCTGTTGGCGCCCCTCCAAAGGTCTAGACCTGTGGTTTCCCAATTTGGGCAGAATCAGAACCACTTACAGGGCTTGCAACGACACCGATCACCGGGCCCTCCCCATTCCTCCAGAGCCGCTGATCCAGCAGATCTGGGGCAGGGCCTGAGAACCTGCATTGCTAACAGGTTCCCAGGTGATGCTGATGCCTCTGTCCCGGGGGCTGCTCCAGGAGAAAGGCACTGTCCGCCAAAGGCAAATGACAACACCAGCTCTGGCGAGCCAGATTTGGTGAGGGCACAACCAGCCCTGCTGCTCCATACCCTCCCGCCACCAGGAGAATGGTGGCTGCCCTGCAGAGGGACAGCCGGCCTCCAGGCCTGCACACGGCGAGGCTGAAACTCACCCTCCGAGAAGATGATGTGGTCGTTGCACTCGTCAGCGCTGCAGGAACACATGAAGAAAGTCTCGCCAAACACCTTTTTTTCTTTCATGATACACTTTAGAGAGGCAGAATCTTCCAGAAGGAATCCATGGTAGGCGAGCTTGGGGTCGTGACACACAGTCTCCAGGGTTATGTTTTCATCATTCTTCCTCCTGGAGTGCAGAGGAGCACGGGGTTGAGGGGAGAGAGGGAGAGAATGGATGAACGAAGGAGGGGACCCTACTGTCATTTAAATAATAGTAAATACTGTCATTCTCCAGGAGCAGGCTGCCCCCAGACTCCTGCACCTGCTCTCATTCCCCTTGTCCTTTTGCTTTTTCTCAGAACCCAGCGGGGGATAACCCTGCTGGCTTTCCTGGGACTGTCCTGTTAGAGAAATTAAGGTCTGATTTAAAACCATGAAGGGGAGCAGCCCTGGGGCTCAGGGGCTAAGCCACCACTTGGAACACCAGCATCTCACAGTGCAGGGCGGTTTCGAGTCCCGGCTGTTGTGCTTCCAATCCAGTTTCTTGCTAATGTGCCTGGAAGGCAGCAGAAGATGGCCCGAGGGCCACCTGCGTGGGTGACCCAGATGGAGCTCCTGGCCCAGCCTTGGCTGTTGGAGGCACTTGGAGAGTGAACCAGCAGATGGAAGATCTCTCACGCTCTCTACTGTTTCTCCCTCTCACTGTCACTCTGCCTTTCAAAGGCATACATAAATAGACAAATCTTTTGAAAAATAAAATCATTAAGGAGGAGGTCATGGGAAAAAGAAGATCCCGATGTACAGGAGGTAATTCCAGTCATGCATCCTGAATGTGTGCTAAGGCTCCCTCCCTCCCCTAGTTCATCAGCAGAACCAGGGTCCTGGGGAGCTCAATTGCTCTCATGGAGAAGGCCTGGGGAGCCCTGGCAGTTCCTCTTCTGCTGTCTGCTGTGTCACAGGGCCCTGCGCATGAGGGAGAGATTCCATGTCAGCAGCTGGCTCTGCCAAGAAAACGGGCAGCATTGTCCCAGATAACGCACTGGATTTTCCCCCAACGACAGAGAGGAGCAGTGGAGGAAAACCAAAGCACGTGGTGCAGAAGTGCGGGGTGTTTGTCACCTACAGGTCAGGGAAATAGTTCATATTCTCACCCACTGATTATTTCTACCTGGAGTCTCCCTCCACATCACCTATTTGGGGACTAACTTAGCTAAGAACCCAGAGAATCTCTCGGATGGCATTTTCTTTGGGCCCTAGGAAATGCTCCACGTTGGCTCCCAATGGACATTGCATTTAAAAGATGACATGATTAATGTCCGCTATTGCAACTGCAAAGACTGAAGGAAAAGTCCAGCATTCTGGGAAAAGGGTGTCACCCCTCTCCCCACTTCCCGTGGTTCCTTTATGAATGCACCACCAGATGACTGTCCCACACCAAGGTGGCTCTGACCCTCTCCAGGTCACCTTTCCAGATGCAAAACACACATGAAGTGGCAGAGGAGGAACCAAGGGGTGGGCAAATTTGCCTTTAGATGAAGTGATAGGTCCAGTGAGTTTTGCTAGTGTCACCTCCCTCAGGAAGAATTCTGAATGCACGGTCATGAACACACACATCTGCCAACAGACACATGTGCACAAGCCCCCTACACACACCCTGCACAAGCTCATTGCTCACAGTGAGGACAATGGAAGGAGCTAAACACAAGCAGGAGCTAAGAAATGGCTTTCACCTGGAACAGGAGGGTGGTGCACACCCAGCAAAGGGAAAGCGACGTTGATGAGGATCACCTCGGTGTTGCCTGCAAGGATGCTACGGGACAGGAGGAGCAGGAGTTGGGGTGAGGATGGAGCAGCCCAGCAGGAATGGAGTCAGGGATTCTGACACCATCACAGCCTATGGCTGACTCCAGCAGGGGCACACGGGCCCTTCCAGTTCATGCATTCTTGAAGTAGAACTCCAGCAGGCACAAGTGGAGCAAACTTTTGCCAAGTGGGCCCTCCTTTTGCAGGCAGAACAACAATCAGAATCCTTACTCCAGGAAGTCTTGGGGGCACTAACTGAAAGTTGACGTGATCACACAGAAAATGATGCATATTGAAATGTCTATCCATTTTTAATTCCAAAGTTCCTGGGCAGGAGCTTTGCAAAATATACAGCCATGGAAGGAGTGAGATCACCTGGCCTGTCCTTACAGTGGTATGTAGGAGCAGGTTGCTGTCTGTTTTCCATACGAAAAGGAAGGCTTGCTGAACCTTCAGCACTCTCAGCATACAGCATGGTGCTTCCTCTTTGCATAGCTGCTACAGGCCGGGGTACGAACCGTGACCCAGGAAATACAACTGCTCTGCCATCACTGGGCAGCTCTTTTGGGGTTTGCTTTCTACCTCCCGTTGCTTAGAGAAGTAAAATCACAGAGAGCACAACTGGCAGATTGGGATCTGGGTAAAGTCTTAACTGCTTTCTCTACTTACTCCTGAAACAGCTCACAGCCAGGAAGAGCTAGATTTACAAAACATCACTGGGCACAGCTGATCATAGGAAGGGAAAATACAGTCGAAGACAAACAGACTTCTCTCTGTCCTGTGCCATTTGCTCTAACCCACTGAAGAGGCTGTCAGGATCCATTAGAAGAAACACTGTCATGAAATTAATCTTGATTCCAAAATACTTCCATCCCTAGCCAAAGTGGAAGTATTTTACGTGGAATGGGTACACGACTGATAGAACTTAAATGAACCACTGACCGACTGAATGACAAGAATGCTAAAGTTCATGAAGAGCACTGGGAGCCACTACCACGATAAAGTCTTTCTGGTTCCACGTTGGCTATTTTTGAAGACAGCCTCCAGTCTAGTGTGGGCTTCCTGAAACAGATATGGAGGCTGTGAGGTTTCCAAGCCAGGTTCCCTCTGCCCTTGAAAGGGAGTGGAGAGAGGCTCAGTACGTGGAGGGAGACTGACCCACCATGCAGCACGTGCAGGCACCAGCACAGGCCTCCCCCAAACCCCAGAAGCTCTGAAGCTGGGATGCCCCCTTAACAACTGTGCCAGGGGCCAGCGCTATGGTGCAGTGGATCAAGTTGCTCCTTGGGATGCCAGCATCCTGGATCGGAGTGCTAGTTCTGGTCCTGGATACTCTGCCTCTAATCCAATCTCCTCCTAATACAACCTGGAGGCTGCAGGTGATGACGCAAGCGCTTAGGCTCCTGCCACCTGCTTGGGAGCCACAGATAGTTTCTGGACTCCAGCGTCAGCCTGGCCTGGCCCTAACTATTGTGGGATTTTGGGAAGTGAGCCAGCAGGTGGAAGATCTCTCTCTGTTTCTTCATTGGTATGCCTTTCAAGTAGATTAAAATAAACATTTTTTAAAAGACCTAATTATTTATTTGAAAGGCAGAGTTACAGAGGGAAATGGAGATACACACACACACACACAGAGAGACAGAGAGAGAGAGTGTGTATCTTCCATCCACTGGTTCACTACCCAAGTGACACATCAGCCGGATCTGGGCCAGGCTGAAGTCAGGAGCCAGGAGCTTTATCTGGATCTCCCATGTGGATACAGAGGCCCAAGGAATTGGGCCATCTTCTGCTGCTTTCCTAGGCACATCATCAGAGAGCTGGATAGGAAGTGGTCTGGCTGGGACTTGAACTGGTGGCCATATGGGATGCATTTAATCCATTACATCCCAACGCCGGCCCTCAAAGTAAATATTTTTAAAATGCCTCAAATTGAAGCAATGTAGCCATTAATTTGAACCCCTGCATCAGCCAGCCACAGGGTGCTGGCTGCCCATGACAAGAAGTTCCTAGAGGGACTTTGGGGTGATCCCTCAGCAGCCAACACTCCCAAGGAGTGAGTGCCTGGGTCCTGAGGGGGACTGGGAGGGAACACCCCAGCATCCACTACCTGCCCTTTCTCATCATCAACGCACCACTCCATGGGAGTGTTGACCTTTGCATGGCTAGAGCCATGTTCACCGTGTTTATTCCTTATGGCTGAGATACAGCAAAAACAAGGAGCTTTCCTCTCCCCTACACACCCACGAATTTTGAGACCAGCAGAGGCTGTATGCTGGAGGAAATTGATTGATTTTCAATCATGTGGACTTGTATGATGGGCCAGAGAAGAAATATCTGAATTAGAAGCTCCTGCTTAAGCTCTCACACCATGGTGGGTAGCTACGTAGACGATCAGCAGAGGATGGAGCCACAGAAGGAAGCGTTGGAGCTGTCTAGGGCAGGGTCTCCATTCTTTCTGCTCAGGACCCCAGCCCTCCCTGAAATCCACTTGACTGTCCCAGGAAAGGAGATATGCTTCCTGTTGGTAAACCTTGGTTGTGAAAATGTTTAAACTTAGGCTGAGCATAAGCCTTCTTGTATGAGGATATTTCAAAATGCAGGTGGAAAATGGAACCAAAGGTTTACTTTGTTGCAATTTTTTAAAAATCTATGCAACATATTTTTCATAATGCACATTTCCACGAACTTTTTAAAGACTCTTGTAAATGTTGCTGCTCCTTCCTCTACCTTTAGAGTGTTGCAGAGTTTAAGTTGATTATATTTTCCACCTGAGAAGATTTCCATTTCTTTGTGATTTATTTTATTTATTTGAAAGAGTGACCCCAAAAGGGAGAGACTGAGAGACAGCGAGAGAGAGCTTCCACCTGCTGGTTCCCTCTCCAAATGCCTGCAATAGACAGGGGGGCCCAGGCCAAAGTCAAGAGCAGAGAACTGCCTCCAAGTACTTCAGTCTTCTTGTGCAGCCTCCCGTAGTGCACACCGGCCTGCAGCTGGATAGGAAGCAGAGGTGGCAGGGGTGCAAGGCACTCTGACATGGGACGTACGCATCGCAAGTGGCGGCTTTTGTGGCTGCCCCACAATGCACACCCTGAGTCCCATTCTCTCCACGGAACCCATGTCCTCTCTGCAGAGCGTTCAGCTCTCTCAGCCACCGCTCCGATGGCAATGCTTTCTAAACCTATGATCCCATGAGCCCTCTTCTCTGAACATACTCTTTGCCGGAGTCCCTTCCTCGAAAGCATTGGCCAGACCTGGACAGGAATGAAACACCAGCGGGACAGCAAGCTGCCTTGACAGGCCTTTGTTGTTAACACTCTTGTAGTTCTTAAGAAACCAGCTCATCCCTTGGTACGGATGAAAATTTGCAAAGTCTCCAGATCTACCACCAAGGCTAAATGTGCAGTCTGGAGAAAGCCTCAGGAGGCAAGAAACTCAGGTTTGGATACTTGTTTGTGTAGGAGACACATGGACTACTCCTAAACAACCAATAAACTCAAAACATCAGTATCAAGCTTGATAGGTGTTGCATCCGTAACGAATCCCATTAATAATCATGGTTGTTCATCGCTTGTTATGGACACTTCTGCATCCATAACCCATGAATTTATCAAGCAATACATGAGTACCAACTGCTCATGTGCGAAGATGTATGTGTACACATGGGGAAGGGGAGGAGAGAGAAAGAGACAGAGACAGAAAGAGAAAAGAGACAACGCAGAACCTGGCTCAGGAGCAGGATCCTGCACAGCTCAACAGTTATGAATGACACAACCAGGGCTTCTGAAAGAGCAGGGGGGTGTTCCTCTAATTCCCCAAGCAGCTGTCCTATACGGCAGGTGCCTCCTAACTTTTCTTCTCCACTTCTGCCACAACACAGAAAAACAAAGCTCCTGGTGGCGCCACGAGGGGGTCCTGAGGAAGGCTCAGTTAAATGGCAAGTGGGAAATTCTTATTCCTTAAAGAATTCATTATTAATTGTTAATTAATTAGTTTGAGCATTACAGAGAGAGAGAAGGGGAGAGAAACAGACTGACAGAAAGAGCTTTCATCCACTGGCTCATTCCACAAATGTCCACGATTGCCAGGGCTGCACTAAGCTGAAGACTGAAGCTGGGAGCTCTTTCTGGGTCCCCTGCATGGGAGAGAGGGATTCAGGACAGGATGCAGGTACTTGGGCCATCACCTGATGCCTGCCAGGGTACAGGTGTCCCAACTGGTGTCTTAACCACTAGGCCAAATGCTTGTCGCCTATACCCCCAATTCCAATTTTTGATACAAGGAAGAGCTTCCAGATTAATTGTATTATACATATTTTTAATTTTTTTTTATTTGACAGATAGAGTTAGTGAGAGAGAGACAGAAAGAAAGGTCTTCCTTCTACTGGTTCACCCCTCAAATGGCCGCTACGGCTGGAGCTACACCGATCTGAAGCCAGGAGCCAGGTGCTTCCTCCTGGTCCCCCATGCGGATGCAGGGGCCCAAGCACTTGGGCCATCCTCCACTGCCTTCCTGGACCACAGCAGAGAGCTGGATTGGAGGAAGAGCAGCCGGGTCTAGAACCTGGTGCCAATATGGGATGCCGACACTGCAGGCGGAGGATTAACCAAGTGAGCCAAGGCACCAGCCCCTATTATAAGTATTAAAGTATATTCTCTCTCTCTCTTTCTCCCTCTCTCTCACACACAAAGGCACTTTAAAAGTTCATGGAAAATAGAATTAAAAGATAATGACCATTATCTACAACCCTCTCAAAGTACCCTCTTACAGACAGGGGTGTGTCTATGGGAACATGGACCATACCCCTGGAAAGTACACAGAATCATTGAAAAGAGCCGGTCCTGGTGAAAGGGAAATGGGACGAGTGTCTCCACATAAGGGATGGAGACACTGCCTGGTGCCACCAGCACGCGCTGCTCGTGGGAGGGAGAGAAGGCAGAGAGTGTGACTTCATCCGGGGCAGCCTTACCAGACGGCCACGCAGACTTCGTGTGCCTTCTCACAGATGGACGTGATGCTGCAGTTGCTCATGCAGGACTTCTGGTTGTCACAGGTGGAAGATCGCACATCGCAAAACTTGCACAGTTGTGGGAACTTGACGGCGCCATTGTTGTCCGTGACCATCATGTCGTTATTAACTGAGGGAAGAGAAAGACACAATCATTAGTCAACTGCCAGGCGGGCTGCCAAAGAATTCCTGAAGATGTTATGCAATTTCGAGTGAACTTAATGTCATGAGAATGAATACACAGAGAGGCAAAATGACCCCCTTCTATCAGATTAGAATGCCCTCATGTATGCAGCTTTTAATAAAAGCCATTGTACGGTGACCATGCGGGGAGAGGGTGTTTGCACAGCTTTTGCTGTTACCAGTGACCAGCATGGGACTTTGTTCTATAAAAAGTCTATCATTCGATAACAAAACACGGCTTGGTCCACTACATAGCACTGGGCACTTGGAGCACAAAGGAAAGCATTCTTAAGGAAATTGTAGGTTCGCGGGGTAGACAAGGAAACAGACCAGAGCAGGGTAACCCAAAATAGAGGGCAGTGTAGAGGCTGTGGGAGCCAGACAAGAGTCCCGGCCCAAAGACACAGAGAGGTCGCCACCCAGCTGTCGCGAAGGTCACGTGGGAGTGAGCCGACCCACAGGAAAGGGTCTTGGGGGAGGCACGAGACTATGCTATCAGCCAGCAATTTCCTGACCTGTGAGAAGGACCTCCTTTACAAAGAGCTGGGTCTGTGAGGTCTGACTTCTGTCTGTTTTCTTGGGGGAACTCAGTGGATGAACCAACACTCACTGAGGGCCTCCAGGCGCAATCCCAGGCATTGGGAGGCACAGTAGGTTGGCAAATCAAAACCGCCCTTCATTCCCTTACTCCTCACTTGCTACCTCGGAGGACGCAGGGTCCGTGCCCGAAATACTGAAGTCCATTCCTTGCTCAGCCCTTCCACTTGCTATTCCTTCTTTGTCATCTTTGTGGTCCCTGATGAACTGCCAGCATTTCCTCCTAAAGCCACCTGCATGCAAAGTCTCTGCATCACGTGTTCGCCGAAAATCTATCCACCAAATGCAGCTCCATGAGACTTCACCTACCTTGTCTATACATTGTATCTCAGTGCCTAGAAGAGTGCCTGTCACACAGGAGGTACCCCAAGATATGTAACGAATGAATGAGCACACGAACACACATCCCCAGGCCTACACAGAAGGAGTTGACATTTGCCCTTTTCTACCAAGAGAGACAAGAAATAACTTCACTTAGATAAGAGACGAGCACAATTATAAACACAGTGCTCATTTATATTCATTCAATAGGATACTGAAGGCAAAACACATGGATGCTATTGAAGGACCCTTATGGGGGAGAGGGACAAGAAACTAGGCCTGGGCAGATATCAGGGGCTTCTTAAGAGGTTAGATGTTCCCCAGGGTCCAGCGGGCACGTTCTCTGGGAAGGAAAAGTCTATCCCCTTTAGAGAACCTCTAGGCATGCCCAGAGCAGAGCTGCCACTCCCCTTCGGAGAGTCTCAGTACTCTCCTCAGCATTCTCCTCAGCTGGTTCCCTCAGCACTCTCCTCAGCACTCTCTTCAGCTGGTTCCCTCAGCACTCTCCTCAGCATTCTCTTCAGCTGGTTCCCTCAGCACTCTCCGGTATGCTAATTGTCCCTCCGAACCGGCCAATCCCATATGCTAATTTGTTGACTATATAACCTGTGTGAAACTGCCGCTCAGGGCTCCTCACCGCCTTAGGTGGGGGCCCGTTTGCGCAAACGTACAATAAATACCTCATGCTTTTTGCATCAACTGGTCTGGAGTCTGGATTTTTGGGCGTCCTCTCGACCAAGTGGGCATCTCTACAACTGAGAGGTCCAACACTATGAGGCCACAGACACATGTAACACCCCATTCCCATCACTGCAATGAGATCTGTTTCTCTTGGTGCTGGTGGTAACCGAAGTCATAGTCTGGGGAGGGGGGAGGTTAGTGAAGTAAGACGAGGCTACCAGGCACTCAACGAACACACATGAATGATCATGTATACTATATGCCCGATTCAGAAAGGCAAGCACATACACTGGACGTGGCACTAGATTAGCTGCTGGCCCGCGGGGAGGCAGGGGCACTTCTGCAAGGCATCACCCTTGCTGGGGTCTCAGCCAGGCCTCCCGTGTTGTCCCTATGGGAGGTCACTCCTGCCCGGCGAGGAACAGGTGCCATCCACTTCCTCGGTTCCTCTCCTGTGAATGTGAAATTTCCATCATTGATACTGCACCCTGCAGCCCTCTTTGTCATTTGGGCGTAGCACCTGTTTCCTGGGTCTCCAAAAATATAAACACGTATAAATTTAAGATTCGCTTTCTTGTGGTAACAGTAAATCTAGAAGGAAAAAATAAAGCCATTCATCCCTCTCAGGCCTCAAGTTCATTTCAGGAAGTATATTTTTAGGTAAGAAACTATTTTGAAATCCTCAATGTCTCCCAGGCCGAGAGTTCTATGCTTAGCTAAAAATACAGCCAGAAATGCTCTCTGAACTTTGTGTTAAATTTGGAACTAACACAACAATGAATATATATTTTTTTCTACACTGGTTATATTTGGATTTATTTATGAAACAACCAATTTAACCCTTGAGATTTTCCTATAAAACACTGTCAAACAAACAACAAAAAAGTGAGGCCATGGTTTGCTTACTTATTTTGTTTTTGTTTTTGAGCATAGAGAACGTTTTGGACAAACATCTGTTTGCTGATTGGAAAGCTTTGCTGTTTTAGTTACGAAGTCGAACCTCTACGATTTGGAATTGAGGCATCCAGCATTTTAGGGTTTTGGGCTTAGATGAGAGGTTATCGGCCTCCAAGCAGCCGTCCTCTGGGCCACTCCGCAAAATCATGAAGCCTGGGTCCCACTCCCAGATATGCGGACTTAATCATCCTGGACACAGATGGGCACCAGGGGAGGACAACGCTGCCCGGGTGACTGTAACGTTCACACACAAGGTTAAGAACCTGAGCCAGAGTTAGTTCCAGAAACAACAAGAACAACAAAAACCACAGGGGCGGGCGTTTGGCATAGTGGTTAAGACACCTGCGTCCCATATCAGATGTGCCCGGGTTCAGGTCCCAGGGCCCTGCAAATACACACCCTGGGAGGCAGCAGGTGATGGCTCAACTACTTGGGTTTTTACCGCCCACGTCAGAGACCTGGACTGAGTTCCAGGCTCACAACACTGGCCCGGCACTGTGGACATTCAGGGAATGAACCAGTAGATGCAGATTTCTCTCTGTCTGTCTCCCTGCATCTCAAGGTGGAGTGAACAAACAAAGTTTTAAAGCACAAAGAAGCACAACACAAAGTGGCAGCCTTCCTCCCCACGCTGCCCATTCAAGCACATTTCAACCTATTTACTGGTGAAGATGCAAGAAGCTCCCTTGTGCAAAATGCACACCAGAAGCCCTGTGAGATAAGATGGAGAGCAACTCTTTGCTTTCCAGTAAAAGCAAGCCAGTGTAAGAAAAGTGACAGGAGGCAGGAGTGATAAGATAGAAATGAAAACAGGAGACTGGTGCCGGAAGCAGCAGAGGTAGCCATGAACGTGTAGATGGGTGTCAGCGGTTTAGATCTGATGCTTGCAAACACAATCAAGAAGAAAGAGACAAAAAGGGGCCATTGGGGAGGGGGAAGGGAGAGGGAGAGTGGGAGGGAGAGGGAGGGGGGAGGGAGAGGGAAAGGGAGAGAAGGGGAAAAAAGCGAAGAGGGGGACCACTGTGCACTGTCCCTGGGTGCCGCCTGCATCACTCTGAGCAGAGAGGGCCGCTAGAGCTAACTCGGGTCCGGTGCTGCCACCAAGACAAAGCTCTCCACTGAGTTTCGGATAAAAGGCAAACACCCAACGGTGCCCCATTCTTGGAGCTGTCTAAGAACTGAAATGTACTGAGCATCCACTGTGTACTAGGAATGCCCCTACATTATGGCGCAGAAGCTCACAAGCAACCAGCCACGGACACCTCATTCTTGTCCTCGTTACAAAAAGCTACCACTGTCAGTGCTCTGTCCAAACAGTCGCTCATCATTTCAGAGGGTTCACAGATTCCCAGAAGCTCCAATCACCCCAGGGGGAGAATCCAGGCCTCCCGGGAGTCCTCAAGAATCGCTGAGCACTCTTTGACTGGCGTCCTGCAGGGCTAGGGGCTGGGGGTCGGAGGCACCACTGTGTGCAATGCTGCACTTCCGAGTTCCAATCCACAGGAAAAGGTGGTACCGGTCAGGACCTCAGGAACCACAAGGCAGCTGATGTGAGAAGCCAGGGGCTTGGATACGAAAGGAAAGCATGGTGAGAACAGCGAGGAATAAAGACATTGCCCTAAACACCACAACGAGCCCTCCTCATTAACCCAATGGCAAACCTGAACCCAATTTTGAAATCGCTGCCAGTCCAGGTAGGTGAGTGACCCTAATACCTTCACGTGCCCAGATGAAGGCAGCATATTTTAATTCCTACAAGGCCCTCTCTCAGCAGCTGGCCATCCTCAGGGAATGTGCTACCCCAGCAGGCAAATCATTTCTACAACTTCTCCCGAAAGAGGCTCCAGCGAGCACGTCTCACCTGCCAATCACTCCCTGAAGGAGGACACCACGGGCGGCAGCTGCTGGCATATGACAGGATCACATGGCCCATATCACACTTCCCGTCTCCCCCAGCCCGTGAGTAACAGCAAGGCCTTCACTCCAGGTCATATGGCCTTCCTCATTCTGGCTCACGTGTTCCGCAAACTCTTTGCCCACAGATGCAGGTTCCAGGTCTTGAGGGGATGAATTAAGTAAGTGCTGAATTATGTCTATGTTGGGAACGGTCTCAGAGGGCCAGAGACGAGTAGCCCGAGAAGGTTCGGACTTGTTCGAGATGAACACTAGGAATGTTGAGTATGACATCTTAGTCTGTCTCTGAAAGGGTGTCTGCTACAGTAGAATCACTAGTAAAATGTTCCCGAATACCTGGCCAGAAAAGGATTCATATATCTGAATTCATGCATCCGTCTACTGCTGTTTTGTGGCATAACTGGGGGAGGGACTAGAATGGATTTATCCCACAAACGCCTTGCTTAGTGCTCTCCATCTCATAGCAGGACCACTGACGTGGACACAATTGAGTGTAGCATCTCAAAGAATAATCCATGGCAACTGGTGATGGGACCCACTGAGTCAAGACAGGGCCTCTCAACTATTAACAGCCACACAAACCCTCAGGAATCTCTTCAACCTGCCAGTGCAGGCTCGTGTGCTGGCTCCCACAGCTGTGGGAGTGGCAAAAGTCTGAAATATACAGGGCAGGCTGGAAACCCAGGCAGAAATCAATGCTACAGTTTTAGCGTAAAATTTCTCACCTGGGAAATCTGAGTTCTTGCTCTCATGGGCTTCCAATTGATTGGGTGAGACCCCCCCCCCCCCCCCGCCATACACACACACATACACACATGAATGAGGGTAACCACCTTAACTGACTGCAGCCGCTGTGGTCATCCAGGGAGCACCCTCACAGCAACACCGAGATTAGTGTCTGATTAGACAACCAGCAGCTACAACCCCACCAAGTACACCTGAAACTGACCACCACCGGCAGGAAGTGGACGCTGCTCCCAGCTGCATCTGGTCTACCCTCACTGCACCAGAACCCAGACTTGGACCATCGCTGCCCTGCCACTGCTGATTTTTGAATCCAGCACAATGCAATGCCCATTCCTCCCCTGTCTACAGGGCTTTCTCTTCTTACAGTTCTTTCCATCTGCTCTGCTTTCGAGCCTGGCCTCTTACATGATCACAGGCCCAGGGGCACTGATCACCATATGGGCCTGCGACTGAAAGACTTGTTCTCTGAAAGGAGGTTTTTAATTGCATTTGGCATTTCAGAGTCAGACACAGAGGCAACCATCTGGCAGACAGCCGCCGTGGTCTGTGCCTCTGGCAACCAGCACCCCCGCCCCAGCCCTCCAGAGCAGGTGGGACAAGTGTACTGGCCCGTGGCACAGGCACACGTCCTCCACCAGGAACAAAGAAGTCAGGCAATCCAGGAGAATTCCTGTAGGACTTCCCATGGGAGAAAAACATGCCTAAGCCAGCCTAATACTTTGGCCAATTACAACAACTATTCAAACAAAAAGTGATGTTTACTTGGTTGTTTATTTGAAAGGGGGGGAGGGGAGGAGAGAGAGAAAGAGAGAGAGAGAGAGAAACATCTCCCATCTGCTAGTTCACTCCCCAGGTACCCAGAACAGCCAGGACTGGGGCAGGCCAAAGCTGGGAGCTAGGAACCTCATCCAAGTCTCCCACGTGGGTGGCAGGGACCCAACTACTGGGGCCATCACTTGCGGCCTCTGAAGGTACACACGAGCAGGAAGCTGGAATCAGAGGCAGAGCCTGGACTTGAACCCAGGCACTCTGATATGGATGCATTCCAAGTGGTAACTTAACGACTGTGCCAAATGCCTGCCACCCCCCCCCCCCACTTTGAGCATCTTTTGCATAACTGGATGTCTCATACAATATGGGACCTTTTGTTTAGTTTTTGAAAATGTGTCTTGATGTTAATTCTCTATGTGAGTATGGGTATCTTGAGAGCCGGAGAGGGAGAGCTTCCCAATCCTGCATGATCCTGGACCTGAAATCAGGACAGTGCAGGCGAAACCTCAATGAGCCAACAGGGAGAGCCCGGTGTGCACAGGAAAGCAGCAGAGAGTAGTGGCCTGAAGGCGCCAATGCTCGCTTCCATGCAAATGTTTCTGTAGTAACAGTACGTTTTTAAAGCTCTCCACAATGACAGCATCAATATTCTAGAATCTCTTTGAACTTCCAATGTCTTGTAATTCCTGCTTTGTAAAACAGTATTCAACAAATGCCGGCAAAATTAATGCAGTTTTAAGTCACTGTCAATACCCACTGGAAACAAATGGTATGTCCCACCAGTTCTCTACACCGTGATTTTTTTTAAAAGACTGCTTTAAATACTCATTGCCATCCACATCACCAGAGAATAAAGTCTTTAAAACCAAAGCAAGTCAACCGCATTGCTAACAGGAGAAATGCATCACACCATTTTCCCCTACATCTTTCGGGGAAAGAGTCACAAGTCAGTTAACGCGGTGAGCTGAGCAAGGTGTGGGCAGGAGGTAAACTGGTCTCACTTCCCAGAAGTCTATGTCAATGACAGCTACCGAAGCTGCAAATGCAAACGGCCTTTCACCTAGCACTTTCACTTGTAAGAAACTGATCCTTGTTGATTAATACAAGGCAGTGTTGTTTACAAGGGCAAATACCTGCTTCATCAAGAGAGGGCTGGCAGGGGAGGAGTGGCGGGGGGGATTGGGCAGAATGGGAGGGCCCAGATGTTCTAAGGGTCTAATGCTACATTTCATAGATAGGAAAGGTTAGGTGTGCAGGTGTTTTGGCTTGGCTACCACTAGATTTACAGAAGGCAAAGAGTAGAGCTGGCCAGGAAATGTCCCAGCAGAAGCAGCCCAACAGAATATCACACTCTGTCCACCTAAACTCACAATACAATGATTCTGTCTGAATCAGAATAAATGTGATACCTCATAGAGCCTTTTTGCCCAGAGTTTAATTATTCATTATACTTGTTTTAAGGAAAACTGCAGAAGCATACATTTGTGCTCACAGCAAGTAAACAAAGGGATTAAGGAATGGTTACCCATGTTCCAAAGGGATTGATTCAATGGGGTACTTGAAACTGAAAACTTGACTGTCCTCTTAGACTAGAATTTTCTGCGGTGTAATTTACCAGGAAATTGTAAAGATGACATCTATAGAATAAAACAAGCTATAGCTGAATGGAAAAGGAGTTGGCTTTCTCTGGTGACAAACACACAATAACTGAGCTGGAGCTTCAACGGCACCCTTTCTTCCCAACATAACACTCCTCAGCCCCCCTAACTCTAAACGATTCCTAAATACACACACGGTTTTTGGGTCAATCTCTAAATTTCTTGTATCACTGAGGAATGAGAGGCAGTTTGAGTGCTTCCAACACTTGCTGAATTTGCCTTTCTTTTCTTTCCTTTTTTTAATTTTTCTTTTTGATCTGTATCCCAGAATCAGGTCACAAAGCAGGAGACAAAAACCTAAACATTTACAACGCTTCCTGCAGGTGGAAGCATCTACAATGTGGAGAAGAGCAATCTTTCAGGATCCTAGCATTTGGCTCATGTTCAAATGTTTTTAACTTTCTCAACCACCTTCCTTCATCTTTAATAGTGATCATGTGGTCAGAATCCACTTCCCAGAGCTGGGGGGGCTGGGGGTGGGATGTAAAACCTAGCATCAACGCTTGGCGATTTTAGTCGTTCATTGAGAATGTGAACAGTGTGTTGATCTGTCAAATCTTGACTGTAGTGACAGTGAGATGAGCCCCAGATCAGAAGATAACAGCCAGGACTGCAGAAAAGAGGAAGTCAATTGAAAGAAGTAAGCCTCCCCAATGCACATGGGGCCATGTGCCAACTAGAGGAGTAGAGTGTGGCATGACTGCCTGAACTTTCAACACAGTAACTTTACCCTCCTGCTGAGAAGTGCTTTAAAGGTAGTACTTCATGTAAAGTGATAGCAACTGAGCAATCAATTCCATGTCCCTCGATATGACTTGGACGGAGTACTACAGCGACAAGGAAGATGACCCACAGATTACTGAAAATAAAAGATGATTAAATAACTCTCCTGGTGACAGTCAAAACAACCCTGGTGAATGGCACAGTTTGATCGAGGCGAGATAATGAGCACATGATTTATGAAGTTGTATAGCATCCCAGCTCAGCTAAAATAATTTGCTACTTACCAGCAAAATTAGCCAATCTAAGCAAATATGCAATTTGTCTGTTCTGAAAGGGCTCTCATGTCAAGCTCTGTGGAAAAGGGTACCCAAGGCTGTTTCTCTGCAGGGCATGAAAAAGCACGTATACAAATTATTTCTCTGTCTCAGAAGAACTTTAGAGATGGAAAAAGCCGAAATGAAGATCTGCTTTTTAATTAAGTTACTCATTTAAGGCTTAAACAATACTTCATCTCAAAGTGCTGAGGCAGCATAATGGAAAACGCAGAAACGAATACACAATCTGGCGAGAGGGGATTTTTTGTAAAGGGAGCAGCTAATAGAGGATCAGAAAAATAAGCGTCTGAGCTGAACCAGTTGCTTCAGCTAAGCTGGAATTTGGTCTGAATATCAATTTCCTGTGAGACTGAGATTTTCACTGATAAATTCCTCTGTGAAGGCTCCCCAACCCTTACCCAAAATTTGTTGCAGTGCCGTGGTGCCTGAAAGGTTTCCCAATTACAGTTTTATTACGTAAGTGAAAATACTGGTCAACGCAGATGGATGCCCATATTTCCTGCATAAAAAGAGTTGGAAACACTGCTGGGTTCAGGGAAGGCAGCCCTTTAAATGGTGATATACAAGGTCCCAGATGCTTGGTTTCTGACAACCAAATACCCTGGGAGTAGACAGGGCTGGGAGAAGTAAAGCAGAGACTGCTCCAGGTGGACGCGGCAGCTGGCCCAAGTCCATGGCCATGTCAAGTTTGCCCTACCCTCTTTGGAAAATGTGAAGCAAGCTTTGTTACTCTTATTGACTTATGTACATGAGAGAGACAACGAGTGACCTTCCATTCAGGGGTTCACTCCCCAAATTCCCACAGGTTTGGGCGGGCCAGGCCAAAGCTGGGAGCTGGGAATTCTGGGACTCTCAAGTGGGAGCAGGAACCCTGTTCCCGGAGCCTACCCTGCTGGCTTCCAAAGTCTGCGTTAGGAGACAGTGGAATCGTCATCCAGAGCTGGGAATCAAACTCTTGTATGGGACGCAGGCTTCCCAACTGATTGCTTAACTGCCAGTCCAAATGCCTACCCCTAAACCACATGTGAAGGTTAGGGTATTTCACATGAAAAATCAAATCCACACTCTACTTAAGAAAATGTGAACAGGTGGCCAGAGCAGGCCTACATCACCCCATGACAAGACAGTGGTGCCTGTATCCCCACGTTCCTGTCTTCCCTGCCACCACCTCGTGTCCTTTACTCGCTGCCTGGACCCCGGGGGCCACCAGAATTTTTACAATTAATGGTACTTTAATGTGCTCATTCAGTTCTCGCTCCTAATAGTAGAGACTTAACTGGAATGTAAAAAGTCATGATTTAACTCCCTTTTATGGATATTTTCTAAGAAGCCTTTAACTCCCTCATGTGGATAAATCAAATTTCCATTTAAGGAAAGCGGTCACCGACTTCAGTACTCAGATCTGTGCGTTAAGAACTATTACCATCATCACCATCACTGAAGACAGACACATGCCGCGTTCGGTTCTAAGTGTTACGATGATTTATTTTACTTACTGATCACAAAAAGCTAGGTAAGCTTGCAAGTATTGTGTTGGTCATGGGGAAAGCAAAGGTCAAAGAGTTGAAACAATGGATTCAAAGTCAATGAGACGGCTACTGAGAGATGAAGCCAATGGCCACAGGTCACACTCATCCGTTCTGACACTCAACAGTAAAACAGACATCCCCAATATAGAAGTGTACGAACAGAGCTTGACATTACGTCCAGCCGAAAGCAAAGATGCCAGCATGGAGCTGAAGCGAATATGCAGAGGGCAGCAGGCGTGGAGAATTTCTATTTTTTTTAACAGGCAGAGTCAGTGAGAGAGAGAGAGAGACAGAGAGAAAGGTCTTCCTTCCGTTGGTTCACCCCCTAATTGGCCGCCACGGCTGACACACTGCGCTGATCCGAAGCCAGGAGCCAGGTGCTCCTCCTGGTCTCCCATGCGAATGCAGGGCCCAAGCACTTGGGCCATCCTCCACTGCATTCCTGGGCCACAGCAGAGAATTTCTTACAAGAGGGCTTTGGCTGTTTGGCACCCATGACCTACTGTGGGAGTCATATGATAATGAGGACAGCCCAGGAGCATGGAGAGCGCAAATGTTGAGTATGAGCTCTGCCATGCTTTCACTGTAGGCCAACAGGCAAGCCACTGTCCTTGGAACCTCAAGCTCCTGATCTATGACACAGTGCCTTTCAGGGTCAAGTTCAAGACCAAACACACGGGAAGCACACGTGAAAATCCCCTGGACAGTACAAAGTGCCACACAGCACCGTCCTAGTAGAGACGGTGGTAGAAAATGTTATAAAAATTCCCACGCTGAAGAAAATTACAAGCAAAGAATGACAAGATAATTACGGGCTTGGTGCATCTATTCCTACTCATCAATAGAAAGCAGCAGTGTGATGACTTATAAAAAGCCTTTCAGGAAATTTGAGAGAATAGACAAATTGCAATATAATAAATCTTTCTCCATACTCCAAAGCTTTCCAAGTGATAGAATGGAATCAATCATTGTTACACTGCAGTTCCCAAGAGCGCCTGGATGCTTACACGAGTCTAGTTTTAAAATACCGTTCACCACCAGCGTAAGGCTCGCAAACAGGCGGTAACTTGAGAATCAAGTTTAATTTTCAGATCGTTTGCTGACTTGCACATTCGTCAGGCGAGGGCTGATCTGTTCTGGCTTTGAGACACTTCCTGTGTGATCTGGCAACAGGATAAACAAAATGAGTAAATCTAGCACGCCGTGGTGGCGAGGCAACGAGGCGCCTTACGCCTTGTGGAATTCTGCAATATTGAAATAAAATTAGGCTTGTCTTTCTGACTGAAACAAAAACAGTGTGCTCTGATCCACAGCTGATGAGCGATTTTTAAAGGAACATAAGCAAGAATTGTATCAGATTTTTAAGCGTGAAGGTATTTCAAAGAAGTTTGTGGGAGAATGGAATTAAAAGGAGCTTATTTGGGCACAAAGAAGTCTGAAATCCATGTTTTATCATGCTATGCATTTTTGGTGAACTTTTTGGAGACTCTTCTGTACAGATTTCAAATTGAACATCTTTTCACTCCATTTCCCAGGAACTTCGAAGTCCCCTTGTCCCTACTTACGGAGTGCTGCATGCTATTCCATGAAGCGCTGTATGCCATTCAGGGATGTGGAAGCAGGATCACTTCATTTCCTCTCCGCAAGGTTATTTCCTCATGTAAAAATTTATTATGTGGGGGCAGACGTTGAGCCTAGGGGTTAGGGTGCTGGTTAAGACACCTGTGTCCCACACGGGCTCCCGACTCCAACTTCCTGCTAATGCACACCCTGGCAGGCAGTGGCGATGCCAGCCACATGGGACACTTCTCCCTTCAGCCTGGCCCAGATCTGGTTGTTGTGGTTATGTGTGGGGTGAGCCAGTGGATACAGGTGCTGTTTCTCTCTGTACCTCTGCCTCTTAAAGGAGCACACGAGAATTATTCATGTACTACGACTGTATGCTTTCTGCTGGATGGAATTGCACCACGATGAGAGAATGGAGGCAGGCTGCAGTAAGAAGGCTCTGACAGGGGCCTGCATTGTGGCGTGGCAGGTTAAGGCACTGCTTGCAATGCCAGCATTCCACGTGGACACAGGTTCAAGTCTCAGCTACTCTGCTTTCGATCCAGTGCCTGCTGATGCACCTGAGAAGCCAGTGGATGGTGGCCTAAGTGCCTGGGGCCCTGGGAGATCTGTATGGAATTCCTTGCTCCTGGCTTTGGCTTGGCCCAGCCCTACTGCAGGCATGAACCAGCAGATGAAAGATTTCTCTCTCTCTCTCCCTCTCTCTATTTTTCTCTCTCCTCTCTCTCCCTCTCTCCCTCCCTCTGACATTCTGCCTTTCAAATAAATAAATCTTAGGACAAAGAAGGCTCTGACAACCACTGGCTGACTTCATGGGCGCTGACAAAACCCCTCTGGCGCCTGTTCTTCAATCAAACAGGTGGGTTGAACATGATGATCTTAACAGTCCCTTTCATTTATGCACAATTCAACCCCCAAACACCAAGAAAGCAGAATAATTCCACTATGTCCGGCTTAGATCTGTAAGTCCTGGCTAAATGGAACGAGATGCAATGATTCAATCGATAAGAAATCTGACTTCAGGTCCATTAAGCACATGTGGTGTATATTTTGTTTTGTTTGTTTTCTCAGTCAGTTGGGAAAGCCACTCTTTGCAATGTCTTAGTTTGCTGCTTAGGGACCATGTTCTGCCCAGCACTCCCACACACACACTTAAACTTGATCCCTGCAGCTGCCAAGCTTGCAACAACAAGAACACAACTGCACAGTGTCGTTTGCATACTGCAAAAGGAAGGAAAACCATGTCAGGTGACAAAGGAACACTCTCCATACAAACCTTGTAGTCATGTCCTCTGATTTCATGGGGGATGTGGAGGAAACCGATACACAGCAGAGACATTAGCTGTAAGCATTTAAAACAAACTGCTGGCCGGCGCCGCGGCTCACTAGGCTAATCCTCTGCCTTGCGGCGCCGGCACACCGGGTTCTAGTCCCGGTCGGGGCACCGATCCTGTCCCGGTTGCCCCTCTTCCAGGCCAGCTCTCTGCTGTGGCCAGGGAGTGCAGTGGAGGGTGGCCCAAGTTCTTGGGTCCTGCACCCCATGGGAGACCAGGAGAAGCCCCTGGCTCCTGCCATCGGATCAGCGCGGTGCGCCGGCCGCAGCGCGCCAACCGTGGCGGCCATTGGAGGGTGAACCAACGGCAAAAGGAAGACCTTTCTCTCTGTCTCTCTCTCTCGCTGTCCACTCTGCCTGTCAAAAAAAAAAACAAAAAAACAAAAAACAAAAAACAAAAAAAACTGCCTTCAGCATTCGAAGTGCCTAGGCGATGATTCTTAATAGATTCTCTGAGCTCTAAATGATGCCTGATAATAAAATCGAGTAAAATCAAGTAAAAGCATCCCATTGCATGAGCAGTGCCTTGATGATGTCTGATGAATGGGTGCAGAATTACTATTGTTCAAATTTGTCCAGAAAGTTTTTAAGTATAACTCGCTGAGTTTTTTGCACAGTCAACAGCCTACAGGCCACAGGAGACATGGACCATGTTCTGTCTTGTTCCACAATGGACGGCTTCAGCCCAGGGGCTGATGACAGGGGCTCAAGAAATGTTTACTGAATTAAAAGCCAAACTTAAAAATCAAGTTCTTTCCGCTATACCATCTATTCAAGGCTAATTTTCCCCCAAATGCAAATTAAGAAATAAAGTTGGTTTTAAGGAAATGAAAGCGGAAACCACACCTTGCAGGGTTTCAACATCACGTGAAAGCAGTGATCCACTCTTAAAAGATCTTAGGGAGACTTCCAGTTGATTGGCAGAAGTCAAAGGACCACTGGCAAGCTGGCATATCGGACACAAAGGCCAAGTTCAGATTCACTCTGGTTTCTAAGATAACACCCAACACTTTGAAACCTGCCCCTTCGTGTTTCTCAAGCAGGGGAAGTGAAATGAAAAAGAAACAAGCTTCGTGCATTGTTAAGACTTCAAGAAATGACAATCAAGGGCAGGAAATTTGAAAGGAAATCTGAGAATCTGCCCTTACACGGGCACTTCGGCTTGTTTTCCCACAGGGCCAATGGTGAGGCTGATCTCTGTCTTTCTGGGGCAGTACTCACTGCTGTCATGACCTGCGTGCCGTCTGCAGTAAGGGGCCCTGGTGAGGTGAGTGGCTGAGACTTGTGGGCTGCAACCTTCCAAGGAGTGAAAAATCAGCTCTCCTCCAAGTCCTCAGAATCCCACTGAAGTTGGTACCAAATCCTTGAAACTGTGTAATTTAACAAGAACAGACATTTTATGTCTCATACTTCTGGGGGCTGGGAAGTACAAGATCACTTCCTGGCAGGCAATGGTGCTGGGGCAGGCAGGGTGGTGGCGGGAGCCTGGCTCCCTGCTCCCAAGATGGTACCTGCTGCACCCTCCGTAGAGGATGAACACATGGAAGAAGGCAGTAAGGCAAACTGGCTTACGCTAGTTACTCCCAGCTTTTTAAATGGGCTAATCCACTCACCTCTCAAAGAGCCCACTCCTTAATACTACACCGGGGGAGACAAACAGTCAAGGTCAGTTGTGCAGGGGCACAGTCATTTCACAGCAGTGGGAGAGAAGAAAGAAAGGCATTTCCATAAGGACACTGTTTTATCTTCACTTGGCTGCAAGAGGGTCAAGAAAGATCCCAGGAGCCTTTTCAATATGGCAAACCAGAGCCACACACAGTCTCCGAGGAGTATGTTTCTAACACCCTACTGGATAACAGCTGGCTCCTTCTGTCCATGGGAAATGGCCATATTTGTGTACTGACATAATATTTAGTACCAGGGATAAGGTGGAATACATAACCTAAACTTTGAGATGCCTTGAATTCCCTTTGATTCAAAGTCAATGCAACATTTTCTGCTTCTTTAGAAGACACTTTTTATGCAAGCTGTAGTATGCACTCAATGTGGGCACCTTCAATTTGTCCCCTATGTAAATAACCTTACACACTAAACCTACCTGACGCTGGAGTAGAAGCTGAGATGGATGCTGCGTGGCCAGAGACAACCAAGAATCTTAGTCTAGTCTTTTTACTGATGCCAGCAGATGCTGGATTGTGAAGTCCAGTGTGAAAATAAGTGTCTATAGGGGCCAGGCTGTTGCATGGTGGGTTCAGCCTCCACCTGTAGCACCAATAGCCCATAGGGGCACTGGGTCATGTCCCAGCTGCTCCACTTCCATTCCAGCTTGCTGTGAATGGCTTGGGAAAGCAGCCGTGGATGGCTCAAGTACTTGGGCCCCTGCACCCACGTGGGAGACCGGGAAGAAGCTCCGGGCTCCTGGCTTTGGACTGGCCCAGCCCCAGCCATTGTAGCCATTTGGGAGGTGAATCAGCAGGTGGAAGACCTCTCTCTCTATCTCTGCCTCTCTTTCTCTCTGTAACTCTGACTTTTGAATAAATAAAATAATTCTTTTTTAAAAAAAGTGTCTACCAACATAAATTTTACAGAAAGAAGCTAATGTGAGAGGCCATGGGGATGTAGGGAGGAGAAAAGAGATGACCAGCACACTTGGGCTTTAGGGCACTGAATCTGCCGTTTCCTCCAACAAAAATGTTCTTACCCCAGACATCTGCCCTCTTCATCCCCTGACTTGACTCCAATCTCTGCTTAATTGTTATCTTATCAATGAGGCCATTCTTGAAAACCCTTTGAAAAATTACAAAAATCTGCCATCGTATGGCCCCTCCCCATATCCATCCCTTGACGTCTTAGTAGACTCTGTTAACTCATGCACACGCGATTGTTTAGTTTGCTACTGTACTCTCCCAATCTGGAACACTGCCTGGTGCATGCTAACCGCTGTCCAATAAGCAGTCATGGATGGCTTTCTATGCCCTTAAGTCCTCTGAAGCCAAGTGTCCTACCTCATCCTTCCATTCCAGGAAAAACCCTCCACCTTTTCAGATCAATTCCTCTTTTCTGTTAAAAAAAAAATGCATATTTGCAGCTGCTAGACAAGGAATCCAGATACACAGAGGAACTAGAACAACTTAAAAAATGCTAAATCCATTTTTGCAAGGTGTCAAAAGATCAGTTTTTTGGCTTTTTTTTTAAAGATAAAAAGCTCAAGTTCGCATCAGTGAAAAGTAGCAGCCAAAGGAAGTCAGTTTAGAAGTCAAAGCCAGTTTCTTTCCTGGCAGGAGCTGGGTCACAAGTTGCAGGGTCATGGAGTGGCCAGGAGCAAAGGCCTCCCCAACACATGCCTCTCTGAAGTGAGGGCACAACCAGGACAGCTATGAGCACAGCAGTCTTGTACATGCTGCTGTGTGCCAACCTGCATGAACTCCAGCCAAGGCAAATCACCTGTTCAGTTCCAAGTGACTTCATGACTACATGTGGCCGAGACGAGAGAAGGAATGTGTTCACCATCACAGAAAGTTCTATGGGACAATGCTGATCAAAGGGAATCCCAAACACCTGGGCTCCTCTGCTTCCCAAGAGGCCTGGAAATGGAAGTGTGCAGACATGTGCAAGGAGAAGTCAGGCAGCACCAGAAAAGCTGTCTCCCAGGGAAGGGACACGGCTCCCAGCCTGGATGCCGCTGGTAATCAAAGTTCCACCCAACTGCTGAAAGACTGCATCTTTTTTTTTTTTTTTTTTTTTTTTGGACAGGCAGAGTGGACAGTGAGATAGAGAGATAGAGAGAAAGGTCTTCCTTTTGCCATCGGTTCACCCTCCAATGGCCGCCGCAGTAGGCGCGCTGCGGCCGGCGCACTGCGCTGATCCGATGGCAGGAGCCAGGTGCTTATCCTGGTCTCCCATGGGGTGCAGAGCCCAAGCACTTGGGCCATCCTCCACTGCACTCCCTGGCCACAGCAGAGAGCTGGCCTGGAAGAGGGGCAACCGGGACAGGATCGGTGCCCCAACCGGGACTAGAACCCGGTGTGCCGGCACCGCAAGGCGGAGGATTAGCCTGTTGAGTCACGGCGCCGGCTACATCTTGTATTCGACGGTTGGCTGCTGGGTCTCCCTGCTGAGGCAGGGACGGGCGACAAAAGGGACAAGGGCTGGAGTTGCACGGTAAAACTCCAAGCTGTGAGTGGCAGCAGCAGAAGGTTCCAGAAGTGCGAGAAACGGACTGAACAAGGTTTGCAACAAGCTGAGGCCTGTGAGGAGGGCTCGAGTCAGCTGGCACAAACTCTCAAAATGCAAATCCCTGTGCCTAAGATAAAAGGCTGTTGAAAAAAAAGTGAGGCTCCTCTGATTCGTAAGTCCTCAAGTAATTCTTATTAAGTCCCATTCCAATGACTGACAACATGACGCAGGGCCGAGTCACACAGGCTAAGTTTCCAGTCAAAGCTCACGGAAGCCTAAAGCAAGGAAATTAATATTTTAGAGAAAACATTGGATTTTTTTTTTCATGGTTTTTCAGCGGGGCTAAGTTACAGCATGCCAATCCCGATGCATTTCTTGGAGAACATAGCAGAGAGGAGAATTTGTTCACAGGGGAAAATCCCAATGCCTTCAGGGGAATCACTGGATGGCCTCTGCTGAAGAAAGCTAAGTCTAATTAAAAGCATTCCTCCAGGGCCAGTTTTCTCCTGGGAGACTTCTACCTGCTGCTTTAACTTCCCTCCCCCCCCCCCCCCCCCCCCGTACTTTCAGGCCTTTGAATTGTTTATGGTCCCAACCTTTCTATGTGCATAGACCCTAAGCAACTTCTTCTCCTTCAAGTCAATACTACCTTTTACAGCTGCTTTAAGACGAAAACTAAAAACACAGATGATAAGAAGAAGCCTGGCGAATCTTCCTCTAATAAAGTATTGTAATTAGAGTGTATTACTTAAGTTCCCACAAACATTAGCGTCGGGGATAGAAACAGCCTATAATTCCAAGGCACAGAATTGAGAAGTTAGGGGAAAAAAAAAAAAAAAAAAAAAAAAAAAAAAAAAAAAAACCCTGTGCCATTGTCATTACAGATGCTACAGAATGACTTGTGCCTATTTGGGATTTGAGGCGAATGGGGATTTTAAGGAGACCCTGGGGGCTGGTGCTGTGGAGCAGTAGGTTAAGCCTCCTCCTGCCGCACCAGCATCCCATTTGGGGTCCAGTCCGAGTCCCGGCTGCTCTGCTTCTGATCCAGCTCCCTGCTAATTCGCCTAAGAAAGCAGTGGAAAGTGGTCCAATTGCTTGGGCTCCCGTACCCAGAAGAAGCTACTGGCTCCTGGCTTCAGACTGGCCCAGCTCTGGCTGTTGAAACCATTTGGGGAGCAAACCAGTGGATGAGAGACCTCTCTCTCTCTCTCTCTCTCACTCTACTTTTCAAATAAGTAAATCTTAAATAAAAAAGGAGACTCTGTAATGGTCCCATCCCTTATGGTAACCATTAGCATCTTGTGCCTGTTTCAATAAAGAAATACTTAAAATTCAGCTGTGTAGTTGTGCCTGCCACGGCTCATGCCACAGGTGGCTAATGGGTGCCACCCTGTACAGCACAGATATGAGACATTTTCATTACTATAGACAGTCTCTTTGACAGTGTGGCTAAGACAGCGACATCCTTTGCACCAATGTTCTGATAAGGATTATGAAGTACAAGTTCCCTAAATATGGTGTCTCTAGGTTCCTGGAGATCTTTTCCCTCTGGGGGACTCCCTGCTGTGGCTTATCAGTTGTCCAGTCACCCCCATTCTCTCCAGTCTCAAGTCCATCGACAAGGCAGCTGACACAATAAAAACGTCGACCATTGAGGCTGGAGTCTTCAGAATTCCACAGTAGAAGGCATCTCTCTGTGATGACACCTGCATGGGGAAAAGGTCTGAGATGGCGCCCGGAAAACTACAGGCACTCTCTGGAATTAACGGGTTGGTGTCTTTGGTTTGTTTTCCACACCTTGGTCGTTAGGCATGCACAGGCTACTTTGTATGGAGTGAAGTCTGGACAGAAGCTAAGGCTGACTTGGGGGGAATCATGGAAACACTGGCACACTGTAGCGCTTCCCTTCATGGCTTCAGGGCTTCACCTGTTGTCTTTTAAAAATCATCAGGTTGAACCCCAACCCCAGTGTGGGATCAGGAGCTAGGGCCCAGGGGCTGGCTTGATGTTGGGGGGAGGCTATGATGTGCCCCCCAGGCTGCTGCTGACTGCACAGCCATTGTGGGAGAAGAAGGAAGGGATCCCACCTTCACGTTGCAACTCCTGGCTCCACAGGGTTTTGTTAAGTTACTGCCTGATTGTAACTGGCCAGTGACTCAGAGAATGAAGCCCAAACTACGTGGCTTTGCACTTAGGGCCCTGTCATCTGATTACTTTCTGCTTTACTGTTAACTCCCCGTGCCTTCTTTACCCCTGTTTCCACCTTCCCACTAGATCTCGCAGGTGGACCATGAGGCCAAGATCATTAGCACAGTGGCCCAGCCCCGTCGTCCAGGGCAGCCTGCAGGCTGGCTGCCCACGCTGGCCATGACTGATAGCATCAGAGGCTGTCTCTATGGGGCCAGGGGATGCTCATCCCTACAGGCACGTCCCAGCTTCCTCTCTGTTTCTGTGAAGCAAGTGGAAAAGAATGGTCCTGGAGCTGGCAAGCAGACAGCGCTGCAACCCTATGAGTCCAACACGGCCTTGCAGACCCGGGGCCACTGTCCTCTGCTTTGTGAAGCCGACATTACCTCCCAGTGCTGTGGCTCCTTCCACCTCCGTTCTGAACCACCTTCACCGTGAGACAGCCTTTTAATGGGCCTCCATTCAGACTGTGGATGAGTTTCTAGAGCTGAGATTTGTATTGTCCCAAAAACCTACTCCAAACTCTAGCTCGTATTTGGTATAGTGGAATTAAAATCAACACATGGGGGATTTTAAGCCTGGCAAATGGTATTTCTTTGCAGTGGGACATCAAGTCAGTCGCCTGACCTCTCTGTTCACCGTATTCTTCATTTGTAACGTACCTGGGAGAAGCTACATCAGAGCTTTTCAACCCGGGTATCACACCATAGACATCTGGGGATCTTTCAAAACAATACTGACGCCGCAGCCTGCCCCCCAGGGATGAATCAGAACTTCTAAGGGTTTGGCTCAACTTTTTTTTGAAAAGTTCTCAGATGATTCAAATGTGCAGCTATGATTGAAAACATCAACAGAGTCCAGGAAAGGACTTATTCTATAAGGAGTGGAAAACTCAATAGGAAAAAAAAAAAAACAGAGTTGTCAGAGATAGAACTTCTGGACAGGGGTGGACAGGCCTCCAAGTGATTCTTTCCAGTTTTGCTAGGAACATTGCAAACTGCAGTGTAATAGAATTTTACTAAGAAATATACACAGGTACAATGAAGCCCAACCCAAACAACTTTCTAATAACATTGTGGAACAAGGCAGGGATCAGCAGCCTAACTGGCTGCAAGACAGGTGGTTGCCTCTGTATAAATTCTGCCTGGAAGATCATTTGTAGACAAACTTTTGAAAACAGATTTCACAAGTTCCTATCTGTTTAAAGGGTGGAAATCCTGTGTCAATTGCCAAGGGAACAATAAGTTTAAAGGAAGATCTATTTGAAACATCTGAGGAGCAGGTTTCCCAAGAAAGCTGTAGTTCTGAAGTGTTTTGCTCTCATAAGACAGCAGGAACGTGAGAAAGCCCATCTCCCTTCAGATAAAATCTGGCCAAACAGCTAGGAAGGGAAACAGGGACTGAGATCAGTGTTAGCAGCTATCAGTAAGTCCTTCCTTCTGAAGGTCACGTCAGACAGAACAAGATAAATCCTAAGTCAACAGAATCTTCTGATTTAGTGTCTTTTCCTATTTCTGTGACATTTGTACCGCCATCAAATAAATACATGCTGAGCTCCATCCATGCACCAAGTCTAAAGAAGAACCATTTCTGAAATGTTCAAAGTATTTTCCTGGCACAGTGACGTTTGCCTCATCCCGAGTGACTGTGTAAAAGTGTTACATAAGCAGTACAATTCTGGAAGATTTACTATAGAAATGAACTACATAGGTGTGTGTCACAGTGGGTTAAGCCACCATGTGGGACAACCCTATTCCATATTGGAGTGCTGGTTCGGCGACTCAGCTTCTGAACCAGCTCCGTTCGAAAGCGCACCCCGAGAGGCAACAGATGATGGCCCAAGTGCTTGTGTCCCTGCTACTCACAAGGGAGATCCACATGGAGTTCCAGGCTTCTGGCTTTGGCCTGGTGCAGCTCTGGCTGTTGACTACATTTGGGGGAGTGAATGAGCAGAAGGAAGATATCTCTCTGTCTCTCTCTCTCTCTCTCTCTCTCTCACTCTCTCTCTCTCTGCCTCTCTGTTGTTCTGCCTTTAAAATAAACATAAACAAATAAATACATATTTAAAAAAATTAAATTGTTGGGGTTTTTGCCCTGGCATCACCTATAGCATTGATTTCAGTCGCAGCTGCTCCATTTCTGATCCAGCTCTCTGCTAATGCACCTGGGAAAGGAGCAGAATGTGGCCCAAGTCTTTGAGCCCCTGCACCCCATGGGAGACCTGGAAGAAGCTCTGGACTCTTGGATTTGGCCTGGCTCAGCCCAAGTTGTTGTGGCCATTTGGGGAGTTAACCAGCATATGGAAGATCTCTCTGTGGGTCTCTATCTCTGTGACTTCCAAATAAATAGAAAATCCTTTCTTGATAGTGTGGTAATAACAACATATAGGACACACTGTAGGAAAGCAGGAGCCCACACCAGCTTGGTAAGCTGGAAAATTCAATGCAGTTCCTTCAACAGGTCCTTTGCCAATGCCATAGTCACACAGCTCAGTTTGCTACTCTTCAGTGGGTCACTTCTTTTCTATAAGACAATCTGATGAAATATTCGTACCTGTGTGGCTCGGGTTCTGCCCGTCAAACAGGCTTGCTTTGGTTCCCTTCTAGCACCTGCCCTCCGTCTGTATGATGCAGAAGTGCTGTTTCCATGGAAAGACAGCCCATACCTCATCATGCTGGGATCTTGACGCTCTGAGGAACAGCAAGACCATAGCATCAGAGCAACTGGCAGGACCCTTCATAAGCGCAACCTTCGCCTACCGGCAAAAGTGACAGAAAGAAGCCAGACCACATGGTGCTTCAAAGAAAAGTTGTCCACAAGAAAAGGGGAAAAGGAAAATGACTCATTATAAAGCTTGAACTCTAGTAAGACGGGTGGACTAAGCTGTCCTAGAAGAGTGACTTGAAAGAGGAATTCTCCAGTCTAAGCTAAATAGGGTTTCCAACGCTCAAGGCAGGGACGTGACTTCTGATGTCAACCCTTCCACTGACTCTTCCCCAATTTAGCTCTGAAAACACGAGGGACCACAGACTTTTATCACAGTTTTACTCACAGATTAAGCAGTGAGAGAGCACAGTGACCGAAACTGGTAAAGTGATGAAAAGATAAATTCATGATACTCTACAATGCCTCAGTGGATGGATGGTCCCGTTACAGCTTGGATAGATGGCTTCCTCTTTCTGGGCCTCTATTTCCACTTCTGTAAAATGGATAGTTATACCCATCTCAGAGGGTTATTTCCAAGACTAAACATGACATGTAAGCAGAGCTGTGTTCCCAATAATAAAGCACTCTATTTTTAAAAAATATTTATTTTCTTATTTGAAAGACAGAGTTACAAAGAGAGAGGTCTGCTGGTTCACTCCCCAAATGGTCGCAACAGCTGGGGCTGGGCCAGGCTGAAGCCAGGAGCCTAGAACTCCATCCAGGTCTCCCACATGGGTGGCAGAGGCCTGAGTACTTGGGCCATCTTCTGCTGCTTTCACAGGCATATTAGCAGGGAGCTGAATTGAAAGTGGAGCAGCCAGGACTCAACCTAGCACCCACATAGGATGTTAGCATTGCAGACCAGCACAACGTAAGCTGGGCCACAATGTTGGCCCCCATGAAACACTCTATTAACATAAGGGGCGAAGAAAGATCGTTAAACTCGATGTGCTCCATGCATTTTCTTCAATGTTACCAGATTAGACTTTGCTTTTTCCCATTGCTGCCCTTCCCCCCACAAGTCTCTACGTAGTCAGATTATTCAAATCATTTCTCTTTTCTGTCCTCCTGGCATTAGTATGTTTGCTGATATCTGCATGGACAAACAAGCAAATAACTATTTTTGTGACTTTTATTTTGCTTGTAATGTTCCCCGTAACAGCTTTTGTAACAATGAAAGGCATGACATATATGCATCAAAAAGGACCCTAAGCAGAAATGTCCACCATAATCAAAACCTTCTACCACATCTCAGGTCACCATGGGTGAGATGCACACAAGCCCACAGCAAACTGCGGTTCAAAGGATGCTTCCCTCAATGCTGTCAACAACTACCACCCTGACCTCCTTGTGTTCTTGTAACTCTGAGACACTTCAATGTACTGAGCCCAAGAGCCAGTGTAGCCTCCACGGTCATGTTGAGTAACATGGAAAGGACTACAGAGAAGTGATGCTGGGTCTGCCAGAATCTCCCAAGCTTTTCAGGGGCCCTCTCCAAAGATTCTCTTGAAGATAAATTTTATTTATTTATTTTTATTTTTATTTTATTTTTTTGACAGGTAGAGTGGACAGAGAGACAGAGAGAAAGGTCTTCCTTTACCGTTGGTTCACCCTCAAATGGCCGCCGCGGTTGGTGCGCTGCGGCCGGCGCACCACGCTGATCCGATGGCAGGAGCCAGGTGCTTATCCTGGTCTCCCATGGGGTGCGGGGCCCAAGCACTTGGGCCATCCTCCACTGCACTCCCTGGCCACAGCAGAGAGCTGGCCTGGAAGAGGGGCAACTGGGACAGAATCAGTGCCCCGACCCGGACTAGAACCCGGTGTGCCAGCGCCGCAAGGCGGAGGATTAGCCTAGTGAGCCACGGCGCCGGCGAAGATAAATTTTATTAAAGTACTGATCATAATCAAAACAGTACATTGTATCAGAGGTCAAGTATTGTTTTTCACTTCCTTTCCCAGAACTTCTTAAAGATGAATGTCTGAAGAAAGCTACAGAGATGAACAAAACTGTTCTGGCTGGCGGAACACAACTTAAACAGATATCCAATCCTTAGGCTGTTGTTATATAAAAGCATTTATATCTATGAGCTTGGCTCATGGTGGGTTAAAGTTAATTGTCCCTGCAGCAGTTATTCAACAAGTTAACATCGAAATATTAAGAAACTCTTGCCTCTTGTGCCCTGAAACACCACGGGCATCTCTTTAATAAACTGGTAACAGGCAACACTCTGAGTTTGTGAAAATGCATTACGAAGCGCCGAGTAAATCTAAGTGATCACATAACTGCTACAAACATCCTCACCATCATCATTCAACTCTTGGAAGTTAAATATTTTCAGTAGCTTTGAAAGCTAACCAGTGGCACATCAAACTCAAAGCACTGAATTTTCAACCACTGCTCATCAGCGTCACAGAATATTACAACCCAAGAATATCAAAACCCTATGTCATCCCCTATTCTCCATAGGTAGAGCAGGACAGGAACTGCTCATCCGGGTCTCACTGTACCACGATGAAGCCAGTGGTGGCTCCAGCATCCCCAGAGAAGAGGGGTTTGTGGGTGACGACCCGGCTGGCAGGGAGGCACGAGGAGGGCCTGGAAGCCATGGTTGCACACGAAGCACATGCTTCCTGGTGCCTGGACTGCAGGTCCATTCAGGGTGGGTCTGCAGGGAACTGATGGAGCCCACTGGCTGAAGGGCTTCAAGACCTTGGGCATTCACGCCAATTAAATGCCCATCTAAGAAAGGCTTCATAGATAAGTCTCCTTACCACCTGTCATTTTAGTTTTTACATTTTTATTTTCATTTTATTTGAAAGGCAGAGAGACAGAGATCTCCCATTTGCTGGTTTGCTCCACAAATGCCTACAATAAGCAGGGTCAGGCCAGGTCAAAGGCAGGAGCCTGGAATTCATTTTGGGCCTCTCACGTGGGTGGTGGGGACCCAACTATTTGATCCATCACCTGCTGCCTCCAAGAGTGTGCATTATCAAGAAGCTGGAATCCAGAGCCAAGCTGGGACTTGAACCCAGACACGTAATATGCAATGGGGGAATCCCAACTGGCACCTTGATTCTGTGCCAAATGCCACCCCAGCACCTGTCACTTCAACAGAGCTCTCTGCAAAGTGCAGCCAGGGGTCACCTTTGCAATTTGAGATACCTGCCCGTGGGAGGTAGATGGCTGTCTTCAGATCCTCTCCACTGCACCAACACTCCTTTGGCTACCCCTTCTCCAACAATCCCAATGGTGGGAGACAACCCATGATTCATTAAAATGAAAAGCAGTGGGCAAATAGAGGTCCTGAGTCAGACAGGCTGATGGTTTAATGACTTGTTCTAGTTTCTACAGCCATAACGCACTGAGCCCTCTGCAAAAGATTCACACAAAGGATAAATGAATCAAAAGTGGCCTGTGGTGGATGGAAAAACAACAGGCCTGAAAACCCACACAGTGCAGCGCCCCTACATTCACGGAAGTGTCGACCGCAGACAGAGCAAACCTCACTGTAAAGAGCAACTTACACACAGCCGATCATTCAAGATTTCCCCTGGGCCTAAGTTCTAAACAACTCTACAGGTGGCTGCAGACAAGGAAGCCAAAGACACTCACTCTTGGTGGCAAAAGGCATGCGGTCTAGAAGCAAAAATCTCCACCCCTTGTCTTGGATCGACAGTTTCTTTTGCCTTGAAAAGCAATGGATGACCAACAGCAACAAGTACAACACGCAAACCGACACATGTAGTGAGACAGTGTGCTCAGTGCTAGGACAGAATTAGGACTTATCCTTCAAAGAGATTTCATTCTCGCAAAAGGAGTTAACATATAAACATGGGTGGGTTGGTGAACAGGCCCAAGGACTGAGGGAGCCAGGCTGGGTAGAGAGGTTGTGAGCATAAGAAGGGGAATCAGGATGGGATGATAAAGAAAGACCCACTGGAAGAAGCCACACTTAGGTCAGGCAGTATTTCCAAGGATGCAGCTGTGGTAGGGAATGGGAAAATTTGGGGGGTGCAGAACCATCACAAGTTAGGAGACTAGAAAGCAAAAGGTTGTATGAGCAAGTCTGGCTCATGTGTAACCAAGGGCATGAGGCCTGCCTAGAGTGGAATGCAGATAGGACTAGACTCATCCTGATCAACCCAGTCCTGTGTCTCATTTGTGTGCAGGGCACTGTCTTAGGAGCCAGGAACACTGAAGCCACCTCTGACCTCAAAAAGGAAGGGATTTGACTGCTTAGGATTCATGGAGAGGACCACTGATGGCTTTCTGGCATGGGACACCTGTTCAAAATGATGTCTGGGAGGAGATACAACGGATGGCTATGCCTGCAGATTGAGAAGAAAAGTGACAAACGCTGTCCCTGGGAAGAAGCCAATTAAGAGAGTCTTATAGACAACATAAAACAGAGCTCAGCTTTGTGTAGTGGCAGGAGAGTGGAAGTGTGGCTCAAGAGCAAAAATGAAACCAAATGGCTATGTTTTCTGTGCAACTAGGTAAATAAATGTCTGATGAAGAGATTCCAGTTGCTGAGATTCCACACGTATTCTGATGAATAACTGTAGATTTGATGCAACAGGAAATGACACGAGCTATGGGTTGCAACGAAAAGTTTTTCTGCTCTTTTTTGTTATTGCTGTTAATTTGCTGGATATGTACTTTGTATAGAAGAGAGGGTTATATATTTAAAGAAATGTCAAGGCAGCTCCAGCATGAATTAAGGCCTACCTGTGTCACAGCGAAAGCCTATTGAGGTAAACACAGCTTATGTGTTATGAGTTCAGCAAGAAAACTCGATCCTTGAGGTCTATAGTTCATGGTCAAGGAACAGGCATTCGGGAGATGGAAGACCCCTCAAGCACGCTTTGGCGAAACAGATGGATTAAAAATGACTCATTTAATAAAGCCACTCGTGGTGCACCCTCTCTTCTGTTAGTTTTAGTGTGTTGGTCACATACAGTCAGAGTAGGCCTTGTAGCTGAGTTAGACTCAAAATACTCAGGAAACGAAGCTCAACTCCCCTGGGAACCTCATCGTCTTTGCTACAGACAAGCTCGAGGTGACACACTAAAATCACCACTGATCACTTGCCTCCTCTTTGGGAAATGCTTTAACACTAGGAAAGCAGTGTTTCTTCCACAACAAGGTGTCCAGGAACCAGCCAGGGATCTTGTGCAAATGCAGATCTGGAAGGAGGTGCAAGGAGGAGCCCAACGTTCAGCACTTTGAAGGCTGCTGCTGCTGGTGGCACCAGGCCCTTCCTACGATCAGCAAGATTCAAGACCATCTGGAGTGGCTGTCATTGGTTAGACGGTGACAAACCATCGTGTTGGGGGTCAGCATGCTTGAGCTCAGGATGAGGACCTAAGTGCAAATTATAATGTGACTGTTTAGAGACTGATGAAGTTCCTGAGGGACTCAGAAAGCAGAACAAACAGGGCCACAGCTGGAGGTGATGGGAGAAAGAGCGGCAAAGGAAAGCACTGGCCTTTTGTTCCTTTGTGGAAGAGATGGGTGATAAGAGAGGTAATATGAACTAGACCAGCAGCTCATTCTACTGGTAGAAATTATAGAAATAGAAGAGTGCCAAGGTTGCTAGGAGTTATTCTATTATAATGCAACTTAAGAGATTCTAGAATAGTGAGTACAAAAGATGTCACTGTTGTTTTTTTCTCTTTTCTCATAAAAGGGGACTTCAGAAAGTTCACGCAAACTTGAATTTAGTGCAAAAAAAAACCCCTGA
This sequence comes from Lepus europaeus, assembly GCF_033115175.1. Taxonomy (NCBI): domain Eukaryota; kingdom Metazoa; phylum Chordata; class Mammalia; order Lagomorpha; family Leporidae; genus Lepus; species Lepus europaeus. The sequence continues at coordinate 167,235,262 of NC_084828.1, read as the reverse complement.
AATTCATGTGTAATCTTTTCATAATACACATTTTTCCATGAAGTTTTTGAAGACACTCTCATAGACATGGATTTCAAATATTTTTTAACCAAAAATAAACTTATCTTTTAAATCCATTCTTTGTAAAATTTTTGAAGTCTCCCTGTATTAGAAGGACAAATGGTACAAATGGTCCGTTTTTGCACAGTGCTATGGGTTGTAGAGAATAAAACAAAAATGCAATGGGTAGTAAGACTGTCACTCCAAAAAGAATAGTTGAACAATTCCTACCCTGCACTAACAGGTATCTGCAAAGTGTACAGAAATACAATTATGGCACTCAGCAACAGCTCCTTAGCCTAAAACAGCCATCTGAAAACTGACAATCTGTAGCAAATTCTGTCTTTTCGGGGAATATTTTAAGAAAACTGGTGGAAAAGTCATTGGAAGGCTACAGAACACTAATTATATCCAGACAAGTTTTCTCTCTTTTCAAAAAAAAAAAAAAAAACCCACAGAATGTCCTTTGGGTTTTTATTTCTCCTACACACAGCAAAGCTTTTCAAAATTCTCTACCTTAAGAAAAACCTTGAACGGCACTTGCGCCATTTCAGAGGAAGGGGAATCATGAAAACACATAATTAACCAAAGAGAAATGCTACTACCGCCAAAACCAAGCAAGACCTGTCTTTAGCCAGAAGGGGCGAGCCGAGCTGAAATAAACAGGGTTTTTGGTGAGGATCTATGCTCCTATACCGAGAGTATTCGAAATTTTCAAAATAACTAGGGCTTCTTTTTCTTTTTTTAGTAGTAGTCATCTCTAACAACCCCCTAGCAGATGTTTTCAGTATGTGTCAGGTCCTACCTGCTACGACTTCTGGCAATTTTCCACCTTGATTAGTTAAGAATCACGTAAACGTTTTCTAAATCAACTTCAATGATTTTCTCTACTAACACAGGGAATGAAAACTTTTAGTACAGAAAAAAAAAAAAACCCACAAAGATTCCATTTAGTCCAGTTCTTGTTGTTTTTACACAAACCATTAAGTGAGACCTAGGGGGCCAAGGACATAGCCTGGCTGACCAGACACCTTGGTTCCAGGTACCAGGGACGTTAGTCTTTACAGGTGATCTCCTTCTGGTTGAAGCTAAGGGTCAGCTCTCAATTACCTTTCATTCAAAATCTAGGTTTTGTGATAATTACATATTTACAACTTCTTCTCTACTTGGCACTGGGCTCTCAAGTAGGAAAAATGATGAAGGGTTTAGCTAAACCTGGGAGACAGCTTTGGTGCGGTGACGTAACAACGCAGACTTCAGTCTCCATCTGCCGCGGGGGGAAGGAGGAGGGAGCATTTTTCATTTATTTCCCAAACCAACAATCAAATCCCACTGTTGGGCACAGACTGGGGTCTGGAAGAAGATGAAGCTAGTAAGTTTCAGGGGCACTCTTTGGGAGAGAGAAAATTAAGAATGGAAATGTACATATGAAAGTGAGTATTTAGGATTAAAATGGTGTCTTATAAATTACAGATTTTAAAAGCTGCAAATACCACAAATAAAAATTGAGGAAAAAAAAAAGCGATTGTCATCCATTAACTGCTCGGCATACCTCTGAAATAGTTTACCATAATTTTTGATTGCATTATTTTTGATCACCTCTTTTCGTGACATTTTGCGATAGTATCTAGTAGGAAAACTGAAAAATAAATCAGCTTTTCCTCTACAATTGATGAGAATTTCTTTTAACTTGCTGAACGATCGGACAAGATTTTTTTCCCTTCATAACTCATTACAGATAATGTCACATACATTTTTTTCAATTGCCTCCAAATCTGGGGGAATGTCTATACTTTTATACATGAGCTGTAGGATTCAGGGCATTGCAAGATTTCTGAAATGGTGTTTGACTTGAGGCTTGTTAATTGCATTGCCAAGGCCTCCCTGGGGCCAGACGATGGGCCTATCCTAGGGAGGAGCCTTGAAGAGCAAGTTCTATGCACCTCATGGTATCATCTAGGCTAACGTCCATATCTCCGCCATGTGAGATGCAGTCTTGAACTCCTCCAAACCTTGCAGATAAACTGTCCGTTTCACTTAGAGTGCTTAAGCTCCCTGATGGCATAACCCGCTCCAAGATGCAGCCAAGGTTGTATCACTGGATGTATATTTTATTTTCTCACCAAGTCACAAGACAGGCTTGATGTTCAACCTGCTGGTATGTGAATCAAGCATTATTTTATTTTGCTGAGGAAATTAAATGAGATAATATATGAAAAATACTCAATCACTGGGAAATTCAGCTATTATCATTGTTTCTCTTAAACCCTGGAGTCTTCCAGCACCCTTGGTATAATCCAATAGACAAGTGGTCTCTTTCAATTGAGGCAGCCTAGTCTCAGTAAATGCACAGCTTACTAATTAGGCATCTGGGTCCCCAAAATAGTTGGTTTCAACCCCAGTATAATGATTTGTAACTGGGTAGTCTTGGGCAAATGTCTTCCTCTCTGGAGGACTTACAGAGAACGCTGTAAAACCTACCCCCTAGAATTGTTCTGAAGATTAAATAATACACACCAAGTGTTCAGTATGATCCAGGCAGTAGCAACATCTCGGTATGTGGCAGCTGCTATCAATGTTGGGAAACTTGTCCAGCAATTCTCTGGAGAGAAATGACCAGGGTCCTAAGGCTAATTCAATTTCTCTATATAAAAAAGTTTTGCAAAGTTTGGGGGTGATGGGTATACATCCACAAAGCAGTAGTAAGACACAATCAATGAATCTTTGGAATGATTTATAGCTTACACAGATGAAGGGATACTGTGGCCCAGGTTGAATATGCACACTTGACCCTGGATTTTTCTTGCCTTTGAACAGCACTGGAGGGCTTTTGACTTCTCCAAACTGACCTGCTGTTCTTGTTTTTTTTTTTTTTAAGGAAGCTTGAGAAGGCCAGGGATTGCTCAAATGAAATATTTATAATAGGAACAAAGCACTCCGATTAAGCTGCACCTTGCTCCAGTGGTTGCAAGACACAGAGGAAATGCAACTAAAGCAGTGGAAAATCTCAAAAAAAAAAATATAATGTGTAAGTGAAAAAGCAGATAGAACAAGTCAGGTGGGTAGAGCTAAAGTTCCCTTAAAAGAAACCACGAACTATGAAGAACTGAATTTCTCAAAGGATATCCAACACTACAGTTAGGGGGAAAACTCTGCTTTTTCATTAATGAGCAATGCCCTGTACTCCAGAGAGAACAGATTACAATGAACAAAATCCAATTCTTATTCCACACCTCCACAGAGGCACCGTGCTGATGCCTGACCCACCCTTAACACTGGAAGGTCCAGGGCAAAAGTACAACAGAGGACCACACAACAAAAGTCAAATATTTATGGCTGTAAGTCAGCTGGCAAACTTATTCAGTAAAACAGGGTTTACTCTTCTACCTTGACTCACAAATCTAAGTTCCCAACATCTTGGAAGATCAGGGAATTTTTAGAACTCCCAGGAAATTCAAAATCCTTCCTCGGGGTCGTGTGGTGTAAGGCGCTGAGCTGAACTCTCATCAGCACACTGCCTTCCTCTTCCTTTTGCATCGCTTCTCCATTCTGCATTAAGTGGACACTGTGAGACATGTATGCATGGGCAACCAAGCATGTGCGCTCGCGCTCTCTCTCTCTCTCTCTCACACACACACACACACACACACATATGCACACAGATGCAGAGCTGCCCCTCAAGCTCAGGTGCACCAAAGTCTTTGCAGGCTACAGACACTAGTTTACAGTCATCTAGGCAGGGAAATCGAGGTACCTAGGCACCCAAAGCATGGTCTAAGAAAGGAGACAGGGCAGTGACTGGGACCCCCAGGAGTCTTCTCACCCCACGCCTTGGCTAGAGAAGAGCAAGAGCAGAATATCCCCCAAATCCCAGGGCACATGGCCCTTCTGCCCATACACTAGGGCCTATCTCTCGGTTGGAGAGCTGAAAAAATATTGGAGGAAAATACTCCATCAGAAAGGAAAAAAAAGAAGTGGGGGATGGAGCTGCATATCTTGACTTTGCCCAGCTAGATTCCCACCAATCAAAGGCACTTGCCCTGCAGCTAAATCCCTCCTAATTATTTATAACCTCCACCCTATAAACAAAACACAGATGCTAGGGAACCCTCAAGAGTCTAAGCAGGGTGCAGTAAGTCAACAAAATCGACAACACCCTAGGGAACAGCTGTTCCGCCCTGGGTGCCAAGACGGAAGAAGCTGATGGTGGCAAGTGAAAGGCAGAAGCGATCCTGCTGCACACCGGGGCAGGAGACTGTTAACCACTGACAAGTTTAAAAATTAGCCGGACTTCAGACGTCTAATTGCTCCCTTCTTCTTCTTTGGATACACTCAGCTCTTCTGGCCCTCACCTGCACCTGTCTGAGGCCTGTGCACTGATGCTGCTCTTAGGTGTTGGGAATTTGTGGTTTATAACACACATCTTGGAAAATGGTCCTTGTCCACCTGCTGTCAACTGTCACACTCTAGGTCCCCTGCAGAGGGTCCAACAGGCCATCGCCAGCCTGGCACCGGTCTGCTTTCCTTGTGTAAAGAAACTCCACCCTGTCTTGATTTTCTGTGGTACAAAGATGTCAGGAAGAGGCAGATCACGTAAGCAAAGCAAATCAGTTCCATCAGTGGCACTGAACTCACGATGCTAAATGGTAAATTTCCTCTCTCTCAAATACAGTATTTCTGCCCCTCCCTCGCTTCCCTTCCAATACACACACAGACCATGAAACAGAGGCAAGCAGAATGTGAGACAAGCCCAAAACACCCCCCAACACACACAGACACAAATCTCAAGGGGCCTTCTTCCCACTTACAAAACAGACAATAAAGTGTATCTTGTAAACTTCTGCTTAAAATCATAATAGCTAGCCATGCCCAGTGGCTGGCTGGAGAGAGCTTCTCAAACATTGGCTCACCCTCCCTCCGCTCTCCCCAACATCTCCCTGAGATGAGCCAGTCCGAGCATGTAGCATTCTCAACCCTCCTGATGGAAGTGCCAGGCAAAGGGGTGGAGTAATCCTTGTCTTGCCTCTGTTGGAAGCAACAAGTACCTGGGGAGCAGCATCACCAGGAACGGAGGGAGGGGAGGGTGGGTGGGAAGCATCCCTGCTGCTCCGGCACATCTGACAGACACTGCCACTCAGCGTCACAAGTCACCTCTGCTGAAACCACGCGGAAGGAGCTGGAGCGCCGGTGCTGGGGTTCTGCTTTCACGTGGAACGTGGCTCCGTAAGGCCCACGGCAGCCCGGAAGTGTCTTTCCCCTGCACTGTGCTTTAAACTGTTCTGGTGGTTTGCAGCAGGCCTAAATCATACCCAGGGTGCTCTATGGTAGGCAGTGGCTGCTACAAGGCCACACTTCCTTTGACCAACTCTGCTCCACTGCTTATAAGCCCAAACAGAAAACTGGATTAAAAAAAAAAAATGCGTAAAGCCTAAATTTAGATGTCAGCACTTCATTTTTTAAATGAAATCTCTTTTCGACAACTTTCTAGAAGAAACAAGAGAGAGTTCAGTGTGTACTGGATGATTTCTGCGGTGAAAACTTCTTAAAAGTTTTACAATGGTTTTGAGTGGCCTAGACGCGTTTAAAATTAGAGCTAAAGGCGGCGGAGGAAAACTTCTGGCAGCTCTGCATGATGTTTGTCACAAGCTGAAACTTCTTTTTTTTCCCGTATTTCATGGGAATAGAGGAACCAATTACATAATATAAAAATGGCCAAGCTGCACATTTTGATCGGGACCAAAACGATTTGTACTGAAAGTGAAGATTTTCATCACCAAGACCAAACCCCTAGTTAATAAGGACTTCTTGGTTTCTAAAAGCCTGGCCTGTTACACTTTGTCCACAGGAAGACGTGGAGGTATAACTCAGCATTTCCGGGGTGTAAACTGAGGTGCCAGACAAGGTAGGAGACCCTGAAGATAGAGAACGGAACAGATGGACCTCTTGCCTCTGAAAGGTTTCAAGGCCTAAAGTGCCAGGGCATCCCACAAAGACACCAGGGGTCTTCAGGAAGTTCATGAAAATGCATATTACAAAAAAGCTGCATGGAATTCAAAAAATGTTTGCACCAAAGTCAACTCACTTTTAAATTCCATTTTTGATGGGCTGGCTATAGCTCAGCGGTTCCTTCGACAAGGTAGCTACTTAAATTCCACTTCTGCACAAACTTCCTGAAGAACTCTCTTGTAATTTCAGTTTGCCATTGTCATCAGCAAAGGAAGTGACCCTTAGTCCTACCTGGAAGAGTCACAGCAAGTGTCCTTGGGAAGACAACACTTGAATTGCCTTAAAAGCAAATTAAAAAGGAGTCAGACAGTGGGAGTTCCAGCCAGATAGCAGCTAACGGCTTGAACAAAGAGGGCAACCCACCTTCTTCACAAGACACACATGCGGGGGGCAGAGGGCAGGGGGCTGACGGGGAAAGTGTGGGCCTTGGTGGGATGTGGAGCTGAGCCAGGTCACGGAGGCCCCCTTGTGAGGCCCGATGAAGGAATTCCCAATAGCAGCTATATTCATCATGCCCATTTTACAGATGAGAGCACTGAGGACTAGTAAACGGGAGGCAGCTTGGGGCCCCAGGATGGTCTGATCCTAAAGCTTGCGCCCTACATTCTTCTACTCCCAGCCTAGCTTCCAAGAGGAGGCTGCATGGACACATTGCCTCCACCTTGCCGGCTCTGGAATGGAAAAGGGCACTAAAAGCCCGTCTAAGCAGGATCTGTTACAAGGCAGGGATAGAAAAGTGAGAATAAATCAATCCAAATAAACATCCAAAGACACCGAGAAGGAATATTCAACACACACACCCTCCCTGCGACATCAACTGAGAAATGAGGTCAAGCAAATAAAACATCAGCAGCCAATAACACTTCCAAGCATACTGCATTAAACCATGAATACTTCTCTCAGCCTGTAACACACGTCCATGGTTAACTCAGTGAGGGCCAAGATAGGTTCTGTCCTGTTGGTTTGGGACGGTGCTAGCAGGTCCACCCAATCTGCTTGGCAGAGTGATACTCAATAAACACACATCATTGGGAAGGAAGAAGCAGCATCCTCGAGGCCGCGTGACTGATGGGAAAAAAATCACGACAGCTAAATTCGAAGAAAGTCGAAAACAAGGAAGGGGCAGCGAAGCAAAATGCAAACCATGTAGCAGGTAATGTTGACTACAAGGGACGGTGAGCCCAGCGGAAGGCAAGGGGTCCAAAATGGGCTTGTATTTTGTATAAACCGTAACGCGGTGAAAATCAGATGTCATTAGAGGAAGTGGTGCAGAGGTACAAGTGTGCCTTATGGGGACAAGAGCAAGTAGACCAAACATCAGATTCTGGGCCTAATGATTCTAGTCTCTGGCCCTGACAAATTCAGCACGCCATTAAAGTGGCTCTAGGAATATACACCCCAGTGATGCTTTTACCAAAACCGAGTCCACACCAAGAATCTCTTTTTGGGTCTCTGCAAAGTCCTGTTTTTCAGATCTATGAGTTGTCAGACACTCAAAGGTTTCCCCTAAAGAGTGATTTCTTCATTTTGAGCATTTAGAAAGAGTGGTCAATCTACTAAGTCAAACAATATTTTCTACAAAGTTTTCAACGAAATTTGTTCTTATGCTGGAATTCTGTGCCCACTTCTATGAAACAAAGGTAGGTTTTTGCTTTTTGAACTGATCTAATAGGTGGCTGTAAACCATCTCTTATATTTTGTCTTACATTAAGATATTTTGTAAATGTTCTCACGGTTTTGCGATTACGTTAGAACAGTCTTGAAACTATTCAGTGGAAAATTAAAATACAAGTGGAATTAAGTTGCTCATCTTCACTCTAGAGCTGTCTCCAGACCTCAACTATCTTTGAAAAATTTAATTTGACCAAATGAATAAAATTCAGAATGATTCCTTCATGCAACCATTTTGAAAGTTCAATTCCATCACCATATGGTATCTCTAGGCTCTGCACAACTGTTCAAAAACCCAAATAAAAAGCCAGCAGGCATTTAAACTAATTGTTTAAAAGTGTGTGTATAGATGAAATGTAACTGACTCCCGGAACTATTGAGTCTGGAATTTGCAAATCATAAATCTTATCCTCGTAAACAAAGTTAACTAACAAAATCAGGGCCTGCTAATCTTTGTCATCTGAACCAGCGTTTCAACGAGGATATTTTTTTTTTATGCAGACAGAAAATTAACGGTGTTTTAGAAGTTATTAGCAAAATAAAACTCCGTTTTTAAGAGTTTGCAGTCAAATCAGAGATGGTGGAACACTCTGGTCTTTCAATGTAAGAAAAGAGCCAAGAGCAAAGCTTTGTGATTTCATAAACCATAGAATTCATATCTGTGTCAGAAGGGTTTTTTTTTTTTTTTGTTTTTTTTTGCATGCCACAGGGCTCCTTCTGAGCCCATTAAAAACTAGAATCTCCATGCCACCCTCAGTACAAGCCGCACACTCCACACTCCAAAGCTCCCGGTCTACCTCCATACTCTGAAATGCACCCTTTAGAGCGTCTTGCCTTTTAGTCTAGACAACTCTACAGGCACACATGCCTGTGTCACCGGGCGAATAAAACCCCCTGCCTCTGGGTGAGCTGGTCTCTCAGGCACCTTTCCCCCAAAACTGACGCGCAGCATCTGCCAGTCACCCAAGGGTGCCGGGGGGCGAGGGTGCAGGCGCTGTCAGACGTCACAGATGGAGGGGATGTGAGAGGGTCCAGCTCCCACCACGTCATTTTACAAATGAGAAAACTGAGGCCTGGGAAAGGGACAGGGCTCAACCCCGAGCTCCCCGGAGCAGGGCCGCAGGCTGCAGACGGCCAAGTGCCTCCAGCTTCTGACGTCTCAGGGCTTCTGCACTTTCTATAACAAGTCGTTAAGAACCAAATTCCTGCCTTTAGAAAGCGCCAGAGACAGCGATCAGGTGGGCGGCCCATTTAGGACCTTAGCCACCACCGAGTGACAACTGCAGACAAGAAAGGAGTCAGCTCCCTGGAGGCAGGCACGTCTCGCTGCAGGCACCCGCGCCTGCACCGGGCAACCCAGCAGGCCTCGTCTACCTGCCCATCTCCAGCGCCCCAAAACTTCCCTTTGCAAATCGCCGCTTCTCCTGCACGCATGCAGGAACCCGGGGGACCAGGAGCCGGCCTGGGGCGCGCAGGGGGCGGCGGGTGGGAGACGGGCCGTGGGGCCACTTCCAGGCGCTCCAGCCGCGGTTAACCGGCCCCCGGGGGCTGCGGAGGGCTCGGGCAGGCGCGAGGGGCCCGCAGCATCGCCCGGGGCCCAGGTGCGCGGCCTCTGCCCGGCCGCCTCTGGATCACCAACTTCGCAAACTTCCCTTTCCGGGACTTGGGGGCTCAGCGGCCGCGGCCGGCGCAGCGCCTCCCCGGCTCGCACAAAGGGGGCCCCCCGCGGGCCCCGCGCCCCCTTGCGAGCCAACTTTCCCCTCGCTGGGGCTGCGTGGGTGCCGCGCGGGCCACTTTCCCCGTTTCCGCCCCAGCGCGCAGTGCCCGCGGCCGACTGTCAAGCGCAGCGCGGGGGCCCCCGGCGCCCTCGGCGCGGCGCTGGCCGCTACTCACCCGACTTCTGGACGTGCGGTGGGATCGTGCTGGCGATGCGCGTCCACAGGACGAGGTGCAGCGGCCACAGGCCCCGGAGCAGCCCCCGACCCATGGCAGACCCCGCCGCTCGTCATAGACCGAGCCCAGAGCGCAGCGGACGGCGCCTCCCCGGACCACCCCCCCTACACACACACACACACACACACACCCCGCGCCCTCTCGAGACCCCCGAGCCGCGCGGGCCCCGGCAGATGTGCGGGCCAGATGTGGCGCCGGCCGGCCGGGAGGAGGGGGCCTGCAGCCGGCGGCCGAGGGGAGCTGCGCAGGAGGCCGGCGCCCGGCCCGAGCGGGTGCGCGCGCGGGGTGTAGTCTGTCCGTGCGCGCGAGTGACTCACTCAACTTCACCCGGCGCTGCGGGGGAAACAGGAAACTCCTCGCAACAGCTGGGCAGGACCTCTCGCCGCCCAGAGCCTCCGCTCTCGCCCCGCTTCCAGCCCTCGCTCGCTCGGGGCCTGCCAATCAGGGGCCCCGGACCAGCTCCTGCGCGGACTTTGGCCCGGTGTGCGCTGCCCCTCGCCGCCCTCCCACGCCGCCCACGAGTTCCTGGCTCTCCGGCTCTTCCCCGGAGCGAGCCAGGACACGGGCTTCACAAAGTCTCTGAGTATGCCAGGTGTCTACACCTTCCGCAGCCCACCCCCAAGCGCCCCCCAGCCCCACCCCACCGCCTTATTTGGGTTGTTCCTGGGGTCTTGAGAGCCACTCTTTCTAATGGCGAGTGGGGACTCCAAGCAGTCCTGAAAGCCAGTTAGTGATCCCTGAGCGCGTTTTCCCCCTGGTCAGTATTGTTCCAGGAAACTTGTTTTCGCTGTGAGTACAAGCGTGCGTGTGCCCCCCGATGCCTGTGCCATCACCCTGTGCGATGTGTGTCACAGTAGGTGACATTCGGACGGCTTTCTTACACTTGGATGTGCTTGGTGAGCACCTGGGGGCTTGCTAAGGTGTAGATCCTGATTCAGAAGGAAATTCTGCTTTAGCACCGACCTCTCCCCCTGTACTGCCTCTCATTTTGAGCCATCTCTCTCTGCAGGTGGGTGGTGGATAATTGTGAATGACCACTCATCACAGAGCGACAATGGCGGAGAACGTTATTTTTAAGTTTGGCAGAAAATGTAAAAAGAAAAGTGGCTTGGGAGTGACCTGAATGGTTCCCTTTGCGCTCCTGGAACGGAGCTGACAGAAGAGAAGACTTGGCCTTGGGTGTGTAGAATGCCTAAGAGTGACAACAGGACCGTGCTAACTTTCAGATTTCCCTGCTTGCTAGGGCGCCCAGGTTTGTCCAAGGCACTCGATTTACATGTTTGGTAGTTAAATGCTCATAGAAGCCCCCTTCTCTTTCAGTTGTGTGTTGATTGGATCAGGGATCATGGGATCAGCCCAGCCCCAGGTCTCAAAGACATAACGTGTGCAGCCATCTGGTCAACTCTGCCAGCACTTCCTACAACGAATTGCTTTACCTGAGAGCGAGAGAGTTTTCAGAAGCAGGTGCCAGTTTCACCAGGAGAAAGGCAAATGCACCCCCACTCCCCCACCCCCCAAACACACACCTAGCTCCAAACTCTCCCCTGCCAGTCTGCTTGGTGCTGGAACCTGAAGCTTTGAGTCATCCAGCAACGCTGTCTCTGGCTGTGCCCTAGGAACACGTCAGGTCCCAAAGTCTCCTGTTCAGGACAGAGGGAGTGCAGCGCCATCAGGGGGGCTGGGCATCTTGTTGGGCATCGGAAATCTTGCCAAAGCTGGAGCCACCTCAGCACTGGAGAAAGACTGAGGGAAAACTCTGCGTCTCCCCACGGCCTCCTCAGCCACCCAGAATGAGCCACTGCCATCCCCTGGGCAGGGGTCTCCCACCTGCTCTTCCTGCATCAGGGGTCCTTTCACTGAGTTTCTCAAACCTGAGCCACAGTCAGTTTTCTCAAACTGCAAACCCATCTATAACAGCCCTCTCGGTATCATTGAATGGCTGCCCACCGCTTATGAGACAAAGAGAAGCTAGAAACCAGATCCCCCCCACCCCCAGCACCTGAAGCCCCCGCCTCTCCTCTACCCTTTCCTGTGGATTTTCCTCCTTGCAGGCAGAGTCCTCTGCGTTCCATGAACACGCCTCCCTGTGCTCTTGCCCAGGGTGGATTTCCTCTTCTCTCCTCTCACCCGGCCAGTTGCAGCTCTTCCCTGATTGAATCATGACTTCCTTGATAGATGGTCTTCCCCTGACTTTCGTAAGTACATCCTTTATTCTAAGTTCTCTTGGCACTACAGGCCCTTCTTTTGGTAGAACTCACGGCAACTCTAATTATGTGTGTCTTTCTTTCATTTCTGTTCCTATCCACCTGTTCAGCTTCAAATTTCTTGAGGGCAGGCGTTGTAAATTTCCGTTAACTTACTGTTGTAGCCCAGCACCTAACACAGAACAGGTGTTTAATGAATATTTGTGGAATCACTGGATGATTAAGATAACGAAGAGGCAAAAGACACTAGTACTCAGTTGTCTTAGTTGCTTTACAGCTCTGGAGGAGTTATTCTGTTACCTAATAATTTGAAATATAAACACAAGATTTCAGCAGAGGGTGATGTCAACAATACCTCATTTTCCTAAGAATGGAGAAGTGTGTGGGCTTCTTTTCTTTCCCTAGATTTGCCCAAGTTCCTCTGGACACCATAAATGTACTTCCCTGCTCACCAAAATACCTGAAGCAAACAAATGCCCAAGGGATTCCCAAGGCTTTCTTTTCTGTTGGTATCACAAACAAATGTGTTATATGATCAGAGGCCGGGTTCCAGGTACTTGACTCCATGATGGGAAGTTTAAGGTGGTCTTTATCATCCTACATCACTAATGTTCACTTTAATTTCATGTGCCTTGGCATTTCTAATTTAATCTTCAGTTTTCTATGAAATGGAAGCAAAATACATTACCACTATAATTTTTTGGGTATTCACATAGGCAGTTAATGCACGTGCAAAAAGTGGGCCATTTGCAAATAGCGACAATGACAACAACACATACACACACAAACCAAGGACTGTCATATGGAGCCAAACAACTTGACAATTTAATGTTTTCAGTTTTATAGGCTACACACATACAAACAACTGAACGGAATTCAAGTGTGGGTGATTTAAGCTCTGCATTTTTCAGTTGTGATGCAGGAAGAACTTCCACCACCCTGAACTTTGTGCAGCTGTTGAGGTTAGTAACTGGCAGCTAAAGCAGTTGACATGGAGGTTCCTCTCCATGTAAATCAGTCATTCAGCATTCTCAGCTCTTATCTCTTGGCCCATTGTCCCTTTGTGTGAAGCAAACCAAGAACCACTGAGACCACAGTTAATCAGTGAAGGTCAAGCTTCCTTTATGGTTTATCCATGATGCTGGCTTTTCCGGGAAGCATTTTGAGATTTCCGGAGCCTAACAGGACCACTCCTTTCCCAGACAGAGGACCTGGGGCGTATGAAGTTATTGAATCTATTTTTTTGGGTGGGGATGAAGTTGGTGGTTTGTCCCATTCTGACTTACAATGCATTTTGGTCATCCATTTATAGTTTAAGAATTCCACCTTATCAATTACAAAGTCCTTGAAAGAATAGCAAATTTTCTTTGCAACTTAGAACCTTACTCTGCTGCACCCTATGGATTATAAGTACTCCATATGTGTTTCTTGTCTTTATGAGTGGAGAAAATAAGACTATCCATTTTCCTAATCCATTCCCTTGTTTGCGGTGTTTCACAGATATTAACAGAATACCCAATTAGGCCATCTGTTTACAGAAAGTAGTAATGTTTCTTTTTGAAAGAAATAACTTTTTAATCGCAAAGGAAGTATAAATATTCATATAAAAATCAATATATATGATTGTAAGTAGAAAAAAATACGAAATATAGATAAGCCAAAGGCAGAAATTAAAAAAGATTCTTGACCCTATTACCCAAAGATAAGCTTTGTTGACATTTTGCAGCGCTGTGCTAATCTTCCCTTTGCAGATGAAGAATTTGAGGATTAGAAAGATTAAGTATGTGGCAAAGGTCACATAGCTAGTCGGAGACAGAGCCCAGGTTTGAATTCAGGCCTGTTTCGCTTCAGATCTACATTCAGGATTAGCTTGATCAGGAGGTTGATCCTAAACCCCTGACTGGTGTGAGTGTTCAGGAAATACCACCCCAAATTATGCCATTTGGGTACTGATGGCCCTGGGCAGAAGACCTGTGGGGAACAGCAGCAAATGCAAAGACGGGCTTTCTCGGAACTGCCCCATCTGCCAGAGACAGATTCACCAGGAGGAAGTCCATGGCCATCCATCACCTCCCTGAGAGTTTTGTTAACCAAGGGAGGTTAACTGGGATCACAAGAGAATGGGGCTAGCGTTGTAGCATAACGCGTTAACCCACTGCCTGCAATGCTGGCATCCCATATGTGCACCAGTTCAAGTCTTGACTGCTCCACTTCCAATCCAGCTCCATGCCAGTGAGCCTGAGAGACCAGCAGAAGATGGCCCAATTGCTTAGGCCCCTACACCCATGTGGGAGCCCAGGATGAAGCTCCTGGCTCCTGGCTTTGCGGGCCACGTGAAGACAGTGGGAGGAGATGTCTTCTGCAGAGAAACCAATCTTTCTGACACTTTGATGTTGGACTTCTAATCTCCAGAGCTGTGAGGAAATAGATTTCTGTTGAGTCACCCAGCTTGTGGGAGAGTTTTAGGGCTGTCCTAGCAGAGGAAGCAGCCCTGTTTGCTGCCTGTTTATCCACTTGCTTCTTCTCAATATCTTTACACAGTTTTCCCCATCACATGCTTCTACTCACCCACCTGTCTCTGCACCTTCTCTCACTCCTCCTAGAGAACGTACTTGCTTCTATGGCTTCACTTCAAAAATACGATGGAAGACCGGGAGGAAGCACCTGGCTCCTGGCTTTGGATCAGCATAGCTCCCGCCATAGCGGCCATTTGGGGAGTGAACCAGCAGAAGGAAGACCTTTCTCTCTGTCTCTCTCTCTCTCTCACTGTCTATAACTCCACCTGTCAAATAATTTAAAAAAAGAAAACGATGATTTCCAAGTCTAATGGTGAACCTGTGACTTCTCACCTAAGCTACAACGAATGCAGTTGCCTACATGACTCTCCAAAGATGTTCCACTATCATCACGTGCTCACCCTTCTAGAATTGTACTCCAAAATGTATAACCCCTTTGTACATTTCCTGTATCAGAGAAAGAGTCCTTACCCCTATCTGGGTACCCAAATCTGAAACATAAAATTAGTTAAGGGTTTGTCTCTTTTTTACCTCCCAGAACAAGTTAGGCATTGGGCTCTATGTAGTTAGTATTTTCTAAACATTTCTTGACTATGTTCTGTTTCTTGTCCCCACCACTGACATAGCCTCAAGGGTTTCCTCATTTTTTTCAATTATTTATATATGTATTTGAAGTCAGAGTTATAAAAAGACAGGGGGAGAGAGAGAGAGAGAGAGAGAGAGATCTTTCATCTCTTCCATCTGTTGATTCACTCCCCAGATGGCCATGATGGCTAGCGCTGGGCTAGGGAAACCAGAAGTCAGCAGCTTCAGCTGGGTCTCCCACTTGGGAGGCAGGGGCCCAAGTACTCGGAAAATCTTCCACTGCTTTTTCCAGGACATTAGCAGGAAGCTGGATTGGAAGTGGAGCTGCCAAGACATGATCCTGCACTCATATGGGATGCTAATATCAAAGGCAGTGGTTTTACCTGCTATGCCACAGTTCTGACCCCGTTAAGTTTCATCTCTCTGGATTCTACGTGGGATTACTTCAGTTTCCGCATGTTCTTGATGCTCTAGGGTCATGCCATTGTACTACATCCTCCACTGCTGCCAGAATGGTCCCGCCCAAAAATACCAGGATACCAGTTATTCAACGGCTGCCTGCTGACTTGAAGATAGAATTTCCTCCAGTTAGCATCTGATTCTCTGTTATGGCCCAAATACTCTAAAGACATGAAGAACCAGAAAATATAATCCAAACCTTAACTCAAAGATTATAGTTTACTCTTATGTGAGTATGTATTTAATGTGAGACATAGATAAGGAAACAAATAGCATTATTAAACATGATGCTATTGATGTCAGAATGATACTACAAGAAGAGACAGGAGAGGCCACTGCTCCAACCTGAGAGCAAGAGAAGACCTAGAGAAAGGAAGGCCTTTCGAGCCCAGTGCTGAAGGATGGTCAAATGCAAGCATGAGGAGGATGTTACAGACCCAGGTCAGCAATGTAGACAAGGACTTGTGCAAGCTCAGAGTGGTTAAAAATGCAGATTTCAGAATGCCTAGAGTATAGCTTTAAAGGGATTTGGAGTTGGATCACCAGTACCAATTCTGCACTCCTGCATGAACCCATGCTCTTTGTCGTGTGATTGTGTAGTTTTTCCTATTGACAGCAAAGGGTATTTCTCTGCCTTTTGACCTTGGTGACCTGTGTCACTGCTTTGGCCAATGGGGTGTTAACAGACATGAAGCAAGTGAAAGCTTGACATGTTTGCTTGAATGGGCTTGCATGCTTGCAATTCTACCATGACATTGAGAAGGAAGCCTGCTGATTCAAGAAGGATGAGAGACAGTGGAACAGATGCAGGCTCATCTAAGTATTCTGAAAACTCTGCTTTTTTTTAACCATTCCAAGCACAATCTCCATCATGCCAAGTCTATTCCCAGCCAACTCATACATGTGTTAGGAATAAGTAAACATTGTTTAAATTACTGTGCTTTGGCATGGTTTGTCATCCAGAACTTTGGAGGCAATAGCTAAAATATATAAGGGATTTGAAAAGTGATGACTCATGAAAAGTGAGGCTAAATAAGCATGCAGATGGTAAGAACCTGAAGATCCCTATAGACAGAAACGACCATGGTGTGTGTCTTGTGGGCTGGAGATCAGGAAGACAATATGTCTTCAATTTAGAAATTTTTAGTCATCTACAAATTCAGTTATACACTAGGGCCCACCTCATTTTTTCCTTAATAAGATCCATTCTTCCTCTTCTATTTTGTTTTTAGAAGTCCAATTTTACTTACAACTTGGATGCAGCTACATCATAAGGAAAAGCCCAACCTTTTCTAAGGGTGTGTGCATGATCAAGTTCTGGCCAAAGAGTTGCAAGGACAAATCCAATGAGGGCTTATGGGAAGAAAGAAGAACCTGAAAACACTCTGCCCTCACTCCTTTTTGTTGCCTTCATTTAAAATTCATCAGAATTGGAGACGTTTCAATCACATTTCAACCATGAGAGAAGATCAAGTTTTCACAAAGTGGAAGTTCTGAGTCAACAGCAGCGACTTAATGCGGACTTTGTTGGAGTGTGGTGGACGCTGTCCAAAGACAGCTATCGTCTCTTGCTTCCTTCACTGTGCTTCCATGTTGAGAAGTCGGAGGGAGGCCCTATTGTACTTTCCCTTAGCCCAGGCTGGAGCCAAAACATGCTTTCACCAACCAAATAGAGTGGAAGGGATGTGGTGCCAATCCTGGGACCGCCTCAAAGAGAAACTTCCTCTTTCAGAAGACTGTTTCCGAGTGAGTAGTCTGAGCACCTGTGCCACCCTGCTGTGAGGAACCCACGCGCGCCATGTGAGAGGCCACATGGAGAAAGAGGTGTCCAGCCAGCTATTCTTGTCCGCCTACCCAAAGCAGCAGACCTGTGGGTGAAGAAGCCATCTTGGACTTCCTGGCCCAGGAAATACCAGGAGAGCAGAACCAGCGAAGTGATTATCCCAGGCCAGATTGAAGAATTTTAAGAAATAATTAATTGATATTATATAAACTCAGAGCCAGCCACAGTAATTTCTGACAAATACAGAGGAATTCACTGATGAAGCTGAAAGAGGAAGGTGTTCCTAGTCAGTCACTTTATTGATGTCAACTGTGTACCAAATTCGTAGCCGCATTAACCAAGAAGTAAGAATGGCATAGCTGCTTCAGCTAGCTTGTGAATTGATCAATTACATCTACTTTTTTGTATTTGTGTGTGTTAAATGTGATCATATGTGGCCAATATGCAAATGCAAGAGTTTTGTGATTTCAACATACCATGTGTTCATGTTGATACACTAATAGGGAATGTCAATAAGCAAAGGGGGCCCAGGATAACTTGAGTTCTGAGAGGCCAAATTGTTCATGTTGGGATGAAGACAATGAAAAGGCAATGAAAGAGACTTTGGTTAGAGAAGAGAGATGATCCCAGGCCATTAGGTATGATTTTCCAGTGAGGGATTAAAAAGTGTGGAAGATACACCCCCAGCCGTACACTGAGTCAGGAAAAAAAAAGTGTAAAATGACAGGCATCTAAACAAAAGTGATGGTTGTCGGGGCAGAGGAAAGTCAATACATAAGAAAGCTGAGAAAAATGTGCTTGGTTGGACAGAAATTGGTGTCTGAGTTGGCATGCAGTGATACACAGCGATGCCCTTGTGCAAGACGGGTCTCAACAGGTAATGTCCAGCGTGTGTTACCATGTGCTGTAGTGTTGGGTGAGAAAATGCCTTTAGCCCGTACAACAGTCCCATGGGTAGGTAGTATTAGTGTACCCATTCTGCAGGTGGAGAAGCTGAATTAGAGAGAGGTTAAGGAGTGGCAGAGACAGAACTGGCTGCAGCATGGACGATGTGTCCTCTGAGCTGCTCTGTTCTCTGCTACCATCTCTGGCTCCCGGACAAGGCCGTGAGGATCTGGAGGCAGGCTTTGTGTATTTCACATCTTTCACTTCTTGTGCCTGACCCAAGTTTATGGCTTCGTAAATACCAATGAATGAGACTATGACTCGGTGACTGAGCTCTGTAATCTGTAATATTCAACAACTGGGACTCTGAAGGCTGTGAACCCGGGAAATAAAATCAGCATCGCCCTCAATCCCAGCTCAAAATGGGGTTGGGAATGCTTTTCGTATAATTATACACCAGCTTAGAATGCTCCTTAAAGTGGAAGTGAGGCCGGCGCCGCGGCTCACTTGGTTAATCCTCCACCTGCGGCGCCGGCACCCAGGGTTCTAGTCCCGGTTGGGACTCTTGCGGTCCAGCTCTCTGCTGTGGCCTGGGAAGGCAGTGGAGGATGGCCCAGGTGTTTGGGCCCTTCACCTGCGTGGGAGACCAGGAGGAAGCACCTGGCTCCTGGCTTCGGATCGGCCCAGTGAGCCGTTCTTAGTGGACATTTGGGGGGTGAACCAACTGAAGGAAGACCTTTCTCTCTGACTCACTCTCTCTCACTGTCTAATTCTGCCTGTCAAAAAAAAAAAGGGGGGGGGGGATGATGGAAACAAGTAGGGGTAGATTCCACTATCAGAAAGAGAACTTACAGCCTTGACAGTTACATTAGTCAGTTTCATCTTCATAAAACATTCTTAATTTTTTTAGGAAAGGAAAATTGCAACACAAGTTTAAATTTTCCAAACTTGCTTCCTTAGAAATTCTGGACAAGTTCATCCTCCTCTTCTTCATGTCTCTCTTTTTAAAGATTTATTTTATTTATTTGAATGGCAGAGTTGTGCAGAGAGAGAGAGAGAGAGATCTTCCATCTGCTGGTTCACTCCCTAAATGGCTGCGACAGCCAGGGCTGGGCCAGGCCAAAGCCAGGAGGCAGGAGTTTTATCTAGGTCTCCCACATGAAGGCAGGAGATCAAAGGTCTTAAGCCATCTTCCATTTCTTTCCCAGGCCATAAGCAAAGAGATTGATCAGAAGCTAGGCAGCCAGGACTGGAACCAGAAGCCATATGGGATGACAGCATTGGAGGTGGTGGCTTAATCCATTACACCACAATGCAAGCCCCGAATGTTTCTTTTAAAGCACTATAATCATTCAGTTTAATATTCAGTTATTAGCCAAACCATACCATCAACTTTGGAAGTTAGTCACTTAATCAAACATAGCATTACTACTTTAATTACAACACACTGTTTTCAATTCATGTCATGAAAGTACAAAAGTCACTTAACAATATTGTCATTTATTTACAAGTCATGTCTCAGGGCAGGTGTTTGGCCTGGAGGTTATGATGCTCAGGTCTCAATTCCAGCTTCCTGTTAATTCACATCCCGGGAAGCCACAGAGATAGCTCAGTTACTTGGATTTTTGCCACTCACTGTGAGAAACCTGAACTGAGTTCCTCATTCCTGGCTTTGGCTCTAACCAAAGGCTATTGCAGCTATTTGGGGAGTGAACCAGAATATAGGAGAGAGCTTCTCTCTCTCTCTCTCTCAAAAAATTACGATATCTCTTAAGGTTGATTTACTTAGTTGATGTCAGAAAAATGATGATAGTAAGCATTTTAAGAACTATAGTTAATGCATATTTTAAACACGGTACTACACATCTTGGGGCATATGAAATGTTTGTGTGCCAATTTTATTTAGTGAATACTGGAGATATTCTGGTAACAATTTTGTAGTCTAAACAAAAATCAATATTTCATAGTCAGTGTCAGACTTTGGAAATTTCTTATGAAAACACGGCATCGCTAGGCAACTTTCGCCATTGCTCAGCTCCAGAGGGTGTGTTGACTGACATGATGGAGGTCAGAAATGACTTCCTGGGTGTGTAACTGGTGCTCAGGATATAGCAACTGGCTTAAAGGATTGCATAGACCTAGATCTAGGTGCCCAATACTATGTTCAGCCATTTTTGGAACATACAGTCATTCAATCTCATATTAACTATTGCTAGAATTTTTTTCAAATTTTTCCAAAGTGACCGTGCCCTACAAATACTTTCAGAGTGTGTGAATGTACCCAGAGCAGTCTTCATTTGTTTAGACAAGGAGTCTCTGTTAGTTTGCTAATAAACATTTGTTCATGTGGCAGAATTCAATTGTTAAATGATATCTGGTAGCAAGAATGGGAGGAGACCTAGAGTTCTCACCACTTTTAACTTCTCCCATCTAAAAAACTTAACCAAATATTTGTCAATGGCAAATTCACTTGGGTCAATTCACAGCAGCAGTTTGCAAATGCAGAAACTTTAACTCCTGAGAACCATTGCAAAGAATATGTGGTCATAAAACACTTTGGTGGATCAGAGGTGTGTACTTATGCCCTTGCTTCATTATTTGTGCAAAGCTCAAGAGGTTACTAATGATTAACCTGCAGAGTCAGGGGGAAGGTATGTGCCACTTGGGCCTTCAGGCATTTCAAAGAGTTGCCTCCTTCCTGAAGTTGGCTCATTGCTTATTGCATGGAGTTGCCAAGGTAAATGCTTATCTCTGTCATAATACAATTAAGCTATCTGCCACTCACTGAGTCATTTCTCACCTGAAGGCTATCAAAAATGCTACCTTTTTTTTTTTTTTAAGGATACCAGAGGAAGCAGGTAGAGAGCCTGCCTTTGAAAACTATTGCTATCATTTTGCCTCCACACCCAAAACAAATTCCTGAAAGACAATCAAAATGGTAGGCTCTTTGCATAACCCTTATTTTTTTATTTGAATGATTTTATAGGCATCTTTTACTATAGTCTGTGTCTTTCATCTCAGCCAGCTGCTCCAATGAAACATATTTACTGCTTTTATGGGGAACACTCATGTTTCCTAGGATATTTTTCTCTAAGTAGAGAAAACTGGATTGTGCTTTTGTCCTGGAACTGATACACGTTTTTATCACAAATCCTTTACATAAACAATATTTCGTACAAAAATATTTTTGTATTAAAAAATAACGATTCTATAGAGACATTTTAATTCTTTTTCATTTTTCTTTGGTTTTATTTATTTATTTTTATGATTTATTTATTTATTTGAGAGGTAGAGCTACAGACAGAAGGAGAGACAGAGAGAAAGGACTTCTGTCTGCTGGTTCACTCCCCAAATGGCCGCAACGGCCAGAGCTTCGCCGATACAAAGCCAGGAGCCAGGAGCTTCATCCGGACCTTCCATGCGGCTGCAGGGGCCCAAGGACTTGGGCCATCTTCCATTGCTTTACCAGGCCATAGCAGAGAGCTGTATCAGAAGAGGAGCAGCAGGGATTCGAACTGGTGTCCATATGGGATTCTGGTGTTATAGGTGGAGACTTAGCCAGACCCCCAACATTCTACTTTTAGATGAAGTATACAATGTCTAGTTAGATACAAAATTAATATTGTCTTAGTGTTTTCCAGATCATAAGATTCTCTCTACACATGATCATACTCACTCCTCATGAAAAACCACGTGGTAGAAGGGATTGTTATTTATAATTATTGTTAATGATGTAAGGGTGGGAATTATGTTGCAGATGAAGAAATTGATGTTCTAAGACATTAGTGACTCTCCCAAGACTACACAGCTAGTAAAAACCAAGCTTTAAAGCCACATTCTTTCCTCTATTCCACCTGTCTTAAGGTCTCTTTTCTGCCTGAATACATGTCTCTCTTTGAAGTCCAGCAGTCACCCCAGTCTCCTGGGTGGCTTGGAGTACACCCTGGCATATTTATGTCCATTCCCAAAGGAGCTTAAGAGTGCTCTCAGGAGCCAAAGTGCCCCAAGCCATTGCTGTATCACATGCACATGATGATGATCTATTAGCACATGGTATCTTCCCACACAGAAGACCCCAGTGCAGAACTCTGCCCTGGACAGTCATCCTTGGGGAAAAGAGCATGGGGGTGGGGAGAGAACAGTGGCCTCCTAGAGGTGGGTGTCTTCTCATTCAAGCTCAACTTTGGCTCTACCCTGATAGACCCATGGTTGTTGGCACCTCGTGCATGATCCCAAAACAAAGACAGTTAAAAGTGTTAGGTGTGGGCCTGGTGCTGTGGCATAGCTCGTAAAGCCACCACCTGTGGTGCCAGCATCCCATATGGGCACTGGTTCAAGATCGGGCTGCTCTACTTCTGATCCAGCTCTCTGCTATGGCCTGGGAAAGCAGAGGAAGGTGGCCCAAGTGTGTAGGCCCTGTACCTGCATGGAAGACTGGGAAGAAGCTCCTGGTTCTTGGCTTTGTATTGGCCCAGCTCTGGCCTTTGTGGCCATTTGGGGAGTGAATCACCAGATGGAAGACCTCTCTCTCTCTCTCTCTCTCTCTCTCTCCCTCTTTCTTTCTGCCTCTGCCTCTCAAATAAATTAATAAATTAAAAAAAATTATTAGGTGCCTGCTGGCTTCCCACAAAAAATGACAAAAGAAGAAATTTTGGAAATTCAGAAAGTACAGTGCAGAGTAAAGATATGAGTAAATACAAAACACTTCTATTTTCCTTTAGAGTCTCCTAAGTTATACTTCATAGCATAGCACCATCTGATGTGGCTCTAAATGTACATAGATGGAATATTCAGAATGACTCTTTATTAGCAAGGAGGGTCAGGATGAAAAGAGAGGCCATACTTCTGCAGTTATTCATACCAATCAAACAATCACACCTGTAGACTGTAACAAGTAATGGATAAATCATGTAAAACCATGAACAAAGCAAAATGAACAGAGCCTCAGGGACCTGTGAGATCATAAAAGTATCTGACTTTCATGTCATCAGAGCCCTGGAAAACAATGTTTCAGTTTCTAAAATCACTAAGCATGCAATGACTCTGCACCTCAACCATTCCACTCTCAGGCAATTTTTCCAGAAAAATGAAGATGTGTATTCACATCAAAAATAGACAGTAATGTTTATAGTGCATTTATTCACAATAGCCCCAAAGCAGAACTCATGCAGATGTCTTTCAGCTAGTACATGGTTAAACAAGCCGCGCTGATGGACCAGTTCTGAGGGCCACTACTACCCATGTGGGAGACTCTGGGTAGAGTTCCAGGTTCTTGCTTCAGCCTGGCTCAGACCTGACTTTTGCAGCCATTTTGGAAGTAAACCAGCAAAAGGAAGATTTCTCTCTCTCTGTCTCTCTCTCTCTCTCTCTGTAACTCTGCCTTTCAAATAAACAAATTAATAAATCTTAAAAAAAAATGAACTATGACCATGAAACAGCCTGGATAAGTATCCAGAGGAATATATCCAGTGAATAAAGCTGCTTTCAGAAAGTTTCATGCTGTATGCTTCTATTTATGTAACACTCTGAAAATAACAAAAATATAAAAATGGAAAACAGATTTTAGTGGTTCTCGGGGGTTAAGGAGCAGGAAGGCGGTAGGGGTAGCTGTGACTGTAACGAGGCAACATCGCGGAAAGATAGAAGTGTGATCCTGACTGCACCAGAGTCACTATCCTGCTGGTGATGTGTGCTATCATTCTACAACAGTATTAAATTAGAAAACTGGGTTTGTGGTACTTAGACTCTCTCTACATTATTTGCTACAACTGAATCTACAATTGTCTCAAAATGAAAGTTTACACAATTATGCCTATCAATGTTTTCTTGAGAATCAAATGTGATGTTTATGAAAATTTTATAACTTGCATATACTCTTAAATGTTAAATATGGGTGTGTGCATGTAACATTAAGAGTTTTTTTACAAGTATTTTAGTTTGATAGTTCATCAACCTATTGCAATCAATAGATTTTCAAGAATGTCATTGTTATGTTTCCAGTGTGAAACATGAAATGAGAAACAGGTCACGAGCATGAAGGGCTCAGGCTAATTATAAGAGGAGATAGATTAAAAAGATTCCTGAGTTAACACATACAGTGCAGGTCTGTGTTTGAGGATGTGACTGCCAACAAAGTAATTAACTATCCGGAAGGCATCAGTGAATGGATGCATGCAATGGCTAGAGATCCTTGGGCAACTATCTCAAAGCAATGTTGGGAAAATTGCATAAGAGAATGCCTGTCAATGGTTGAGCTTATCCCAACTGCACAGAGTTGTATCATAAACATTTGCTGACTGAATGAATGGTATTCTGATAAGTAAATGTTAGCAGTTTGTGTTGCAATCAGATCGGCATGGGAATGTCCCAAAGACAGCTCACACCCATCATTTCCATCCATAACGAGGCAAACTAGGGATTTCTCTTGTATTCCCACCTCAACCAATGATAATACATCCACAGAGACTGGTACTGTCATGCCAGGAAGCTCCAAGTCTTTCTAGAGCCCTCCTCCACACCCCATACCAAGCACCTGGTGTCTCTTTAATTGTCTCACTCCCCCACCGTCATAGCCTTTGGCTTGTCTTGGTCTCTTGCTATTTCTGATCTAGGCCATTTTGTATTGGCTCTGTTTTCCGTGCTCAGCGTGGCTCATCTTGTGGCTGACTTCCCTGATCGCACTGTTCGTAGATAACCATTTATTTAGCTGTTGCATATACTATCCACTGTGCTAAGCTCCTTTCGTAAACTCATTGTGAGGGTGGTTTGATAGGTTTTCAGGTTGCTTTCCCAAATTTGTCTGACCCATGCTTGCTCCAACACCCTTTTCACATAGTTTTTTTCTTCCTGAATCTCGTTCTAGATTTTGATCGAGTTTTTTTGTTTGTTTGTTTGTTTGTTGTGTGTGTCTAATGTTTCCGCATATTTGAGCAAGAAAGCAGCTTCTTCCCTACAATATTTCAGAGGGAAAATGCTGTTTATTTGGGGCCAATCCTGCTATGTCCCCGACTTTACCAGTTAGAGATTAAGATACGGGCATGTGGTGCAATTGTGGCCAAATAAGAGGAAGTTTGCGAGAGTTGGGGCTGGGTAGAAGGGAGAAGAGTGGCTTCTGACAAAGGGTGTTGTTACTTTGAGAAAATGCAAGAGAGATCCAAGGCTTCCCTTGTTGGGCCTTCAGCCAGAGTTACAGGAGGAAACAGTTGGAGCTCCTGCAGCTATTTCACACATACAAGGAGGAATGATGAAAGCAAACACCAACCTAACCAGAGGCAATTCAGTTCTTTTTTTTTTTTTTACGATTTATTTATTTACTTGAAAGAGTTACACAGAGAGAGGAGAGACAGAGAGAGAGAAGTCTTCCATCCAATGGTTCACTCCCCAATTGGCCACAACGGCTGGAGCTGTGCCGATCTGAAGCCAAGAGCCAAGGACTTGGGCCATCTTCTACTGCTTTCCCAGGCCATAGCAGAGAGTTGGATTGGAAGAGGAGCAGCCAGGACTAGAGCCGGCACCCACATGGGATGCCAAGGATTCAGGCCAGGGCATTAACCTGCTGCGCCACAATGCCGCCCACCTGCCCCCCCTTTTTAAGATTTATTGGAAATTCAGTTCTTACTGATCTCATCGCATGGATGCATTAATGCACTCTGGTCCTCTCCAACGTTAGGTAACTGAAGCTTCTACTGCTCAAATCATTTCAGTTAGGTTTGGTATTACTTGTAGCTGAATGCTTCATGAATGATCTAGTGCCATCATTCCCATTTTATTGTTGAGGGAATGTATCTAAACCCTCACAACAAGTGTGGGGCAGAGATCAAATCTGGTTTTGTTCACAGTAGTTATCAAACAATATTTCATTTGTTGGTCACTTAGCTGTCTCCTATCCTAGGCTACAATTTCTTTATGGGTTGGTTTTATGGAATGTAATCCATGGATTCTTCTGGTCTAGAGATGATATATTTTTTAATTTTGTATGAGCATGATGCCAAGGTAAGTGTGTTAGTCAGTTTTCCATTGTTATAATGAAACACATGAGGCTGGGTGATTTGTAAAGAAAAGAGGTTTGTTTAGCTCAGAATTCTGAAGGCTGAAATTCCGAACAACACGATGGTGGCCCTGACAAGGGTCCCCTCACTGTGTCTTCCCATGGCAGGTGGCATCACCGCTGGAGCATGTGGGAAAGGCAAGAATCGCACTTTAGGACAGGAAGCCAGAGAGCAGGGAGGGGCCAGGTGTGGTCTTTCCTAATGTTTCGATGTCTTTAGAACTCATTCCACAGCATCAGCATTCCCTTCCACGGGCAGTGCCCCCACGATTGTGTGTCTGGCCCTGTCTCTATTAGGCTTACTGCCTTTCACACTGTCACATGGGGACCAAGCTTCCCACACATAAATTCTTGGAGAACACACTCAAACAGTGTGCAAATCTTAATAGCAAATGCATGATAAACAATAGGAATACAGCTTTATCTTCTTTGGCGTTGCATATTCCAATGACTCCTCGAGGGAAAATGAGACATGATGACAGTGGAGACCTCTGGGTCAAACCTGGAGTATGCCCTAATTCTGAATTTCCCAACCACATGGGTTCATATATTACCTTACTGTATTGATCAGATCTAGGCTTTCTGTTGTGTGCACACAAGCATTCTTTCTGATATAGTCTTAATTGCATTTTAATTTAAATTATATTCCAGTTAAAAGATTACATTGAAAATACGAGTAAAATAACTATAAACTTCATTCTGTATTATAATCACAGCATTTATTACATACGCCTTTTTTTAGTTCTAGCCTTGAAATATTATAAGGTTCTAACTAATACTGTATTACTTGGTGTAAATCTATAGTAAGTGGTCAAATATTAATATTAACATAGAAAGAAAAGGAAATTTTTCTATGTACAATTAATTTTTCCTTGGGTTTCAATGAAATCATGGTTTGGGCATACATACAAATCCTTAACTTCTAAAAGAAATGAGACTAGTGTAACCTTGCAGTTGAGGCTGGGATACTGAAATGAGCCATTGTGGAAAGTGAAGTCACACAACACTTGGAGATCAGTTTCCTTAACTTACATATGAAATGTTTTGTGAAATGATCTATTAACATGCACACATGTTTAATTCTAATGTTTATGAAGGCATTGAGTTCTTTTTTTTTTTTTTTTTGACAGGCAGAGTGGACAGTGAGAGAGAGAGAGACAGAGAGAAAGGTCTTCCTTTTGCCATTGGTTCACCCTCCAATGGCCGCCACGGCCGGGGCGCTGTGACCGGTGCACCGCGCTGATCGCATGGCAGGAGCCAGGTGCTTCTCCTGGTCTCCCGTGGGGTGCAGGGCCCAAGCACTTGGGCCATCCTCCACTGCACTCCCTGGCCACAGCAGAGAGCTGGCCTGGAAGAGGGGCAACTGGGACAGAGTCCGGCGCCCCAAATGGGACTAGAACCTAGTGTGCCGGTGCCACAAGGCAGAGGATTAGCCTGTTGAGCCATGGCGCCGGCCGGCAATGAGTTTTTAAAATTTTGATATATTTGCTGAATGAATGAAAGAACTTGGCAAATATTTACAGTAAAATTTCTTAATTTATTCTTAATTTATTTGAGATAAGAGAAGGAGGAAGATTGAGAGAGAGCAAGAGAGATCCCTCCCACTGTTTTACTCTTCAATGCCTGTTACAGCCAGGGTTGGGCCCAGTCCAAGACAAGAGCCAGGAACTCAAGTTAGGTCTCTCCCACATGGGTGATGGGGACCCAAGCACTTGAGCCATAGCCTGCTGACTTTTTGGGTGTGTGTTAGCAGGAAGCCGGACCTGAGCCCAGCCACTCTGATGTGAGATGCAGGCATCCCAAATAGCATTTTAACCAATACGCCAAATGCCCATCCCTAAGATTTTTTTAAATAAAGAGTTCAAATCTTTAAATTCAAACTATTTGAGGGAATTCTACTTTGGGGAAATGTTACATATTTTTTGGAAATGAAAAAGTAGAAATTCATCTTAAATATTCTGTTTCAAAACTTGAAATCCATATGCCATATAGGAAGTTCACAGGCAAGAGACAATTGTGAACAAATTCATACTTTGACTGTTAGATTGAAAGTGACTTATTAGCCCTAAGACTGCTTTTGAAGTTAACAGCACAAAGCCACCGAACAAATGGGCTCTTCTGTTTGTCCTTGTGAAAACTTGGCTCTCCTCTTACAGTAAGAGTTCTATAACCTGTCGCAATCAAAACTCAACACCAGATAGCGGTATAACTAACTACCTGGTCTTGCTCGCAAGCTGGAGCTGAATGACTTTAACTCTGCCTAACTGTTTCATCTTCGATTCTTCCACTCGACTTTGCCCTTTTGATAAAGAAGTCATGTTTGTGCAAGTGTTCAAAAGGAATAGTGGAGCAAAACAAAGTAGGGGGAGTGTTAGGAAGTGAGACCAAACTGGGATCCCAGGTCTGATTATAAAGGAGTTCTGTTTTTAATCCTGAAAGCTGTAGGGCACTCCTGAAGGAACTTAAGAGAAGGAGAGCCCCTTGGGGGCCAGCTCTGATTATGCACTTACTGGAAGTTGGCATAGTTCTGAAAGAGATTCCTCCTCTCCCTCCCCTTGCCCTTACTCCCATGTGGCCTGATTCACTTCCTTTTGCTTTGTGCATTCCTCATTTCCAATCTTGGCCTCTATCCTCTCTTGTAGGCCTGTGACTCACAAAGATTTTTTTGTTGCACCCCTTTATCCACTTTTAAAAATGTAAAAATTGCATGTGCAGCCATTGCTGTCTGTCTCCCACAATCCTTCAAGCTCTTTCTTTCCAACTTGTGTCCTGCGGATGGCTTGCAAAGAAAGGTGGCATGAAAGGCTGCTCTGCCATTACTGAAGTGCTGAGCTGGGAGTAAACCGTCCTCATCCACAGGTACATCCGTGATGTGGGCTCCAAGGAGTGTGCCCCTTGGGCACGCACAGAGATCCAGAAATGTGCCCTGAAGAAGCTGGGGGCTCCAAATGAGTGATTGACACTAGGCTCAACACAGCTGTCTGGGCCAAGCAGTAAGGAATGTCCAATACCACATCCAGATGAGGTTGTCCAGAAACTACAGTGCCGTTGAAGGTTCATCAAACAAGCTCAGTACTTTGGTTTCTTATGTAGCTGTCACCATTTTCAAAAATCTACAGTCAATATGGATGAAAACTAATGGGTGATGGTCAAATAAAGTTACAAAACTGCAAGTAATAATAATAATAGAATTAAAAATGTGAAAATAGATTTTTCTCTGTTATAAAAGAATCCTGGAGATAGCCCTTCCATGGCTAGTATGGTGGCTCTACAACAGAAGCACCTGCTACTTTTTTTTTTTTTTCAGAGTGACAAGATAGGAAATGGAGCTCCAGCCATCATACCTGGGCCCATGAAAGGCAAAAAAAAGAAAGAACTGGGTCCAAAGAGTTGCCAAATATATAATTAAAATTTTTCTATTAGCCATTAAAAAATTTCATAAGAGTCACTTTATATATTTTAAAGACTTGTTTATTTACTTATTTATTTTGATAGAATGACAGAGAGAAAGAAAGAGCAAGATCAAGATCTTCCATCTGCTGCTTCACTCCCCAAATGTCTGCAGCAGCCAGGGCTGTGCCAGGCTGAAGCCATGAGGTAGGATATCTATCTGGGTCTCCCACATGGGTGGCAGAGACCTAAGTACTTATGTAAGTACCTATGTCATCTTCCACTACCTTCCTAGGCAGATTAGCAGGAAGCTGGATTGGAAACAGAGTAGACTAAACTTGAACTGGACACCCATTTGGGATATGGACATTGCAAGCGGCATCTTAACCCACTGAGCCACAATGTTGGCCCCAGGTAAGATTAATTTTAATGATATGTATTGTTTAATTTAACATATTCAAAATATTATAATTCAACCCATAATATAAAACTTAATAGTGATACTTCATATTAATTTTTGTACACAGCCCTTGATTTTCATTGTATATTATACAATTACAGCTTGTGTCAGTTCAAACTAACCATGTTTTATTTATTTGAGAAGTAGAGAGGGAGAGACACAGAGAAACACAGACTGACAGAGAAGGGTCCCATCTGCTGGTTCACTCCTCAAATGCCCCCAACTGCTGGATCTTGACCAGGCCAAAGCTGGAAGCCAAGAAATTGATCTAGATTTCTCTGCTTGGTGGCAGGGACCCGATTGCTTGAGCATCACTTGCTGCCTCCAAGAGTGTGCATTAGTAGGAAGGTGGAATCAGAAGTAGGGCCAGGACTTGAGCTTAGGTACTCTGATAAGGGACAAGAGTGCCCCTACTCAGCTTAGTCGCCAGATCAAATATCTACCCCCAGACCAGCCACATTTTGTAGGCTCCAGGGCCACCTGTGATGAATGGCTACTGTGTAGGACCCAGTGGCTAAGCTCTTACTGCTTTGATTTATAGCCTCAAGATCCTAGGATTGTCAATCTTAGCACTTCCTGAACTCAAGTTCAATTCCAAGGAATCCTATATCTCAAAAAATCCCTTTAGAGATAAAGTTATTTCTCCATCATAATTTAAGATGGTGGCAATGATGCTTGCCTCAACTGTTTGTCTGCCTTACCCTATTTCTCTCAAAAAATCTTACAGTTTCTTCAGTGGATATGAACCCTATTCACTAAGTTTAACTTCCTAAAGTTTCTTAGATGGTTATCGAATAAGACCTCATAGAAACAAATATCTAGTATATTTTTTTTTAAGAAAAGATTTATTTTATTTATTTGAAAGACAGAGTTACAGAGAGAGACAGAGAGGTCTTCCATCCGCTGGTTCACACCCCAGATGGCCACAACAGCTGGAGCTGCGCCGATCGGAAGCCAGGAGCCAGGAGCTTCTTCCAGGTCTCCCACGCGGGTGCACGGGCCCAAGGTCTTGGGCCATTTTCCACTGTTATCCCAGGCCATAGCAGAGAGCTGGATCGGAAGTGGAGCAGCCTGGACTCGAACCAGCGCCCTTATGGGATGCCGGCACTTCAGGCCAGGACTTTAACCCGCTGCGCCAAGCGCAGACCCCTCTAGTATACTCTTAATTATGCTAATCATGGAAACACCCTCTGTCTTTCATTGAGGGCGAGATCCCTTTGCTCTGTCTTAACTTGCCCTTCATAGGATAGCTCCTACTATTTGCCTTTGCTCACCCAGGTTGACCAGTCAAAGCCCCTTAGCCTCTGTGTCATTGCTTAGAAAGCTTCAGGCCACAAGTAGCAGAAACGTCTTACTCATTCTGTCTTCAAACACAAGGAATTGCTCTAGTACACACAGCTGGAAGAACAGGGACAGAACAGGTGTCAGGTATGGCTCAATCATGCTTCTGGGCACTGTCTTAGGATGAGACCTCAACACAAGATTTGAGACAGGGAATTTCATCCATGTAGTTTATGGAGGAAGGATCCTCAGATAAAGGGAATAGGAGGAAAACAGGGGAGCGGCTACGTAGAGCTATGGTATCAGCTGGAGTGAGCTTCTGCCTGATGCCATGGGAGAGCTGGAGCACGAACTGAAACACGAAGATATTCCCACTTAAGGCAGGAAGGTGGCCTTTTGTGCTGCTGTGACAATCAATCATTTGTTGTAGGTTGCTCCTGCAGCAAAAGAATGCAGTATCCAGGAGCAAGGGAGCCTGAACTTCTCTTCCATAGAGAACAGTTCTTAGTAGGAAGGGCCTGAGAGCTGAGAGCTGCTTGCAGCCAGCACTCCTAACAGTAGCATGCATTTGTGTGGAATAGGGGTCATGGCAGGGCACCCACAGCATTCAGAGCAGCTGCTTTCTCTGTGACATTCTAGGTCCAGTCCTTCTTTATGGCTGCCAGCAGCCATCTGGGAAACTTGCTTTCTTGTTCCAATTCCTGGGGAATCCGACTGTTAGAATTCCTCAGAGTCTCCCAAATGAGACAAGAAAACCTTTCCACGGATCCCCAGCAAACTTCTCCTTGTTGCTGTTTAGCCAAAATGTCGTCACTTGATCATTCCCCAAGCTTTCTCCAGCAAGGAGGGTAGGACAGAATGTACACCAATCCATCCCAATACTGATGAGAAATCAGTTTCCATGGAGGGAGGAGTGGCATGGACAATGGGGCATCAGCCTCAGGGTCCATCATTCAGCTTCGTGTCCAGATATAAATAACCACTAATGGTTTCCAGGAATGCTGCTCAATGGGGACTTTTCCAACTTATAATTCAGGAAGGGAAGTAGTTAGCTGAAAAACATTTTGACAGAACATGTTATCACATAGGACAAATGTGAGCCTTTGCAATTTTGCTTTTTCTAGCAAATTAATAAAAGAAAAATAAATAAAAGGAGACCTTAGATTATATAGTGGACAAGTCTCCTAGTTGAGGAGCTAAAATTTTCAATGGTTCCCACGCTCCCTAGTATAAGAAAGTGTATACTTAGGTGCCTGAATGTACATTCCCCCACATCCCCCATTCACTTCACAAAGTGAAGCATCATGACTTGGAAATCCTGGGCTTGGGGTGAGCATTGTGACACAACAGTTAAGCTACTGCTTGAGATACCACATCTTATATTGGAGTGCCTGATTCAAGTTTTGGCTACTCCACTTCTGATCCAGCTTCCTGCTTTTGCACATCCTGGGGGCAGACGATGATGGCTCAAGTATCCCTGCCACCCATGCAGGAGAACCAGACGGAGTTCTTGGCTTTGGCTTGCTCCAATCCTGCTATTGCAGGCATTTAGAGGAGTGGACCAGCAGATGGAAGATCCCTCGCTCTTTCTCTGTCTCTCTCTCTCTGTGTCTCTCTCTCTTTCACTCTTCCTTTCAAATTAATATTTGTTTATTTATCTTCATGATTTTATTTATTTGCTTATTTCAAAGGTAGATTTACAGACAGAGGGGTAGAGACAGAGAGAAAGTCTTTCATCCACTGGTTCACTCTCTAAATGGCCACAATGGGCAAAGCTGAGCTCATCCAAACCAGGAGCCAGGAGCGTCTTCCAGGTCTCCCACGTGGGTGCAGGGGCACAAGCACCTGGGCCATCTTCTACTGCTTTCCCAAGCCACGAGCAAAGGGCTGGATCAGAAAAGGAGCAGCCAGGACATGAACTGTTGTCCATACAGGATGCCGGCACCTCAGGTGGAGGCTTAGCCTACTGCACCACAGTGCCTGCCCCAAAAGAAAAAATATATATATTTTTAAAATCCTGAGCTTTCTTCCCAGTTATACTATCTACTAGCTGTGTAGTCACGGAGAACTGATTTAAGCTCTCTGAGATGAATTTTCTTTATTGACAAAATAAAGAAAAAGAGTTCTCTTGCTGAAAGAGAGTTATTGTGATATAATATTAATAGATATGCCTTCTGTAGGATATGTTCACATATTTCCGATTTATTTGTTATGGTATTATTATAACAGAGGATTAAATTAGGTATTGTGGTGGATGACATTTCTGGATCTCCAGTAATAAGCTGGGTATTCAGTCGATGGTTTTAAATGTATTTTCTATGTGTCCCCTCTTGAGTCAGAGAGGGCTGGAGCATGCACTGACCTATGATGGATATGGTGGTGGGTGATTTCCCAGGTGAAGGTGTTCACCTGCTATTTAGTGTGCTGGAACACCTGCTGTGAAGATCTGAAATGATATGAAAGAATTCCAACCATTCTGAGGTCTCCTTGATGGGAAGGCCTGGAGGAGAAATCACAAGGAGAGGCCCTGGGACTTCTGCATGGAGACAGATGCCCACCAGCTCCCAGGCCTTGCCCTCATGGGATCCAGACACTAGACATGGAAGTGAACAAGTTGCCAGATGATTCCAGCCTCCAGCCAGTCAAGTCAACCCCAGCCAATTGATTCTGCCCAGCTAGGGTTCCAGGCATAGGGGAGCATAGTCAACCATATTGGCCATGCCACTGAAACTCCTGACACCCCAAATTCGTGCATATAACAACAAAATCATTGCCACCCCAGATCCTGGAGTATCTTACTAAGCAGTAATAAATAATCAGAAAAGTTTCTCAATTTCTATGAAATTGCATCATTTCCTTTTCTTAGATGGATAAAGAACTAGTAACTTCTAGTCCTACCTTTTGGTGATAGTAGATCTAGAATTTGAACTCAAGGCTGAGCTCTGAGGGTGGGCATGGCCAGCCTGCAGAGTCTACAGGAGAAATGCGTGTTCCTGTCTCGGTGTGTGTTTGCAGGCGTCTGCCAGGTGATCTTTCAGGGAGCTCCTCACATTTGTTATTATCTGCCTCAGACATCTTAATTAAATGCTTTGCAGGCCTCTACCATACAATCAAAACTAAGCACTTTCGTCCCTCTGGGGGAAAAAAAAAAAGTCAACAAAAGTTCCTGTCCACTGTTCAGATTCCAGCTATTGATTTCTGCCTTTGTTTTTAACCTACTTTCACTCTGAGAGAGCAAGTCCTCAAACAAGAGAAGGAAAAATCAAGGCGAGTGGTTGCCACCTGGGTGAAAGAGGGAGGAGGCATGAGAACATTCCGATAAGGGGCTGGATTGACGGTTCAATAGGAGAAGCGGTCGGAGACCTCAAGTTCAAACAAGTTTGAACTTGAAAAGCCCTTTCTTGAAACCCCAGTAGAAGATCTT
Source organism: Lepus europaeus (assembly GCF_033115175.1). Classification (NCBI taxonomy): domain Eukaryota; kingdom Metazoa; phylum Chordata; class Mammalia; order Lagomorpha; family Leporidae; genus Lepus; species Lepus europaeus. Next base: position 167,200,559 of record NC_084828.1, on the reverse strand, counting down.
TTCATTTTCACGTTGAACTTTGCTCCACATATACTCTCATGAGAAGAATAAGAAAAGGAAACGTGAAGAGAGAGAAAATGAGGAAGCAATGGGATGGGGTATTAAACTGTGAATTGTTTCGTCAGCTGGCACTGTCAATGGAAGAAGAGTGTATTCCCTCAATTTCCTTCGATAAAGAAACCCAGAAGGCCCTTGGCGCTTCTCAAGGGGGCAGGAAACTGATATGTCTGCAGCATAGCTTCCATGCTGTCCCTTGCTCCCACACAAGATTGTCCACTTCCACTTCTATTCCATGCGTTGGCCAAGCCGTGGACAATGTTTATTTTGCATACAATTGGTTCACCTTGTTTCTGTGAGGCTATATTAGAAAAAGAGTGGCCAATAGATGACAAGAGAGCATGAGCCGTGGGGAATGAGAAGTCAAGACAGTTCCTTTGAAAGGGAATGGGCACAGACGTCTCAGCAGCTGCCACATATTGAGCAGCTAAATAAACTCTGTGGGCTCCTGTTAGGTGATTTACATATGTTATCTTATTTAATCTTCACACCAATTCTCTGAGGTCAGTCACCTTGGCTCTACATTTCTACAAAACACTGACTTCTTAAGTGAATCTGTTACCTTGGAAGTGGCAGTGTTCCAAAGTTTGTGTTTGATTAGAGATTCCAGTGTATCCTTTGGGACATGCAAAGTGACTTTAGGTGTCACCAGGAGGCATGGGAAAGATTTCAACATTTATGTGCTTTCAGTGTGCGTTAGAACACATAAAACCCAAATATTCTAAGGCATATTAGCATACATATGTGCAACAGGCACACAAAACCCAAATGTTCATGGATAGCATTTCTTATGGCAGAAACAGACTATCTAGTTAAGTTTTCAAAAATGGGTAGAATTAGAGAAAAAAATATTTACTCAATAATCACATAAATAAATAAAAAAAAAAACTAAGTGGTGGGCAATCATTAGATTTGGGGAAATTGCACTGTGCTGGTCTCTCCTCACACTGTTGATTGGCTATTTGAGCAATTCCAAAGTATTTTGAGTGTTTCCAAACTTGAATGAAGTCTGGTTTTAAAGTAATGTCAATGAGTTAGAGTATGTTCTTAAGGAAAAAAGTAGCATTCCTTTCAACTATTTGTATTTAAGTTAGTAGGAATGTGAACCTCATGTATTCATGAAGTGTTCACAGGCTAGAGTACCATCTACTTGTTTATTATTTATTTATTCATCAATGGAGTTAATTAAGTAGAGCTTCATTAATTAATCAGTGCACATTCCCTGTCTTCAGGGAGCTCATGTCTACTAGAGGAAATAGTCATCTACGATCTTCCAGGACATGAGTTTGTGGTCAGAGTGCTACGGTGTCAACCAAAGGCAGAACTGCTCTCCAGCGAGGGATGGGACCTCTGGGAAGCTTCCCAGTGCAGAGAACTCGGGAGTTAAGTTGGCACCAACTTCAGTCCAGATGCAGGGCCATTGAAAGCCTGCAGCCTGTGGTTGATAAATCACTGGAATTCACTTTGGGGGTTAGGTTGTACCTTATAAGAGGAAAGATCTAGCATAGTTGACACTTAGCTTAGTGCTATGCTTCCTTAACAGATAACATCATTTTTAGTAATATCACTGAAGTGAAGGAATTAATGATAAAAATGGCCAGAAAAGAAACAGAGTAATGGGTTAATACTTTTTAAAAAATCATGTCAATATAGACTCTTTGAAATAAAGGGAATGCGTGTATCATTATATTGGTCACTCATAGCAATAACATTATTTTCATTTTGAGTTTTCATTTCTGTCAATTGTCAATTTCATCAAAGTTAATCTTCTCTATTTATTCCCGAATAGAAGTATAGCTAGTATTTTAAAACTGTTTCATTCATGGTTGACCAAAGAGCACTTCATTAACCCTAATTTCAAATGGCTTCCTTGATATGAAGCAACATAGATGGAAATATTTATAAAACACACACACACAGGATAAATTTGGCAGGGATTATAAAAATTCCATCTTTAATAAATACCAGAAAGTACAACTACCCATATCTTTGTTTCTTTAAGATACTGTGATTGATTCTGGAAGCTTTTAATGCCTCTGCAGCTGAAGAATCGTAAGCAGAGATTAAAACAGCATAGAATACAGAATTGGAGTCACTCAGTTCTGTTTCTTATCTTTGCAACCCCCGTGCCATTGTTGCTTATTTCAGAACTGCCGTCCAAGTACAGGACTATGTAACACTGCAGGGGTTAGAAACAAGAATTCAGCCCAAGGCAAGCTCAGAGGATCTGGAACTGTGGCAGACTTCCTCTGAGAGTGAATTTGTTCAGCAGAATCTAGGTGTTCTCGCTCAAGCTGTTCAACTGGGGATTCTCTCAGCTGATTTTCTTTTCTCTCTTTCTTTCTTTCTCTTTTAAGATTTATTTATTTATTTGAAAGTCATAGTTTTACAGAGAGAGGAGAGGCAAAGAAAGAGAGGTCTTCTATCCACTGGTTCACTCCCCAGTTGGCTGCAACGGCTGGAGCTGCGCTGATCCGGAGCCAGGAGCTTCTTCTGGGTCTCCCATGTGGGTACAGGGGCCCATGCACTTGGGCCATCTTCTACAACAGTAGAAGGCCATAGCAGAGAGCTGGATCAGAAGTGGAGCAGCTGGGACTCGAACCGGCGCCCATATAGGATGCCGGCACTGCAGGCAGCAGCTTTATCCACTATGCCACAGCGCCGGCCCCTCAGCTGATTTTCAGATTGCATACATGACTGATGAAAGTAGAACCACTGAAATCCACTAATTTACTGCTTACAGGTTGTAACGATTTAAATGTGTTCTCCCCAAAAACCATGTGTTGGAAACATGTGTTCCCAATGCCACAGTGCTGGCAGGTGGGGCCTAATGAGAGGTGATTAGGCCATGAGGGTGGAGAGAAAGATCAGAGCAATGATCCTATCACACAAGCAGGTCATTATCACACGAGTGTGTTCTTCACGGAGGGAGCAGGTCACTATTAAAGAGGCAGTTGGGCCCCCTTTGATTCTCTCTTTCTCTCCCCTCCCCCATTTTTGGCCCTCCCACTGTGGGACAATGTTAAATGCCTGCCTCGCAATATTGGATTTCCGAGCCTCTAAAGTCATGATCCACTGCAATTCTATTTATTATTGATCACCCAGTCTAGTATTTTATCATAGCAGCACAAAGGAACTAAGATATATATATGCGTGTGTATATATATTAGTCTTAATATATATAATTTTATATATATATATTTTTTTTGACAGGCAGAGTGGACAGTGAGAGAGAGACAGAGAGAAAGGTCTTCCTTTTGCCGTTGGTTCACCCTCCAATGGCCGCCGCTGCGGCTGGCGCACTGCGCCGATCTGATGGCAGGAGCCAGGTGCTTCTCCTGGTCTCCCATGGGGTGCAGGGCCCAAGCACTTGGGCCATCCTCCACTGTACTCCCTGGCCACAGCAGAGAGCTGGCCTGGAAGAGGGGCAACCGGGACAGGATCGGTGCCCCGACCGGGACTAGAACCCGGTGTGCCGGCGCCACAAGGCGGAGGATTAGCCTAGTGAGCCGCGGCGCTGGCTTATAATTATATATTATTAAAATTCAACTGTAACCATAGTAAATGCTGTGGACTTAAATCAACGACATTTTAATTTGCACAGAGAAATCTCTCATATCATTAATATGATAGCCCAGGGTATTAATGAAAGTAGTTTGATTTTTAGTCACTTTTCATTGTTGTCTTAGCATTTTCTTTTTGATGGCATCTGGATCGGACTATGCTCATGGTTCCACCCTGGTATGCCATAGCTCTTGGAAAATTTGAGCTGGAAGGGGTAAATCATGCCCAATTGTGCACTGGGACACTGCCATTGCCTTTCCATCAAGGCTAATAATGTTCACGATAGTAACAATAAACCTCATCCCAGCCGTGGATAGGGAAGAAGCAGAAGTGGTTCCAGGTGGGAGCTGTGCGCATGCATCCTGGTCTCCGGGACTCTTACCTTTTCCCAGAGTGTCAACACATCAGCTTCTTGGTCAAAGGGAGTTTGCCCCCCGGTGTTCTGCTCACTTTTACTCTACTGAGTGATCAGCTGGCTCCACTGGCCGACTTGAGACTTCAATCAAGGCCTTAACTGCATGCAACTGTGTCTTGTTACGTGGAAACGTGCAGCTGTTGGAGCACCTCACGGGACATCCAGTGTGATGCCTACAGGGGCAGGGAAGGTAAGTGAAGAGGTCAAGGAGGGGGCAAAAGAGTAGCAACGGAGACTGAAAAACAGCCCACATTTCGTCCCCAGTGCATTGGTCTCCTCTATGTTTTGGTTGTTTATTTTTAAGATTTATTTATTTGGAAGAGAGAGAGGGATATTCCATTGGTTGATTCACTTCCAACATGCCCATAGAAACCAGGAGCCAGCAACTCCATCCTTGTCTACCTCATGGGTGGAAGGGGCCCAAGTACTTGAGCCATCATTTGCTGCTTTTCCAGGTACATTAGTAGGGAGCCTGATTGGAAGTGGAGCAGCCAGGACTCAGATTGGTATTCTGCCATGGGAGGCCAGCTTTGCAAATGGAAGGTTAACCGGCTTTACCACAATGCCTACTCCTGCCTCTGCCGTCTGCTCCATTCTTACCAATTGCTGCCACACACAGGCTCAATTGCCAGGTATTTTTTTAAAAATTTTTCTAGAAAGATCAATTATCTTGATTTTTAAATGTTAAATATTATGCTGGAAATGAATTTTAAAAAGTTTAAACCCAAGACCATTACTTAACATAGCTAAAAAAAAAGTTTAAACCCAAGACCGTTACTTAACATTAAGATGCCTGTGTCCAACACTGGACTATTCGGATTTGATTCCCAACTCTGGTTCCCGACTCTAGCTTTTTGCTAACCCACATCCAGGGAGGCAGCAGTGATGTCTCAGGTAACTGGGAGCCTGCCACTCACATGGGACACTTGGATTGAGTTCCCAGCTCCTGCTGTTGGCCTGACCCAAACTTGACCATTGTGGGTATTTGGAGAATGAACTAGCGGATAGGAGCTGTGGTGCCCATCTATTTCTCTGCCTCCCAAAAACATCCTAAAAAGAGTGAAAGTTACAACCTGCGTGCATAACACATATCCACAGGCTAGTTTATGAAGCCTGAATTCTGTAATCTTTCTTACCATGGGTGGGTCCATTTTGCTAGAAAAGAGAAAGTTTGACTCTTCCTTGGGTAGGCATGCAAAAACAAATAAAAACAAAAACAAAAGCAAAAACAAAGGCAGGTTTCTGTTCTGATGTCAAGCTCACAACTTGATCTTTCATAAGCCACTGTTGGTTTGGCCCAAATCTGTTTAATCCATGCAGATATCAACCATCAGGCTGGGAGAAAGGGAGTATTATCTTTTTATCAGTGATCTCACTGCCACATCATGACTTTGAGCTCTATTTGGGATTAGGTTAGCTATTTTCTATCAAGATAATACAAATGGAAATAGAAATAAAACACATGGAAATTCCCAAACTGGACAAACAAAGATACAGAATCTTGAAATGTTAATGAGCCAAAAGAGGTGAAATTTTTATGGTGAAAGAATGAATTAAGGCAAGAGCTATCTACATTATTGTTTTTTTTTTTATAATACTATTCACCCCATCTTGTTTTGGTGCTAACATTTGCAGCTAAATGTGTTTGATTGGGAACCCACTGCTTTCATTGTTGTTTTACTTGCAATGTTCTTCAGCTTACCACCCATTTCAGTTCTTTATTATTTTTTCTAAACCACACAAAATAGTAATTTAATGGAATACTGCAAAGGACTTACAAGGATGAGGTGAGTGTTTGGAGCCATGGTTAAGATATCACTGGGATGCCTGCATCCCATGTAGGAGTACCTACTGGCTCCACTTTCAACTCCAGCTTCCACTAATGTGCACCCTGGAGGTAGCGAGGTGCTGGCTCGAGTAGTTGGGTCCCTGCCACCACATGGGAGAGCTGCACTGAGTTCCTGGCTCCTGGCTTTGTCTGGCTCAGCCTTGGCTCTTGCAAACATTTAGGAAGGGAACCAGAAGATCTCCAATCTCTCTGTCTCTGTCTCTCAGCCTTTCAAATAAAAAAGCACAAAAAGTGACTCAAAAGAGATAAAAGTAAATGGGATGAAGAAGGAGGAAAGGGGAGGCTGGCACTGTAATGCAAAGGGTTGAACTGGAGCATGTGATGTGCATATTGCAAATTGGAGTGGCAACTACTCTGATTCCTAACTAGCTTCCTGCTAATGCACCTGTGAAGGTAGGGGAAGTTGCCCCAAGTACTTGGGCCCCTCTACCCATGTGGGACCCCATATGGAGCCCCCGCCTTTAGCCTGTTGTAGATTTGGCTGTTGCAGCCATTTGGGGTTTTGGTGGCAGGGTGAACCAGAGGATGGGAGACCTCTTTTTCTCTATCTGTTGCTCTGAATTTCTAATAAATGAGTAAGTAAATACATATGTCGTTAAGAAGATGGAAAGGGGAGTAGGGAACCAGTAGATCAAACACTGGGGAAAGGAAGCTTGAACAGAATTGTTCATCTCAGCCATTAGTCAAGGCCACTGCTGTAGAATGTCATGTTGAGTCCCGGCAGACCTTCCAGAAACCCATGCTTGTCTTCTTTTGTGTAACACTCCCATTGTCATGGGAGTGAACACTTACTCGAATATAATGCCATTTCTGAAGAAATTATGAGAATGCACTGAAAATAAAAATGTGAGAATTCTCTCATTCTCAACTTTCCATGTCATAATTGGAAGTTTGGAAGTATAACTGAGATGCAGTTGCAGCATTTGTAAAGAATAATTAAGGTGGAGGAAAGAGCACAGTGAATTATAAATTAAACCTTTCTAGAAGAGGATTAAGAATGATCTTACAAACAGGCTTTTTAGTATGAGAGGATACATTTTACTTTGAATTGAAAATCAATACCATGTAGAAACTAATGCAAGGGCATTTAATTAATCTACAGTTTATTCGGTAGCATTGTGATAAACAGAAAGAAATTATAATTTACTTAGGATCTTTCTGCTTAATTTCCGGGAACAATTGCATTAAGTGAGAGGATAATTGCTAGTGCAAAGAAATGCCTCTGGATACTTTGTAACCACAGGAGTGAGGTTGAAAGTCCCCATGCAAGGAATTGAATCTGTCTCAGGGCTGGGGCTACCTGCATTTCAGCCACCTGCAGAATACTGGCATTGGCCGGCACTTGCTTGTTTTTTATTTAGTTCTGAGAGAACAAAAGCCTTCATCAGGCATTTAAAACAATCATTCTGAAATATCAAGAACTGACTTATATATAACTCTTCCAGTGAATAGGGCAACTTTGAATGCACAAACGCCAGGAGAAACCAGGAATGCAATTTCAGAACCTGGATGAGAATTTCGGGGCTAAATGTCAAACAAAAAGATTTAGGGAAAATGAAAAAAAAAATTGTTGTTAAAGATAACCAGGGGTAATTGTCCTTGCAGCATGATCTGTTCACATCTCTGATCGCTGAAATTAGTGTCTTCATAGGCCGATAAGTATTATTATGCTTTTGTAACTCTTGATCTTGCATACAATACAGAATGCTGGGCCATCCTGCAAATCTAGGAATCAGAAAATCTGATTTACGGGTCTGCATAGGATCTAGAAAATGGAATTTTAGGAGGTTCTGGATGAGTTCACACTTTGGAAAGGCTGTACTACAGCTGTAACAAATTATTCATGTTTTTCAGACATCTTAGTGGCTAGTTATATAATATATTTATATATATATAATATACATATAATATATATATTATTCATATAATACCCCAGGCCAGAAAGGACACAGAGCTGTCTGTCAAAGGAAAGGGCTCATTCAAAGACCTGCCCACTTGACCTGCCTTTCAACCTTGCTGGGAGAGACTGCCCAGCAAGCATGCCCTGGTATATGACCGCCTCAACACCTCTCACCTCAAGGCCTACTGTAACAAATGCTCGTGGGCCTCCTCTTTTGAACAACTAAAAAGTTAATATGAAGATTCTTATGAGAATCTTTGGGGCCATTTGGTTTCTTTTTTTTAAAAATTATTTATTTATGTATTTGAAATGTAGAGTTACAGAGAGAAGAGAGAGAGACAGGAAGAGACAGAGAGATCATCCATCCACTGGCTCACTCCCTGAGTGGCTGCAATGGCTGGAGCTGGGCTGATCTGAAGCCAGGAGCCAGGAGCTCCCTCCAGGTCCCCGACATGGGTGCAGGGGCCCAGGGATCTGGACCATCCTCCACTGCCTTCCCCAGCGCACCAGCAGGGAGCCGGATTGGAAGTGGAGCAGCCTGGATTCAAACCAGCACCCATAAGGGAACGCCGGCACTGGAGGAGGCAGCCCTACCCACTATGCCACAGTGCCAGTCCTGGGCATTTGGTTTCTAATCAAGACCAATATGTACTAGGCCTACCCCAGTACAGTGTTGCCTGCTGTTCAAGGCCTTCAAGGCTATCTTTGTTTTTTTTTTTCTTTTTCTTTTTCTTTTTCTTTTTTTTGACAGGCAGAGTGGACAGTCAGAGAGACAGAGAGAAAGGTCTTCCTTTTGCCATTGGTTCACCCTCCAATGGCCGCTGTGCTGATCTGAAGCCAGGAGCCAGGTGCTTCTCCTGGTCTCCCATGCGGGTACAGGGCCCAAGCACTTGGACCATCCTCCACTGCACTCCCGGGCCACAGCAGAGAGCTGGACTGGAAGACGGTGCTCCGACCGGGACTAGAACCCGGTGTGCCGGTGCCGCAAGCAGAGGATTAGCCTATTGAGCCACAGCGCCGGCCAGCTATCTTTGTTCTTGGTTATGCCCAGGTACACCCATTGTTCAAACTTTTTTGAAAGATTTAATTATTTATTTGACAAGATGGGAAGATCTTCTATCCATTGGTTCACTCCCCAGTTGACCACATTGGTTGGGACTGGGCCAGGCTGAAATCAGGAACCTAGAATTCCAGCTAGGTCTTACATGTGGGTGCAGGGCCCAAGCACTTAGGTCATCATCTGCAGTTTTCCCAGGCACATTTGCAGGAAGCGTGTTCGGAAGTGGAAGTGGGTACTCTGGCGCTCTGATTCTGGTGACACAGTTGGAGACTTAACCTGCTGAGCCACAATGCTGCCACCTCCCCACAATGTTCAACTGTTTATTTCTCCTGTATTGTTTTTTTTAAATAAATTATTGTAGCCAGAAGCAATATTTGGCTGACCCACAAGCATTCCCATCCCTGTTTTGGCTTTGTGCTTTCCACTAGAAAGGTTAAAAATGCTGATGCAGACTTTCCCAGCTTCTGTCAAAGCTGTGAGGACCATGGAGCACAGTTTAGAAGAAAGATATGTAGGAAGCGTGTTCTGAAATCTAAGAAGGGTTTCCCTCCAGGACGAGAGTAGAGGATTTCTAGAGAGAGCCTTCCTGCCATCTTGGCTGTCCGTGCTTTGTGCCTTTGGAAGCAGCCACACAGGAAGTGAGGTCAGAAGTGGCGGGAGCCACCTTAACCAACGCAGGCACAGGAGGGCTGAGAGGACCACGGAGATGCATGCCCGCGTGCTGTCCTGGGCAGGGGCTGGCCTGGGCCTGGGAGCCTTCGCCTCCAGACGCTTTCTACATGAAAAGGACATCGCTGGGTCTTGGGTCTTTTTACCTTCACAATTTTTGTTTCTTTTCCCTGACAGTATTCTAAGTGGTGCTGTTCATAACCTTTTTATTCTTCTCTGAACCATCTGCTTTTAGTAAAATATTTTCCCAGTGACTTTTTAAAATAACATAGTGTTGTAGAATTGAAATAATTTCTAAGTGAATGACTTATGATATCATTAGACTCACACATACACACATAGAAACACATTTTTTTAAATTTCAGATTCAAGGTTAAAATACCTAAATAAAGCTAAATTCTGTAACTGTGAAGGCCATAAAATTATCTATTGATTGTAAATTATCAATTTATATTTGATAATATTATAATTTATAACAGTATAAATTATCAAATTATAATTATAAATCATAAATTATCAAATTATAAATTATGAATTCTCAACTTGATTAATTGATGGATATAGAAGAGAACTTCAAAAAGTTTATGGAAAATATATTATTAAAAATCATGCCCCTGTCACCTGTGTGGGAGACCAAGACGAAGCTACAGTCTCCTGGATTTGGCCTGGCCCAGCCTTGGCCATTGCAGCCCTTTGGGTAATGGACCAGCAGATGAAAGGTCTTTCTCTCTGTCCTTGTCTCTCCTTCTCTCTCCGACTCTGTAACTCTGCATTTCAAATTAAGATACTTACATTGACAGATTACACTAAGCTAGGCTGGACCATGGGTAGCACTAAGAGTTCACCAGTCTTTTTTTTTATGCATTCAGTTTAAAGGTTTTTATATGTCTGGATATATAATTCTGTGACATTTTATTGCCTGTACAGATTCATGTCACTATGGCCACTATCAAGACACAGAACGGTTCCATCACCACAAAGGAACTCCAGGAGGTGGGTCTTTTTAACTACATACATTGCAGGCCAGAGCAAAATCAGGGATCCTGCTAGGAAAGAAGAAGGGGGAATGAATTTGGGGTAGGCAGCAAACAGTACCTTCCACAAAGGACAGCTATTTTTAGGAGAGGGAGTTTTTCATGAGCTCAGAGGTATGAATGGTTTTCATCCACCCCCATCCTTCCTTCTGACACATGCATTCCTTTTGTTCTTTTGAAATCTCTCAAACAAATGCCATACAATTTGATTTATCTCATGCTTGTAAGTCTGTAATGACCCCATTGGGATGTGGAATTCATGATTTCAAGAAACAGCAAATGTATGGCTGAGTTCAACACCACAAAACCACCCGAGAGACCAATGAAAGAACAAAGGGTTTTTGTTGTTATTGTTCTAACAAGAATTCCTTGACACAGAACCAAAAGGTAACAAGTATAGAGAAATGAAAAACCCAGAGGGTCTCAACCACACCATATTAGAACAAGGAGTGGAGGGTAAGAATGACCTCTGACCTAGAGCTCCCACCACTGTTCACAGTCCAATTCCAGGATTTCCTGAACGTGAGCCAGCATTCTGCTTATTATGGGACACAAGGAACATTCCATTTTGTTGTCTAACAAGAATGTTTTTCAAGTGCCAATAACAAAGAAGTATGGATGTCGAACTACATATAGAAAATATCTGTATTCATAATGGGAAAATATATCTTCCAGAAAGTACAAATGCATATAAGAAAACAGGATCATTCACTGAGTGCACATTGTTTAAATGCTTTTGCTCTGTCAAAACAAAGGCAAGCTTGATCCGATTCAATTGATTGGGGACTAACAAAGGCAATCTCATCTTATTCTGGTAGCTTATATACAATTTGTCCTCCCTACAACTGTTAGGTGTTGATGAGTTTAGCACCAGCACTGCTAACAGAATCCACAACAGGTTACTCAGACTCTGGAGAAAATGGCCCCAATTTAAGCCACAAGGAAAGCTGTTAAAAACTTCCAAAGCACATCTTTTTAAAATCGTGCCTTCTCTACAGCTGAGAGGTAGTCTTCAGTGTGATGGTGGTTAAGATGAATGAAGGAAGACACAGACATTGAGAAAATAAAGGTTAATCTACCAATACTATATTGAAATCCTGGTGGTCAAACCACAAGACAGTAAGCAGAGGGTGACACCGTTATGTGCCTGCTCCTCCCTGCTCCAATAAGTGATGAAGGCACCATTCCATTCTGCTGACTCCCCTATTCCCACCTTCTAGGATCTATGCTCAATAGCTAAGAATGATACAATTTTTAAAGATTTAATTATTTACTTGAAAGGCAGAGCTACAGAAAGGCAGAGGTAAGGGTGAGACAGAGAGGTCTTCCATCCACTGGTTCACTCCCCACATGTGTGTAATGGCCATTGCTGAGCTGATCCAAAGCCAGGAGCTTATTCCAGGTCTCCCATGCAGGTGCAGGGGCCTAAGGACTTGGGCCATCTTCTACTGCCTTCCCAGGCCATAGCAGAGAGCTGGATCCAAAGTGGAGCCCGTATGGGATGCCAGCATTGCAGGCGGCTTTACCTGCTACGCCACAGCGCCAGCCCTGACACATTGTTTTAATGCACTAATTTCCCTTGATATTGGAGTTTAGCTTCTGAAACTCAAAAATGTGAAAGACCAGAGAAGGCCATTAAGTTAATAAAACCTTCTCACGTTGCAGGAACCAAACAAGCAACACACAGACACAGAGCAGATCTGCGGATGAAAGAAAGAAGTGGTAGGGACTACGATTGAGTACCACAAGCACTCGACACAAACACATTTAGATTCACAATAAAAATGTAGCATAAAATCCAACTGCCAGCACTGCCATAGCTCAATAGGCTAATCCTCCGCCTGCAGTGCCGGCACTTTGGGTTCTAGTCCCGGTCGGGGCGCCGGATTCTGTCCCGGTTGCCCCTCTTCCAGTCCAGCTCTCTGCTGCGGCCCGGGAGTGCAGTGGAGGATGGCCCAAGTGCTTGGGCCCTGCACCCTCATGGGAGACCAGGAGAAGCACCTGGCTCCTGGCTTCGGATCAGAGCGGTGCGCCGGTCGTAGTGCGCCAGCCGCAGTGGCCATTGGAGGGTGAACCAATGGCAAAAGGAAGACCTTTCTCTCTGTCTCTCTCTCACTGTCCACTCTGCCTGTCAAAAAAACAAACAAAAAAACCAAACAAACAAAAAAAACAAAACCAACTAACTACAATCATGTGCTCATTGGATAGTCTGCAGGCCAAATTCAATCTCAAACCTTCCGTTTTGAGACTTCTACCAAATAAAAGACGAATATGAAACCAGCTGTGTCCTTCCAAAACTCTCTACTTTTCCTTTATTGCATAAATGAAATCCAATTTTCTCCCTCCCTCAAGGTTCCTTCCACTCATTAACATCAGATTCCAACGTCATGATTTGTCATTAGCCACCAGTAACAGGTTATTCACATTTCGTTTGCTCTACAAAGCCTGAAAGTTGATATACCAATTAGTCTTGCAATTGGGAAACAACTGGGATCAGTGGTCTCATGAAACGGCTTCGAATAGGTTAAAAAAGAAGTGCCCGAGCATAGATCTGTGCCCAATTCAGAGAAGAGAAAGTAGACTGAGCTGATTTCAAACAAACAAAAATCCTGCATGTATTTCAAGGTACATAAAGGTTTTATTGAGACTAAGAAGCTTCAGGCTACGTATCCCTTTTTCAAAATGTCTAGGAAAGAAGTGTTTTAGGTTTCACCTTCTTTCAGATTTTGGAACATTTGCATATGCATAATTAGATATCTTGGTGATGGGACCTAGGTTTAAATACAAAATTCATTTTTTTATGTCCCACATATACCTACATAGCTAAAGGTAATTTTCTATAATGCTTTTGATGAACTGCAGGGATTTTCTCATTTTATTCTTCTTTAATATTTATTTATTTATTTGAAAGACAAAGAGAGAGAGGGAAAGAGAGAGAAATTGAGGTCTTCCAATTGCTGGTTCACTCCCCAAATGGCTGCAATGGTCGGTGCTAGGCCAAGGTGAAACCAGGAGGCTGGAACTCTATCTGGGTCTTTCACATGGGTGACCGGGGCCCAAGTACTTGGAACGGCATCCTCTGCTTTCTAGTTTCATTAGCAGGGAGCTCGATTGGAACCAGAAATAGCCAGGACTTGAAAGTGGAGATGGGGGATTTCCCAAGTGCTGGCTGTTAACCTGCTGTGCCACAACTCTCACCCCTACACTTGTGTTTTTACTGCAACCTATCACATGAGGTCAGGTGTGAAATTTTCCACTTGTCGTGTCATTTGAATACTCAAAAATTTTTAAATTTTGGTACATTCTTATTTAGTATTTTTGTTTAAGCATGCTCAATCTGTATTCAATAACTGATAGTTCAATGGTTGCTGTGATCAGAAGCCCTCAGATATTTTCCAAAAAGGTGTTTAAATTATCTGTACACATACATTGAAGAGTTTTGTCCAGCAACATTTTGTGACTACAGAAGGAATATTCTTTTATGCAGTGATGCAGTGACTTGTTCAGGCTGAACCAGGTTGCTGTATTCTTCATCCGGTGATTAAAGATGATCGTTAAATCTTCTTGCTCTCTCCACTGGGATGTGCAATCTAATCTCTCTCTCCTTGAATCTGTGTTGGCTTTCATGTCTGGTTGAAAAAGTGGAATGCAGCAGAAGCTCTATTTTAGAACTTGCAAGGCTGGGTCCTGTGTCATTTTGTTGCTTCCACCTGGGTCTCTTGGAAAACTCTCTTATGGGGAGACAGGAGCCAGTGTGTGAGGAATCTGATTACTGTGAGGCTGTCGGGCTGATAGATCACATGCCCTTGGTGCTCCTGACAGTCCTAGCTGAGCCCAGAATCCCAGTCAGTCCTCCCAAGATGCTGGACATGTAAACAAAGCTTTCTTAGACCCTGCAGCCCACACCAGCCACCTGCTGAGTACAACCGAGTGCCTGCAGGGGAACAGAAACGTTGTCTGTGGGAGAAACCCCACCAAACTCCTCATCTATACAATGCTTGCTTTCTAAAGCCACAAAGTTTGGGGCTAATTTGTTTTGAGAACTCCAATTACCAGGATGCTGGTTGATTTAGTTCATGGCCCATGGCAGACCTTGCTCTACATAAAATAAATACTTAGAGAATATTTGCTATGCACCTGGTACTTCAGAGAGAGAGAGAGAGCAAGAGAGAGTAAGAGAGGTCTTCCATCCACTGGTTCACTTTCCAAATGGCCAGAATGGCTAGGTCTGGGCCAAGCCAAAGCCAGAAGCCAGGAGCTTCTTCTGGATCTCCCACGTGAGTGCAGGGTCCCAAGCACTTGGACCATTCTCTGCTGCTTTCCCAGGTGTATATGCAGGGTGTCATCTTCGCAGGCAGCAGCTTAACCTGCTCTGCCATAATGCCGGCCCCAGCCTGGCACTATTCTAAATCGCACACATGCATCTCATGACACTTCCTGAATTAGGTACAATTATTATTTCCTCTTTGAGGAAACTGAGGCACAGAAGGATTCTATCGCTTGTCCATGGTCCTCAGTTGACACAAGAAAGGCTGGAATTAAAAGAAAGCCGTCTGCATTCTTAGCTCTTACACTGCAATGACAACATTCTCTATAAACAGCTAGATCCCATGTATTCAAACCAGGCAGAGCTTATTGTAGTGTGTTCTGTAAGTTCTTTCTGGTGGTCTGTTTGTGGTGACTATTTGCTTGGCTTGGCTTCACTTTGGATTGTTGGACAGACTTCACAAGGGACCAGGCAGCCTGACTTGATGCTGCAGGTAAATATCAGAGTGACCACACTCTACAGCCTGACCGGCTACACAATGTTCTATGTATAAGATCCTCAGTGTGAGTGGGGAGGTGGGGGACACCTTTCCTGATACTGGGATCAGGAATAGTTACAATTGTTCTGAACAATTGGCTTGCTTTGAATAACTACTACTGCTTGATTTAAAAATGAATATATGACTCCAGAATATACCATTTCAGCATATGCTGTTTTTCTATTTTCCTTTATACCTGCCTCTATTTCATGTCCCAACTCTTGCGTCCTTGTTCGATTTATTTGAATTCTTTTCATGTAGTGTGTCTGTAATTTGAGAATGGTTATAAATTTTTCTAAACACGTTTTGAAGAAAATCAAGGTATATAAAGGTACTTCGGAAGGGTTGTAGGAAAATGGAATTTAAAAATAAGTTTATTTTGATGCAAGAAAACTTTGGAGTTCATGCATGATTTTTAATAATATATTTTCCATAAACTTTTTGAAGAGGAAACACTGCACCTTTTAAGATAATGGAATAGCTTACCCAGGACCACTACCTGTGCAATTCTGTTTATGTATCACTGGTCCAAAATGGGTCACCAGGACATCCTTGTTTCCAAAGATGTCTGAACTCAATATCTGTTTTGTTAGTTTTTATGTTGAAATGATTATAGAGTCACAAGATGTTGATAAATCAACCAAGAGGTCTCAGGTAGCTATGTCTGTGTACCCCCTCCTCTAATGTAACATCTGATATTCATAGGGCATGCAGCCTTTGCATGTGGTGGCTTAACTGTGCCACAATGCTGGCCCAAACATTTTAATTTTCATAACGTATTATAGCTAGATAAGATGAATTATGTTCTTTGTTTTTCCTGAAATCGTAAATAATCCTTTCTTTTCCTTCCTTGTTCCAAATGTCACCTTGGTCACCAAAGTTATAGAATTTAGTGGACTTTTATTTTACTTTCCCAAGGAGCACCATGGAGGGAGCCCTGGATAAGACTCCTGGAGACTTCTGATATTGTAACAGGAATGGGAAAGAAATTCCATTTTTTTTTTTAAGATCAGAGGGTTGGATTTATGAACCCTCAGGGTTCCTATTTGTCTGACTTAAGGAAAATTTTGAACCAGAGGACATGCTACATCAATATCTAATAATCAAAGAGTATTGATGCAATAAGCAGGATGCGGAATAGATAGATGCTGGGAAAAGGTGATAGATTCGATTTCTTTTCACAATTATTTACTCTGCCTTTCCTCATCAGACAATAACCCTTCCTGCTTACTCTTATTTAACTTCCTGTGTCTCCTGGGTGTCCAGCCTCACTACCTTTGATCATGTGAAATGCCCTGGCAGATGGAATGTGAATTTCAAATCAAAACTTCAGGGAGCATCACACATTTCCACCAGAGCTCCTGCTCTTCTCCTGTTTTGTGAAGCTTATTTCTGTCCAAGCCACTCTATGAGAAAATATGTGGAACAGACCCAACGCCTGGCTCCAGTCAATTCACAGACAAAACAGCCAGAGCTGTAGAAAGGAGTGAAACTTTGCTGTGGGAAGCCAATCAGATTTTAGAGTTCTTGTTACTGCAACAAAACTGATTATTAGAGAGAGGAACCTACTGATACTAGCCAAGAGGAATCCATGGAGCAATTTGAAAAAATGTAAAACTGTCTTTAAAGGAGAGCTCTGTAATTATAAGCTGAGAAATAGAGTCAGGCACTGAAACATGGGAATTGGGACTGGGTTTGGCAAATCCCTCAGATCCTGCTAAATGTCTTCTTTGATATTACGTTTCATAGTGGTTAATGTAGGGACCTCTGAGGCCAGCCAGATGCGTAAGTTCAAATGCCAGATACTCCATTTATAAACTGTGTGTTCTTGGTCAAGTTAAACAGTCTCTAAAGTGGAGTGATATACATTACTAATTGCTGGCTGCTGTGAATTCGTAATACACATTACTAATATACAGTACTAATTCACTGGCTGGTATACAAGGAAGATTAGGTACATTAATACATAGCACTGCAAGTGGCATTTGTTCTATACTGTGCACTCAGTAAATGCTCACTAGTGTTAACTTGAGAGGTCTTTTTCCACCTCCATTATTTCAAAGTATTCTGGTCTGGGCTTCCCTTAAACCATAAGAAAACCACCAGGGCTCAAAACACATGCCCTGGCCAATGGATGAAGGTCTAGAAAGAATTAGGACACAGTAAGTGGGAGTCAGAAACATGGGTCTAATGAGAAGTGTTTTATCTACCCATCTCTGTCTACCCATCTACTTGGTAGTGTGCTTCAAAAGGTTTGTGGAAAGTGGAATTACAAGATGAATTTATTTTGGTGAAAAAAATTGAAATCTAAACATTCTTTTTCATAACATGTGTTTTCCATTAACTGCTTGAAGATTTTATCTATACTCTTTCTTTCTCTCTCTCTCTCTCTCTAATGTATCTTACCTTACTTTTCCCCGTAGATTGGTCTCTAAAGAAAAATATATTTGCCTACAGATAAAGTCAGAATTCAAAATGGTTTTAAGTAATCATAGTCTAATTGTTATTATTTTACTAGAAAAATTTAAATATTCACAGAATTGGAGGAAATTGCACAATGAGCCTCCAGGTATCCAGCACCTAAGTAAAATGATCATCACCTCCATGACTACACTTGTTTCATCTACATTCCCTCTTCCTCTTCTTATTGTTACCAATAAATTCCCAGAATTGTAGCATTTGTTGAATAATGTTGAAAAATAATTAGCAATTCATCTCTTTCTAATACAGGAGAGCATGCTCAGACTCTTGGATTTCCCATTATGATTGCATAGCATCAGAATATGGAAGTGTAATTATTAACCAGTGGGTGGTAAATCAGCTTGTTAAAATCCATCTGTGGGCTGTGATCACGATCCAGGGCCAAGAGTTGGCCACACAGGTTTCCCACATTGCTTCAGGGCACCGTGCTCTGGAGCACAGTTGTGTGAGTGAGAGTTTGAGTGGCACCTTATAAAACCTGAAAACAAATCAGTGCCAAAAAGAAATAATTCGTTTTATTTTCCTATGGATTTAAAGACCATCAAGAATGCAATATACTTTATTATTTGAGAAAAATAAGTGGCCTTAAGATGGCAATGCCCTGATAGTGTAGCATGGGGATAGACATATATACAGTTAATCATATCCAGGACAATTTGAAGACTTTAAGTACAGAATTCCAAGTCAAAGTCTTTCCCATGACACGGGGACTGTGAGTCATTTCTATTGGGGAGATGAAGGAAAGAGAGACAGTTTCATAGAGGAAGCAATTTTTAAACTTAGCTTTTAAAGATTGAGCAGCATTCTTGGCATGTAGACCAGGAAGTGGGCAGGTAAGAAAGGAAAAATTTTTTTAAAAGTGTGAACATACTCATATATGCTTAAGCTTATCAAAGGAATCAGTTACATTTTAGACCTCAATTCCAGAGCCTTCTTTTCAATATGCTATAAGTCAAAATAGTGTTATACAAACTTTTTTCCTTTTGTGGTAATCTGTAGACGTGAAATTAACACTTTGAGAAGCAATGACTTTGAACAGCCCTTGTCTTGACTGTTGAACAGTTTTTTTTTTATACTATTTGTTGAACTTTTTACTTAACACAGAGTTAATCATATGTGTATGAAGTTAATTGAAAATAGATCTTAGTAAAAAATAAGAATGGGAATAAGAGAGGAGGAAGAAGGGGAGTAGGAGTGTGGGTGGGAGGGTGGGTATGGTGAGAATATCACCATGTTCCTAAAGTTGTAATTATGAAGTATATGAAGTTTATAATTGTAAAGCTATATAGTTCTGTATACATCTATATGAACTTACTTCTAAGGGTACAGTTTAAAAACTTGCCATGGGACCACAAATCCCTATAAGCAGGGTGGTTAAAAAAAAAGCATTTTAAGTGTTAAAATGATCATAGGGGTAGGATTAAGCATTAACGTGATCATATAGATAGGATTACAATAGGATTATGTGTTTGGTAATAATAATAGATAAAATTAAAAAGATGTGAATGCTATAACATAGGAAGCAGTCCGTACTGCAGACTCATAGAAAGACAACCCCTTAAAGTAACACTCTGACCTCAGAATCAGCCCTTAAGGCATTCTGGTCTGGCTGAAAAGCCCACATGAGCATTTCAGGCATGGAAAGCTAAGACACTGTGGCAAAAAATGTCCTACATGAAGGACCTCTGTGAGCGAGACTTCAGTGGAAAGAAGTGATCATCAAAGAAGGATGTACTTTTCTCTGAAGGGAGGAGAGAACTTTGCCTATGGCCTTGCCTAAATACTGACAGGGACTGTGGACTCAAAAGTCTTCCATAGCCTTGGCAGCAATCACTGACATCATACATAAGAGTGTTAATTGTTGAATTAACAACAGAGTCACTGTGCATTAACTTCCCATGCAGGACCTCTGTCCTCAAGGACTTGTATTATGAGAGTTAATAGTAAAACTTGTTCTCAAAGATTTATATTGTTTTAGTGTATTAAGTGGAAGATGTTCTTATGTCTTGTAAATTTTAGATAAGCCTAAGTGCCTAACTCCATTGTTTGTTTCCTTAGGTGCTTCTTCAATTGATGATAAAACTTATTCTCAAAGAAAAAAGGAGGTATATTATCACAAAAATTAAAAGAAAATAAGAAAGGAAGCAGGAGGAAGTGTGGGAGGGAGGGAGGATGGAGTGGAAAGTGTCATTATGTACTTAAAACTATATGTGTGAGATACATGAAATTTGTTCCATTTATATAAATAAAATTTTTTTAAAAAAACTTTTTTCTTTTGTAAAAAACATCACTTGCTCATATAATAAAAGTATTGCCTATCTACTCATGAGAGTTTATGTGCAAATCAAGTAATGAAATATTTACATTTATTTTGCATATTCCCATAAAGCCAGGGTCAGCAATCTGTAACTCTGGAGGCCCGTGGGGAACACTGCCTGTTTGTATGCAGTTCTGATGGAGCACAGCCACAACCATTCACTCAGTGTTGTCTTTGCTGTTTTGAGGCAACAGTGGCAGAGTTGAGGAGCTGCAATCAACCAGGTAGCCTGCAGAGCTTAAAGATTAAGGTTAAAGGGGGCTGAGGTGAGTAAGGTGCTTGGGGTCCAGAATTTAAGAAGGTGCTCACTCTCAGGGAAACTTGCATAAGGCTGAGAGTGAAACTTTCTTTAAATTTCTTACATTAAGAGTCTGACTTTCCTTACCCTAGTCCTGACCTTGTAACTACTCTCTAGATCTTTATAGAAAAGTTTTTCCAAACACAGTGGTATAATAAAAGGCATTGCAGCAAGTTTATAGTCTTAAATTATTTAGTATTTTTCCTGAGGTGACATGAAAACTACTGATTCTTCAATAGAGAAGAATAAGAAGTAGAGGATGATGAACTATGTTAGTTTATGGTGACATGTCACTAGATGGAGAATCTAGTCCGTGATTTCTGCAAAACATCCTTGGTACCAGGATGTTTCACCGACTGCAGCATGGTTGAGCCCAACCATGTTCCTTTCTTGCTTGTTCTGTTCCCTTTCTTGCTTACCCTACATGATACCATTATCTTTTTTTTTTTTTTCCTGTTGGGCTACATTATTATAAACTTCACGTTCCACAGGCACATTGTTTTGTATTTTATGCTTTTTGGGTCAGTGTATGCATTGAGTTTAATGAAATTATTCTCATAAAATAAAAGAAGATAAAATATTTCTAAAACAAGTTTACAGAACTAGATACCAGAATATCAGCCGGGGTAAGTGAAGGCTCCACTGGAACCTGCATGGCTCTGGGCTCTTGACCCTCTAATCTTTCAAGCCCCTCCCAAGAGCACTCGACTGTGCTCCCAACTTCTTGAGCTTCTAATGTTCCGATGGGATCCCCCTGTCCCTTCAGTCAGGGCATGCTTTGCACGTCAAATTACTTTGGAAGAATGTTGCATGTGAGTCTTTATCCCTCTCAGAGCTTTGACTGTATTGACAATTTCAAGTTGAACAGTTTGAAGGCATCACATCCCTAGTGCTACAAAAAAAAAAAAAAAAAAAAAAAAAAAAAAAAAAAAAAAGAACCAGGAACTAAGATACACTAGGAAAATGTATGAGACTTTTTAATTTCTTTTTGTGGTGATGTATAGTACATGGGAGCAAAACCAATTTTCTCCCTACCCTCCATTTTCTTCACTGGGATGTTCTGTAATAAAAACAGACTAATACAGAACAAAGCACACAAGTTCATTAGCATGTGTATCTCAATATGCAGGTGAGAAAATCCAGAGAAATGAGTAACACTTTGCAGTAGGTCTCAAAGCAAATGCAAGTGTAAGTCTACGTCTACTACTTACGAGTCTCAAGTGGCTTAGCCACCCTCCTCCTCCTGGTGCAGGGAGGGACAGATTTCCTTTATGGACAGAAAATTCTTTAATAAAAACATAACTTTTCAGAGCTTCTCCTGCGTTTGAAGATTCTCAAAATAATCCTTTTGGCATTTTATGGTGGCATATTCCAGCTTCCTAAAGACATATGTTTTGGATTTCTTCAATAGCTACTCCATTAAGAAATTAAAATTACTGGTATATTTTGAGGTTTTGTGTATAGATATAAAATAATATTATCTAAAAAAAGTGAACAATGCATTGGAAAACCATTAGATATCTTACAAAATAATACAACTAGTAGGGAAATACAAGGTGCTTGTGAGTTTGGGAGACATTCCAGAGTGGAAATGACTTTTTTTTAAAGCAGATTTTTTTCCTTAGGATTTATTTATTTATTTGAAAGGCAGAGTTACACATAGAGAGAGAGAGATCTTTCATCTGCTGCTTCACTCCACAAATGGCCGTAATGGCCAAGACTGGGTCAGATAGAAGCCAGGAGCCAAGAGCTTCTTCCAAATCTCTCACATGGTTACAGGGGCCCAAGGACCCAAGCTGGATTAGAAGTGGAGCAGCTGGGATTTGAACAGTTTCCCATATGGGAGCTGGTGTCACACGAGGTGCCTTTACCCACTATACCACAAAGCAGACCTCTGTAAGTGATTTTTGTTGTTTTTGTGAAGTTTTACTAAAAATTATTTAATTTATGTGAAAGGCAGATCTACAGAGAGAGAGAGAGAGAGAGAGAGAGAGAGAGAGAGATCTTCCATCCACTGGTTCACTCCCCTAATATCTGCAATAGCTGGGGCTGGGCCAAGCTGAAACCAGGAGCATACAGATCCATCTTGGTCTTCCACAAGGGTGGCAGGGGCCCAAGCATTTGACCTGTCTTCCATTGCCTTCCCAGGGAGCTTGATTGAAAGTGGAGCAGCTGGGACTTGAGCCAGTGCTTGCTGTGCTACAATGCTAGTCCATTTTTGTTTTTTTGTTAACATTCAAGTGAAAAGTAGACTTCAAGATAATATAAAATTGTCCTGATGCTCCAGCTAATATTAGAGACCATAAATTTTAATGGACCTAATCAGTGTGGGTTACTAGAAATCATTATTATTGCATCTATAGGAATTGGAAATTGAATACATGAAATTTACCCAAGTTTAAAATAAGAAGCTTGGGAAGAGTGGTAGGGTGACCACCTTGGAGAGCAGAGAAGACAGGGCACAGAGGAACCAAAGGTGGCTGAAAACACTACAAAGCACAGTGGTATGTTTGTACGTGTGTGGTCAGTTCATAGCACTTTTCAGCGGCTCAGAAATCCTGCTAGCCACGATCTCTAGAAATCCGAACGAGGGGAACACTTCACCAGACTTTGTTCACACGTCCCACAAGTTTCAGGAAGAAAGCCACCATTGCTACATCCTCCAAAGCCCCCACCACTACAGTCCAACTAGCAATATACAATAGGGGGCTTTTTCGGGTGTTCAGCCCTTCCTCAAAAGAACCTGGCATAAGTCTCAGTAGGAGACAGGATATCAGAATAAATAGCCATTGTTCTGTCAGGGTGATTCTGGTGTTGCGATGGCTGGACAAAGACAGGAGTGCTGGAAGTGAGGCTGATTGTGTCAGAGCTCACATTTTAAAGGGCTCCACCAGGTGCTCCTTTACAGAGTGGTCCCTCTGCTAGAAGCACAGCTGGGAAAAGGGTTTTGAGAACAATGCCATGGGAAGATAGCAGGTTTTTTTTTTTTTTTCTATTCTGTTTCTCCTGGTCACCATATGTTATTAATTACTTGGTTCCATTTGGTAGGCATTTTAAAGGAGAAAAGTGTGCAGGCAGTGTGGGATCTGGCTTGGGGAAGATTTTACACTTTAGAACGGAATGAGAACAGCTTGCCATCGACACCATCAACACCTGCGGACCTGCAGGGGTCCGACCAGCAGTTGATCTCGTAGGAACAAGGGCACGTTTTCACTTGGGATCTGGGAAACAACTGGATTCAGTTGTGCTAGTCTGCCGGGGCTGCGCTCATAAAGCCACAAACCTGGCGACCTGAGCAGCTGCCATTTGTCTTCTTGGCATCCTGACGCTACCAGTCCAATGCCAAGGAGTCTGCAGGGTTGCTTTCTTCCAAGACTTCGCTCCTCACTTGGTAGAGGGCCATCCGTTAGTGTCTGCATTTGCTTTCTCCTCTCTGTGCATCTGTGTCATCTCTTCTCTTAAAGATAACAGTTCTATTAGGTCAGGGTCCATTTATACGACCTCATTACACCTTAGTGACTGTTTAAAAGCCCCTGTTTTCAAAACAGATTCTCTTTCTGAGGTAGTGGGGATTAGGGTTTTACCAAGTGGATTTTGGGGGACCCAATTCGTCTCATCACAATACCTTTTCCCCGTTTTACTAGCAAACATTCCCCCTTTGGCGCCTGACTAGACACATCGGAGTGTATCACCAAAATGTGTCACCAAAATGCCCGTGTCAGGCAAGAGAAATTTGCCTCGTCAATGTGGAACTCACAGATTTCTCTCTGAGCTCTCGGCTCGAAAGAACAGTCCTTCCTAGTTTCTCCAAATGCAGACCAGGGAGCTGGGAGTGTGTGTTTAGGGGAGGAGGGCTTGAAGGAGGATCTCTCTGCCACATGCCAGTAAAAATAGACCATTCTAACGCTGGCAATTGAAAAAGTTGGCAAAAATTTGCAGAATTAAGCACATAATGAATTGCCCATTTTTTGACACAATGGTTTCTACTTTCTTATGTAGCTTTTTCATCTTTGCTGGCACTTAGCAAAAACACGTCCATCTTTTCTGATGCCATCTCCGTTAGTTTATAAAAGAGAGTGAGCTTTAACGAAAGCTCGTACTGCGCCTACTTTTATCAGTGTCTCTGTTGATACTGAGTTCATCAAAAACTTACCTTCATCTAATGTCTGCTCCTGGTGTTCTTTGAGTATCAAAAAGGATTTAAAATGTCTCTTTGATATGTACATGTCAACTGTTAATTTTCCATTTACCCTAAGCATTTTATTAAAAATGTTAAAGTATTCAAATTTGAAAAGACTTTAGAATAAGTATATAACTGCATGTATAATATGATAGCACATAGACAGCATCAAGGTGACAAGAAGTAAAACTGTCCCTGGAGATTGATCCTGTTCAGGTGGAACACAGATAAAATTTTAAAGGAGTGGACCTTATTCTTTTATAAAAAGCATGCAGCTTTCTCTCTTCTAAGGTTGAATTTAGTGGCTACAGAAGTCACTTCCTCCTACCACACTGAGATGGCTTCATGTAGGAGCTACCCGGAAATGAAGCAGTGACGTAGCTAATAAGCGAGTACAGGAACATAGCTAGCTAATTTCCAAGTGCTAGCTGAAATGCGGCAATCTTTTCACAGTATAAATGTGATAACTGGATAAAAACCACTGACATGTCAGGAAAGCACGTTCTACCCTTTACAACTCTTCTGAAATTTTATTTATTTGTTTACAAGAGAGATGGAGCTAGAAAGATCTTCCATCTATTGGTTCACTCCCCAAATGCTTGCAACAGTCAGGGCTGGGCCAGGCTGAAGCTAAAGACCAGGAACTCAATATGGGTTACTCACATGGGTGGCAGGGCCCCAAGTCGTTGAACCATCACCTGCTGCCTCTGAGGTGTGCATTAGTAGGAAGACAGAATCAGAAGTGGAACCAGGACTTGAACACAGTAACTCTGATCTGGGGTGGCTTAAGTCACTGAGTGAAACCCCTGCTCCTAAAATTCTTTTGAAGACACAGTCATTCCTCACTGGAACTTTGTGGTGAGAGCTGGCACTGTCCCCACACATTCTGAGTTGTAGGGGACTCCCTTAAGTGTCTGTCTCCATTTGAGATGGAGAAATGGAAACTCAGAAAATGATTTCCTCATCCATTGGTCAGCAGGCTCATTGAACATACTGCATTTTGATAGCAGATGTGTGGAATATGCTTGGACGTCAGTCACTGATGGAATCAACACAATTTCAAAACACATCATTTAACTGTCTTGGTCATGGACATTTCCAAGCTAAGACTTTGTACTATACTCCCGTAGCTTCTGGTTATCAGAAAGCCCATGCTTTCCTTTATTGAAGGCAACTGGTCTGGCTGGTGCTGGGGTAGCCCCTCCAGTCCTCCTCATCTTCGTCTTTGCTTCTGTGGCATTTCCTCTGGTTCACTATCTTCAGCATCATTAGAAGCCACTGCTGCTGACAGGGTTTTGGGGGCAGGAGTCGGAACAGGTTCTTTAGGCTCCCCAGACCGAGTTTGGCAGACGTGCTGACGCTTTCTGTGACATCTGAAATGCAGACTTGGAGCCTTTGTTTTGTTGGGAGGTCTGCCACTCCTTCCTCAGCTGATCTCTTATCAGACCTGTGACTGGAACCTTCCGCCCCGTGACTCCACGGCTCCAGCTCGCTGTGGCTTTGCGGGCTTCTCTTCTCTCACCTTCCTCTCTGCCATTTCTTAGCCACACTCTGGCCACTTTTCAAGCACTCAGTTGCCACACGTGGCTGGGGGTGACCATGTTGGATAGCGCTGACAGGGAGCATTTTTATCATCAAAGCACTGGCATTTTGAGGGAGAGAGAACTCATGAGAACATAAGCAAGTGCTGAAGGAGGAGCTGGCCAAGCATCAAAGACGACCTAAGGATGCTGCAGCTTGGACCTTGTGAGAAACCTAAGACTTTATGGGATGTGACATCCTCCCCAGTCCCTCCAGGATGCTAACGACTAAACACAATGAAACCAGACTTCACCCAATTAGTCATTTCCATTCCCATCAAAACCTGAATTCCACATGAAGCCCCTTTAATTTAGCAAGTCGCCTTTTGGTATTTCTTTATGAGGTGTCAACTAAGTCTCCCTATTCTCAAATCACCTCCCATAGCAAACCTGTACGAAATCTAATCAAATGTATCCAATGTATCAATATATTCTCCATCTTTCTAAATGTAATCTAATTGAATCAAAAGTATCCAATTTATTAATACATTTTCTATATTTCTATATTTTCCAGGAGGGATATCTTTCCACAAAACTCTGAACATCTATGGGGCCAGCATTTAATGCTTTACCATGTCACAGGATTTTAGTTTTAGTGCTGACATGTTTCAATCACATGCTAAAGTGAATAGAAAACAGGTCATGGGATCCACGCATCCTGTTTTGTTTTGCTATTCTAGCACATTCTTAATTTTCATATGTGCTGACCATTAATGTGACACCTTAATTGAATTTCACTTTTACTTCCCTTTTTAATGTTCTATTTTAGTAATTAAAAAACACTTTAAATTCATGTGTCCTGGCATCCAGCAGTGGGACACTTTGACTTTCCTAATAATTGCATACATAAGAGATGAAATCATCTGTTGGTTTTTAAATGCTTTTTAGTTAAAATAATTTCCATATGGTCGAATTAGGTGATCTCCACATGCATTAAAATCCACTTGGAGGAAATTAAACATGCAAACTTTTAGATAAAATAGAGAGATATGAACATGTTACCACACTAACCTATAAATCAATAAGCATGTGTTCCTTCCATAGAGTGTCTAATATCAAACTGCCAATAGCAAAAACACTATTGATAAAGATTTGGCTCTAAAAATAAAATCAAGCATGCATAATTTGTTGGCACTTACTATGTACTAGATACTGTATGAAGTTCTTTATATATGCTACCTAAATTAAGAATTGGTAAACTTTTTCTCTAAAGGGCAGCTAGTACATATTTTAGTCTTTGTGAACCATACAGTTTTGGTCACAACTTTTTAGCTCTGCCATTGTAACGGTGAAGTAGCAAAAGTCAACATTGAATGAATGACTAGCTGTATTTCAATGAAAGTTTGCATACACAAACAGGTGTTTTATTGGCTTTGGAGGGCAGGCAGGTTCCCAAGCTTTGATCCATGTTAATCTTCATTTACTGATAGGTGCACATTGAGGACAGGCCTCAACCAAGGAAGGCTGCTGGAGAATATTGAAAAATCTCTGCCTCCACCACCCAGCCAAGAAGCACCTCTCTTGGCACAGGTCTTCAGTTCCACATCTCTGGATCCGAGGACTACTTCTTGTTCTGGTTCTACTTGGCGTTTTGGACATAATCTTAAGGCTGTGAAGCAGGATCACATACTGTGAGGTCATCAGCATCTGGATATTGGAATAATGCTGTAAGAAGTCCTATTTCCATGAAATCATTTGTAATTTGAGAAAACTCTTTTCCTAGAGAATTAGCAGATGTTGAGACGCCGGAGCAGGGATCCCACCATGGCAGGCATGACTCCACCTTCCATCACCGTAGCACTGTGGGTCTCTTTGGCTAGGTCCCTGGGATCCCTGGGGCTTCCCCACTGCCTCCTTTGGCTTTGTGTGGTACCTTACAGAATCTCTCTCCATTGCCAATAATCTTTGCCATCTCAGCTCTTTAGTGGCCGTGTGGGGCTGGTTATAGCTAGAGCCTCGGGGTTATTGCCTTCTACAGCCACACCTTCTTACTTCTTTTGGACACAGTAAAAAGTCAAGTAGAACCAAGGCTATCACCTTCTTACTCTTGTTTTTAACCACTTACTACAAAGCTAACTCTCAAATTCATATCTCTAGCTAGAATAATGGTAGTGACAGCCCCTCTTGGACTCAGCTTCTTGTCAAACCTCCTGATAAGGAAAGCAGGGAAATTAGTGCCTCAAGACATCATGAAGAAAGGAATTAAAATCAAGGCTAGTGTTTAATATTTTATTATTTCCTAGATACAAGCGTTTCTGTAGATGGACTCATTTAATCCTCATAATAGTTATAAAGTTAGGCACTATTTTTACTTGCACTTTTCCAAAAGGGAGACTGAGGCACAGAAAGATTAAGTTACGTATTCTCAGTGTTGTTCACTAAATAAACATTGGGCCCAGGGCTTGACCACAAACAATCCAATGCCAGAATCTACTTGACCACTGTGCCATATGAGTTGCTTTAGAAACCAAATTCCAACACCCTCAAAGATTATCCAGGGCTCCATTTTTTCCCTCCCCATGTCTGTTATCAGAAGTATCGGTCTGTCCTGTTTCCATCTTTCCCAGAATTATTTCAATAAAAGGGGCAAGGGGCTGTTGATTCCCTCATTTTAATCTTAAATCATTAAAAACATGAGCTCGCTTCTCTTTACCTCAGATACCTTATATAGTCCCAGGAACCATCTAATGCTAATTTTAATATACTCTTCCAATTAATTCCTACTAAGAATTTCTAAAGCATCTGTAGTATAATAACTCCAAGCTTCAAAATATGTTCAATTTAACTTTTACTTTCCCAGGGTGGACTAAATCATGCTAACTTTTTTTGGGGACAATTTCCTCATCCCATAGTAAAGTGTAACATGAATTTCAACTGGGTGAAAGGAGAAAATTTGCCCTGTGTCAATGTCCAAAAGGCCAGAAAGATTTATTCTGTAACATTTATATTGTTATACTTGAGCATGTGTAAGAAGTGACATGAAGGACTAGGAAGAAAAAAGAATTAAAATGTCAGGACATTTTTGAATTCCTTCTCAGACGTTGTTTGGAAATGCAAAAGGCCTATTATTTTCCCCTATGTCCACTGCAGTGCCAAGTCATAGAATGTTGTTTGGCCAGTTCTTGGTGTCAAGAGTTGAAGCTCTAGCCAATTAATTGCATACAACATTTCTAGAATTACTTCAGAGTGCTGTGAAAAAGCATGCAGGATATATTCCTCTTGGCAGAGACCCCTTCCTTGCTCCTAAGATAAATTACTTATGTGTTGGATTTGTCAAATGATTGTCGCTTGTTAATAATTGGGATGCAATTGATTGTTTATACCCGGCCTTGTTTCATAAAGGCTATAAAGCAATTTCTTAAGATACACATAAAATAGCAAATAAGTAGAAAAATGAGTCAGGATATTTCCGTGGAAATGAAGGTGAGTCAGGACACAAACACACAATGAAGTCATGTACATTCACTAGAGTTGGCCCAAAGCTAGCCTCTAATTCCTGCCAGCCAGCGAGAAGGAGGAAACAGGTGAGTAAGTCACATTGCTTCCAATGTTAACTCTATCTCATTGCTTATAGATGAACAATTCTGTTCGCTTATGAGATCGGGATTTTTTTCTTGAGTTTCTCCAGAGAGGGTCCGTGTATTGTCATAAACATCTCAACAGTGAACACAGACACACATTTTTCAGAAGAGTTCAAGGACATAACCACAGTAATGGCTCCTGGCATCTGGCCAAAGGACAGGCACCTGAAAGCAGAGCTACTAAGGCAACTGAGAAGGATTGTAAGCCTGGGATGCTCTGATGAGCTGGCCCAACTCGGATGGATCAGAGAACTTGCTCTTTCTCCAACATTTTGTTCATAAGATGGATTTCTGTGCTTTTTCTCAGAGAATCTAGCTTTGTCCATCTGAGGTGGGACCTAAAATCTGCTTTGACCATCGTCCCTCTTCTATTGACATGATTCCAATGGAGATGGTCGGTAGATCTCAAAGAAAGAAACAGAGACGGAAAACAAGCAGTCATATGATTTGAGAGAAGGTTATGAAAATTCTGGGAAATCTCAGCAAGAAATAATCATTTCAATTTGATGATAACTTATCTGTAACAGCTCTCTTTGGATTAATGGTTACATGCACCTATGGAAAACTTGTACTTTTCCTCTTTGCCACAAAGTGAAAATGCTCTTGGCATCCAAGGACAAGGGGATAGGAACCCACGCAGAAGTTGGGATGCAGGCTTATGGAAGGTGGCAATCTCATGTGTGAGCGAGTGAAGACACTTGGTAGGAACTGCCTCTTTGGAATGTTGGGCACTTTTCAGAAAATCATCCACTATTGTGGTGGAGGCTGTGATGTGGTCTCTAGAACCCCTCTTGATCACCCAGCTGCCGGGAATATTGCCCTCCGATCGCCTCCAGGGAGCCTCTCCCCACGGGAGTCATCATCCATCTCATCCAGGGTCAGGCCCTTGCGGCAGCCAGCACTCCATTTCTAGCTCATGCAGACAGGCAAGGCTTGGACAGCTCTGAAGGCAACCGGCTCCATGGCTTCCCTTGGGATTAGCTGATGTCTCTGTTGCTCCTGCCGCCACCCATTGCAGATGTGGGATCTCTCGAACTTTCTGCTCACAGTTTCCATCTCAGAGTCTGCCTCCCACAGAACTGACCTGAGAGGTCTGAGCACTGCCTCCCTGATCCTCCCCACACATGTGGCTTTGCTGTCAGATTTTAGTTCCTCCCTTCCCACCTCACCTTTTGGTGTCTTTGTTCTTTTCCACGGCTCTGTTTTTAAAGTTAAAGGATTCCCATTGTGGACCCCCTTCTTTTCTTCCTCATTGGTACTAGGATTTTTTTTTTTTTTTTTGACAGGCAGAGTTAGACAGTGAGAGAGAGAGAGACAGAGAGAAAGGTCTTCCTTCTGTTGGTTCACCCACCAAATGGCCGCCACGGCTGGCACACTGTGCCGATCCGAAGCCAGGAGCCAGGTGCTTCTTCCTGGTCTCCCAAGCGGGTGCAGGGCACAAACACCTGGGCCATCCTCCACAGCCTTCCCAGGCCACAGCAGAGAGCTGGCCTGGAAGAGGAGCAACCGGGACAGAACCGGCGACCTAACCAGGACTAGAACCCAAAGTGCCGGCGCCGCAGGCGGAGGATTAGCCGAGTGAGCTGCGGCGCTGGCCAAGATTCATTTTCTTTCTACTTCATTATCTCTCGGTGAGACTGACCCAAAATAGTTCTGTTAAACCTTAAAGACAAGGCATAGAGGAAATTGTTAAGTGAATCCCTGTGCAGGTGCTCAAACACACACATGGAACAGCGAGCTTCTGGTGACCCAGTGCCTTAAAGAAATCTAAGGGTTTGCAGAATTTCCCAGCCTTTAATTGCTAATGTGATTTTAAAAGTATTTGTTTAATTTATTTGAAAGAGACAGACAGACAGGCAGGCAAACACAGACAGATTGACAGAGCTCTCATTCACTGGGTCACTCCCCAAATGTCCACAACAACCTGGGTTGGACCAGGGTGAAACTAAGAGCCAGGAAGTCAATCCAGGTCCCCCGTGTGGATGGTAGGGAGCTGGTACTTAGGCTACAGCCGGCTGATCTTGGGATACCCATTAGTAGGAAGCTGGAAGCCAGGCACTCTGATAAGGATTGCAAGCAAGCGATTTCTTAACCACTGTGCTGAACACCCATTTCTAACATAAATTTTGATCAGCTAAAGTAAACATTACAGAATCCTCATTTTTCCTTTTTTAGCCATTCTGAAGTGTGCAGAGCTGTGTAATCACCACCTCAACCTGGCTACAGAGGTTCTCCTTACCCCAAAGGGGAGCCCTGGACCCAGTAAGTTGTTGCTTTTCTTTGCCCAGTCCTCTACATCTTGGCAACTGTTCATCTCCTTTCTGCCTCCACACATGTGCCTATTGTGGGTGTTTTATATAAACAGAACAGCACAACGTAGCACGTGCCTTTTTGTGTCGGAACTCTTTCACTTAGCATAATGTTGTTTGAGTTCAACCATGTTGTAGCAGGCATCAATACGACATTCCTTTTAATGGCTAAATAATATTCTGTTGTGTGGATTCATTTTGTTTTTGTCTTCATCAGTTGATGGACATTGGACAGCTGGGAATAGTGATCCTATAAATATTTACGTGTGTGTTTTTTATCTGAATACTAGTTTTCACTCCTTTTGGGAACATACCAGGCATAGAATAGAATCAAAAAGATCAGAGGATGTGCCTATAGTTAAACTAAATTTTTAAAGATTTATTTAACAGAGTGACAGAGAGGAGAAAGAGAGAGAGAGAGAGAGAGAGAGAGAGAGAGAAATATCTTACAAAGGCAGCTTTACTCATCCAAATGGCTTCAATGGCCATTGCATGGGTCTCCCATGTAGGTGACAGGGCCCCAAGTAATTGGGCCATTATCTACTGACTTCCCAGGCACGTTATCAGGAAGCTGGATCAGAAGAGGAGGAGCCAAGACTTGAATCAGTGCTCCAATAAGGGATGCAGGCGTTGCAAGCAGCAGATTTGCCCACTGTGCCCCAACGCAGGCCCTAGGTTAAGGAACCTAACTCTTTTAAAAAAATATTTTGACATCAGTATGTTGTGGGCTAGTACACTTTGAAAGGCTTTCTGTGCAAATTCACACTGATTGTTAATGTTGAGTTAATAATGTTTTCACGCTTCCAATTTGATGATTCAGAAATTTCTTACTAAAGGCCTTGATTTTGCAATAGTAAAATCTACAAAGGAAAGATATTTTTGAGAAAGACGTGTTTTAGCAGTCATGCTCACGTCAGGTCATGCCAAGGACTCTCTTCTACATTTCACAATACTTTTCTTCTAAGGAATCAAAGTGAATCTAATAGTCACTTAAGGACAATACAAGTCCCAGCTGTATCATTAATACTTGTTGATGCTCTGCTGAATATGTGATGACTATGCCTATGTGACTAATTCAACCTGGAAATAAGCTATAACAACCAAATATAAGTAAAAGAATAAGAAACTTAATCCAAATTTACCTATCTATAAACTCTTAGTGTTTCATTATCTGGTCTTTATTCCAGAAAAACTTACAGATAAAAAGAAACATTTGGACTTGTATTTTTCTGAAATGTTTAGATATTGACAGAAGAAAATACCTCCTCAGTCTTTTGGTTGCCTTAGGGGGAAAAATATAAACATTCCTATGGTGTACACACTTCAAATCAATGATATTTGTTTTTATTTGAAAAATGTATTATATATAACATACAGCAAGCAATATCATACATACATATTATAAGTAATACATTGTCGCCTATACTGTTGCCAATTTTGTATGTATGTTATATACAAAATCTCAAGGACTATTTTGTTTATTTATGGTCCAATTGGAAGCGATAAACTTTTTGTTTTGATTTAAAATGCCGCAGAGAGGGGTGGGCGTTTGGCATAGCGGTTAAGATGCTGCTTGGAATGTCTGCATCTGATTTCAGAATGCCTGGGTTTGAGTCCAAGCTCTGCCCCTAATTCCAGCTTCCTGCTGTTGCTCACCCTGCAGGTGAGACTTGAAATAATTGGCAACTCACAGTGAAACTGTATCTTTAGCATTATCTACTTTATAAAGCCTGGGTGCTGGAGAGATCATACCCAGTATATTATTATACCAAATGGATAGGTATGGAAGACTTTTATTCTGCTTGAACATATATAAATATTGAATACATAGTTTTCCTTAAGGTTTTATATATATACATGCATATGTGTGTGTGTGTGTGTGTGGTCAAAGAAAAAACAGAGTGGGTATCTCCAGATATCCAAATTGAACACAGGACACAAAGGTACAGCCCGATACACAGAGGTGCCGTCTTGTGTGTACAGAGGGTGGTTTTCTAATGTCTTCCTACAGACAGAAGTGACTGTGAAAGTACTGGTAAACTGAGGTTAAAAAAAACTCTGCCTACAAGCCAGGGACTTGGTCTGCAATGGGTTCAGCATCAGTGGGCTGTGGATGGAAAAAAGATGAACCGACAAGTAATTTGAACCCCAAGCCTGTTACCTGATTCTCATCTGTGATTCCCTCACTTGGATAACCATTGTTTTCAGATACTTTTGGTAAGCTTTATCTACAATTGCGAGCATTTTCTATGGGAATATTTCTTTCTAAGATACTCTAGACTATCACTGCACATTGGAGTCGGTAATAATGGCAAATGTAAATAAAGTTGACTTTCCCATTAGGAGGAAAAGATTCTCTCATTTGCATTAGACACACACAATTTGCCGTGAATCAACTAAATCTGTATTTCAACATGGATAGTTCTTGACATCATGTCATTAAAATTAGTGAATTATAGCTGGATGTACGAACATGAGGCAGAAGCCAAATATAATGTTGAGAAGAAAAAGGAAGATAATGAAGAATATATTTTAGATGATTTCATTTATATAAGGTGTACAAGCAAGCAGAAGAAATTGACATATTTATAGGAGTCCAGTCAAATATGATGCAAATATTAAGAAAAGTCATATAAAATTGAGTGTGGTAATTATGTTTCCTGGGAAAAGGAGGGGAATGCAATTTGATAGAGGCACATACGGGTCTTCCTAATAGACTGTTTGATTCCACAATCAAGCACAAGCGTGGCTATTTCACTGATTTTCTGTATTTCACTGTATTCCAATGTATTGTCTTAAGGGAAAAACTTGGCTTCTGATAATAGATGTGTGGGTTTCTTTTTTGTTTTGTTTTGTTTTGTTTTTTTGGTGTATCAACCCAATTCTCTGATAGATATCGACTGAGTGCCTTATGATTCAACTCAACTCCAATTCAATTCAATGTGATGCGATTCTCACACTAATGGGATTTAGTGGAGACCCCACAGGTTGAGGGTTCAGCTTCATAAGATTGACCTCCACTCTGATGCTGGTTATCAATAGGATGTTTACAGGTTACTCACACCTCAGTCTAATGTGGCTCCAAATTAGTTTCCTGTGACCCCCTTCCTGGATTCTATTATTTGCCAGAACAGCTCAAGGAAGTCACAGAAGCGTTTGCATTCACCAGCTTATTATCAAGGGTATTCCCAAGGATATAGAGGGACAGCTAGATGAGGAAGCACACAGGGCAAGGCATGTGGGAAGAGGCATGGATCGTTCATACCCTACCTGGGCAGTTGCCTTCCCAGAACCTCTATGTGTTCAGCAACCTGGAAGCTCTCTGGATCCTGTCCTTTTGTGAAAGTTTCCTTAGGTAGACATGATTGATAAAACCATTAATGTTAGCGATTAAATCAACATTCAGTCCCTCTCTCCTCCTCAGAAGTCGGGTGTGATAGTGAGGGAGAAGGTGGAGTGTGTGTGTGTGTGTGGGGGGGGAGTTTTGGGGGTAGCAAGATAAATTCCAACTCTGCAATCACATAGTTGTTTCCCTGGCAACAAGCCCCCCGACTGGAGGCTTCCTGGGATCCCCTAGCCAGGATTCATTCGGGTTCTAGGAGAAAGGGGTGGAGAACAATATAAATATTTCTTATACAATCCAAATTTTTGAAGGCAAGAAAAAATAAGTTACACATGGATTCCTTACAATATGATACCACTCATGTAAATTTTCATAGCACAGCAATTTACTTCATAATGTTATTAGGTAAATAAAGATATATATATATATATATAAACTAGAATTGGGCTGCAAAGATCAGTGCCAAATTGTGGATGGTGCTTGTTTTAAGAGGGGGCAGTTGGGGATGAGGTTAAGAAAGGATTAATAAGTGGACATTAATGATATCAGTAGTGTTTTAAACTTATTTAACTTGATAATGCTGAATAAATGTTCTCATACAAAGTTCATGCACTGGTATGATGACGACCAGTCAAGACGATTCATTGCTGTGGAGTCATTTTTTCTGCACACTAGTATAGGAAGAATTTGAACCATCAGACTGCACATCGAGGTTAGATTTTCAGTGAAAATTTAAGTCCAGGGCTGGTGCTGTGGTGTAGTGTATAAAGCTGCAGTTGTATGGGCTTTGGTTTGAGTTCCTGGCTGCTCCTCTTCTGATCCAGCTCTCTGCTGTGGCCTGGGAAAGCAGTAGAAGATGGCCCAAGTCCTTGGGCCCTTGCACCCACATGGGAGACCCGGGAGAAGCTCCTGGCTGCTAGCTTTAGATCGGCCCAGCTCCGACTGCTTTGGCCATCTGGGGAATGAAGCAGTGGATGGAAGACTGCTCTCTCTCTCTCTTTCTCTGCCTCTGCCTCTCTGTAACTCTGCCTTTCAAATAAATAAATACATTTAAAAAAAAAATAAGTCCATATTGCCAGTATAGCCCAGGTCCAGGGAAAGAATTAATAAAGAAGGGGCTATGTTGAGAAAAAAATGATCGCAACTATACAGGAGGCCAAACTGATAGCATGAATTCATCCCTCATGGTTTGGTTGAAGCTATTTCATAATTTTCCAATTGAAGAAATTTATTCTCACTTTCAGTTGGCTTTAGTGACTTACAATATAACCAGGTATATATGCAAACTGTGTGTATTTGTGAGGCTGCTTCAGAAATTTCATAGAAAATATAATTGAGAGATGTTGATTTGGGCACAAAAAAGTTTGAAACCCATGCTTACAAGAGGTCTTCAAAAATGTGGATTATGAAAAACTATGCAACGATTTTTCTATGTATGTCTGCAGGGGTACCTTTTGAAGTATACTTTTATAAGTCTTTAGAAATGCTAAATGTGATATTATCAGAGCCAATAATCATAACCAAATTTTATATAATATATATTATATGTGCTACATTTTATATGATCAGAATTAATAAATTATAACCAAATATATTTATATATACAAATCTATATACCTTCAGCAGCATGTATTCGGCATTTTATTTATCTAAAATCAGAGCCAATGTTTAGCCAATGTCTGTTGCAATGAGCAGATAAGTAGACCGTGGAAGATCAATACCTGATCGATGGGCCAGCTATGTGCCCCACTCCCTTCTCTCAAAGAAAAGACCTGAACCCATACTCAGATTCCTATGGGCCGGGGCCTTCCTCTAGAGCCAGGGTAAAACGCAATATTCCACTGCCCCTTGGTCTCCAGATGCTGGACAAGCAACACTCTCAGACAAGAGCTGCCACCTAACCCCCAGAATGCCTGTTTCCAAGCAGCCTGTGAGTTCCCTGTGGATCAAGTTGGTTTCTTAGCAACCTCTCTACCTGGCAGAGACCTTCAGAGAGAAGAGATTCCTGGGCTGAAATGCAGACTCACTCTTCAAGAGCAGTAGTGACCCCGCCTTTGCAAGACTCCTAAGGGGTGAAGTAGAGATGAAGTGGACCCAAGCAATTTTCCCAGTAGAGTCTATTTGTTAACCTATGCTATGGGTTTGATGGAATGCATTCTGAACTCTGGAATACAGCATGTGGAGGCCTGGGTGGGACCTCCAGGACATGGAGAGCTACTGAAAGACAGAGCGCACATGCATTATAAACACAAGACGTATTTATAGCTAGTAGGAAAGATCAGGAAATAAGAAAACATCAGTAATTGAGCAGTAAGCTTCAAATAGTAATAGAACGCTGTTCTTTGATGTGTATGATGTAACAGCAGCCCTGGTGACCCACTGCTGTGTCCCTCCGAAGTGTTTCCATTTGAATGCCTGAGCCATTCTCACAGACCTCTGACTCTGTCTGTTTCTCTATATGGATCCAAGCTCGGAATTCTGGAAGGAGAACCAATTCATCTTCATGCAATTAAAATCCTACAGGGAAGTATTCTCTTAAATCAGCGGTGACTCAATTTCTAGCCTGAATAGCTACAAATAAAATAAAATAAACTGAAATATGGAAATTTTTATTTAAGTGGTAAAGATTGATTTTCTATAAAAATCAATGGGTGTGGTGGCTCCTTCAAGTTCCCTGAATTCTGATCTAGTATAATCAGTGTGAGAGACTTAGGAAGCCGTATTTCTATTTTTCTTTTTTTTTAATTTTGAGATTTTATGTATTTATTTGAGAGGCAGAGTTACAGAGAGAGGGAGAGATAGAGAAAAAGGTGTTCCATCTGCTGGTTCACTCCCCAGATGGCACCTGGGCCATCTTCCACTGCTTTCCCAGACCATAAGCAGAGAGCTGGATGGAAGAGGAGCAGATGGGACATGAACTGGCACCCATACGGGATGCTGGCACTGAAGGCAGAGGCTTTGGCTGCTACATCACAGCTATTGTAATAATTATGGTAATACCGGGAATGCCTGCATTATTCTGGGCCAAGCAGCGTGAGTGTCCCCTTAATCTAGGAGAATGAAGATTGGAATGTATTGTGAAGGGAAAGCAGAGAGTTACTAATCAATTGCATGTAGGATTTTAGAGAAATGGATGACTCAAGGAAAGTTCCTAGGATTTCAACCTGAACTGGAAAGATGATGATGCCCTTTGCTGAAATAGGGGAGATGAGAGGTGGTTTAAGTTTTGGAACAGGAGTGGACAGGATGGAATCATACAATGCCTACTAGGAATCTTCACCACACTGGTACTATGAAAATACATGTTGATGTACTATGAAAAAACTAGGCTACAATTTCAAAAAGGGGCCAGTGCGGTGGTGTAGACAGCTGCCACTTATTTCAGGGCAAAGCCAGCATCTCATAGTGAGTCCTGCTTGCTCTGCTTCCAGTCCAGCTCCCTGATAATGTGCCTGGAAAGGCAGTGGAAGATGGCCCAAGTGCCTGGCCCCTGGTGCCACCAAGGGAGCCCAGGATGGAGTTGCTGGCTTCTGGCTTTGGCCTGGCCCAGACCCAGCCATTGCGGCCATGTGGAGAGTGAACCAACAGATGGAAAATCTTTATCTTTCTGTCTCTCTGTCACTGACATTCAAATAAATAAAGTAAATCTTTTAAAGAAAGATGTTCAAAAAATGCCGCAAGATAAATCTTTCAGTTTCATTTTCCACATACTTTGGGAAGTCACTTTGTATTAGATATTTAAGTGGCAATGTCAAGTTAGTTGTTGATCATACCAATGTAAATTTTGTAAGAAAGATTAGTGCAAATGCTGAAATTCTTAAAGTTATTAGATGCATAGAAAGGCTATTTATATACTAATAAATAAAAAAAATACTTGAATGATAAAGAAACAAAGGAAGAGAGAGAGAGAGAAAGAGAGAAAGAGAGAAAGAGAGAGAGAGAGAGAGAGAGAGAGAGAGAGAATGCAGTCTGATTTCCTGGTTCTCTCCCTAAATGCCCACAAGATCTAGGGCTGGGTCAGGTCAAAGTCAAGAACCAGAAACTCGATCCAGGTCTTGCACATGCAAGAACCACATGACTTGAAGTGTCACCACTGCCTCATTGCATTGACAGGAAGCTGGAATTTGAGGTAGAAGTGGAACTTAAACCCAGGCATTCCATCTCAACTGGTATCTTAACCTACTAGACCAAACACTTGCCCCTAAAGATGCTATGTAAGAATGGATTGGATAGAACTGTTAGGATCTAAGTAAAAATGAAGAAAAAAAAAGCTACGTTGAGACTTGAGATCAGCAGCAGGAGAAGAAGGATCGCGTGAAGAATTCTGAGCAGATGCATCCTAGGAGACAGGAAGACTGTGGTGTCCTGGTCGGTAAGGGAAATAATCACCCAGGGGGCTGTGGAGATCAGCATAGCTGCTGTCAACATCCGGCGTAGCTGTCAACATCATCATTTTCTATAACTCTTTTTTTAAGACTTATTTTATTTATTTGAAAGATAGAATTACAGAGAGAGCTACAGATGTCTTCCATCTACCACTTCACTCCCCAAATGGCTGCAATGGCCGGAGCTGAGCTGATCCGAAGCCAGGAGCCTGGAGCTTCCACCGGGTCTCTCACGTGGGTGCTGGGGCCCAAGGACTTGGGCCATCTTCCCCTGCTTTCCCAGGCCACAGTAGAGAGCTGGATTGGAAGAGGAGCAGCTGGGACTCGAACTAGTGCCCATATGGGATACCAGAGCTGCTGGCTGGGGGCTTTAACCCGCTGCACTACAGCACTGGTCCACTCCATCACTCTTACCTTTAGCTCCCAACTGGGCTACAGCAATTCCCAAGGTTAGTTTAACTCTGCAAAGAGATCTGAGAGTATTTCTTTCCCTTCTGAAATGGGAAAAGCAGCAGGATACATTTTACTCCACCAGCTTAAATAACACGAGAGGAGACCGTTCCCTCGACTCCAGCAACTGGGCTGGGAACACAGAAGGAAGGAGGAGATGGCTGGGTAGAGTTTAGGAAAGCCGGGATGATGTTGACTTAAACAGACTTTCCACCAGCCCATCACCATCTGAGGAGCTGCCAAACACATGTCATTGCCCCTTCTTCAATACAGAATTGAATTTTCTGTGGCTTCATTTTTTGCTCCCGGTGTTCTGTGTACAGTAATGGGAAGAACTGTACTTTTCTAAGCAAGAGGAAGTTCGATGTTCCTAATTCGACTTCTTGTCTCCAGGCTTACATGATCCTGTGTTTGTTTTGGAGCCTTCTGAATGGAATGTCAGGGGTCAGAGTCTGTCACTTGACCTGAGGGAAGCGGCGGGCTCGCTGTGTTTTTCTTTCTGTTTGCCACCGAAAGGAAAAGATGACGAGATGTTTGCCTCAGCTGCTGCAGGATCAGGTCTTGGGATGACAAATGGGCAGCACTTCGGAGCCCTCCACCGTGTGGGTTCTTCCTGCTGCATGCATGTGTGTGACTTGGTAGCTTCAGTATTCTTTGAATGGACTCCGTCTTTGTGGTTGTGATGAGGGACTTTATGGGGAAACTGTCCAACAGGCCAGATACTGGAGCTATCCTATGGAAATATTGCATAGGGAAAGAGAGTGAGGTCCTCAAGGGTGCTCCGACTGTCTGGCTGTACCACTGCAGGACTGAGAACGCAGACTCCACCCTCCCCCGGCAGCTGTGTGCTCTCCAGCACGGGCACGTCTCACTGATGCTGGGCTCTAGTCACCGCCCTCACCACGACTCCCACTTACTCTCTGGGTTACAGCGCCCTTCCTGGCTCTCTCACAGGCAGGGTGCCCTGAAGGGTCAAAAGCCATAGTGAGGGGGCTGGCACTGTGGCGTAATAGGTTAGGCCTCTGCCTGCAGTGCCGCATACCTTAAGGTCCCAGGTTCAAGCTCCAGGTGCTCTGCTTCTGCTCCAGCTCACTGCTAATGTGCTGGGAAACACACTGCCATCGCTTCTTATCTTCCATTCTATTCTTCAGGCAGCTCCCTGAAAAT
Organism: Lepus europaeus; assembly: GCF_033115175.1. NCBI lineage: Eukaryota > Metazoa > Chordata > Mammalia > Lagomorpha > Leporidae > Lepus > Lepus europaeus. Next base: position 167,159,115 of record NC_084828.1, on the reverse strand, counting down.
GAGTCTTAAAAACAAAACAGAGAGTCAGAAATGATTCTATCACTCTATGGTGAGAAACGCACAAAGGAGGACTGGAGTTTGGTGCAGTGGTTAGGTTGCTTCCTGGAAGGCGCACATCCCGTATGTGAGTTCCTGGGTTCCAGTCCCAGCTCCACTTCCATGTCCAGCCTCCTGCTGAAGGCTCTGTACCCTGGGAGGCAGCAGGTGAGGGGTCAAGTACTTCGGTTTCTACCTCCCCTGTGGGAGATGTGGATATTTTCCAGCTCCTTGCTTTGGCCTCGTTCAACTCCAGCTTTTGAGGGCATTTTGGTAGTGAACCAACTAATGGAAGATATCCCCCCCCCCCCCCACTATCTGTCTTTGTCTGCCTCTCTCTGCCTTTCACATAAATACTAAAAAAAAAAAAAAAAAAAAAAAAAAAAAAAAAAAAAAAAAAAACTCACAAAAAGCTCCTCAATGGTTACAGAATAAAATAAGTCCTGCTGTGTTTCAAGGTCGTCTATGATAAGGCTTCTTCTTGGCATTTTCATACATAGATTGCTCTTCCCAGTTCTTGTCTTCAAATCTCCATGCAGTCTGAACTCCTCCAACAGCCTTCATCAGTGGGCCTCTACCTGCTGTTTTGCATGCCTTCTACATGACCCACACCCCTGTCCATTAGGCTTCCCATCTCTTTAGTTCCCGCATGGCTCTACAAGTCCTGCCTTGTTCTCCTTTCTCCATCCCTCACCCAGCCAGAGTGGAGTCCTTCTTCCAGGCATTGGCTGTGGCCACTTTAGCCTCTTATCTCAGCCCCTGAAACATTGCTTCCCAGAGCTGCTTCCGTGGATAAGCCTTACCCCATTCATTGTTTTATTCTAGCACCTATCCTGAAAAATTAAGCTGTATGCATTGAAATCACTCTACTGTTAAAAAAAGATCTATTTATTTACTTGAAAGGCAGAATCACAGAGAGAGAGGGTGATCTCCATGTGCTAGGTCACTCCCCAAATGGCTACAATGGCCAGGGCTGAGCGAGGCCAAAGCCAGGAGCCTGGAATTCCAGCTGGGCCTCCCAAATGGGTGGCAGGGGCCAGCATTTGGCCTGTCTTTTGCTGTCTTCCCAGGTACATTAGCAGGGCACCGAAGGGGAAGTGGAAGAGCTAGGACTGTGCCCATATGGGATGCTGGTGTCACAGGCGGCAGCTTAACCCACTGCACCACAACACTCTCTGACATCCCTCAGTGTGAGGAGGGGGAGGAAAGAAGGCACTAAGGAGTGAGAGAGTGAGGGAAGGGTGTTGCACGTAAATTTATTTAAAACATTTATGTCACAGGTTACAAGTGCTGTTGATATATAATGTTGAAATATATAAAATAATACTATAAAATAATCGGTTAGAATTTTGATGTTGAAAACACTTCTTTAACAACAATGGACTACGTTTAAGGTTGCATTTGATCAAAGGTTTAATGTTTTTTTTAAGATTTATTTTATTTATTTGAAAGTCAGAGTTACACAGAGGAGAGGCAGAGAGAGAGAGAGAGAGGTCTTCCATCCGCTGGTTTACTCCCCAATTGGCTGCAATGGCTGGAGCTGAGCCGATCTGAAGCCAGAAGCCAGGAGCCAGGAGCTTCCACCAGGTCTCCCACGCAGGTGCAGGGGCCCAAGGACTTGGGCCATCTTCTACTGCTTTTCCAGGCCACAGCAGAGAGCTAGATTGAAAGTGGAGCAGCTGGGTCTCGAACCAGCGCCCACTTGGGATGCCGGCGCCTCTGGCCAGGGCGTTAACCCTCTGCACCACAGCGCCGGGCCCCTAAAGATTTAGTTTCTTGTCAATTCTGTGCTTCTCTCTGAACTTGAAGGCTGCAGCTGCTGACAGAGAACTTGATGAGGAAGATGTCAGGATCCCAGCTGGAGCTCCCAAACCCTGGGTCAGCCCTGCTCCCAAGGGCTGAATATTCTTTCATACAGCAAAATTAACTCAACGGGGTGTAGCCCATGAAATCTATGCCTTTCCTATTATTGTAGGAATTTCAAGCAAAGGATGCACCTGCTTTGCACATTTGAGATGCATTTGCAGCAGAAGGTATGCTTTGGTACTTGCACAAGGGACCTCAAGCTGACCACAGAAACTGTATAACCAGGAATCTGTCTTCTGGAGTGCACCTCACACACTTTCGAGAACTGTTTGTGCCCTTGTGACATCGGATTGAAATTAGTCACAGCAAGGGTGTTTACAGAACAGAAACTGGCATGGTCTTCAGGGTGTTTACCTTTGTTCTGGAGAACAGGTTCTATAGCACATCATTTTCTTGAGCTCCAGCCCCCTCTCCACATTTTAAAGGATTTATTTATTTATTTGAAATGTAAAGTGACAGAGAGACAGAGACAGCACACACACACACACACACATGGAATCTTCCTGGTTCACTCCCCAAATGCTTGTAACAGCCAGGGCTGGGCCAGACCAAAGCCAGGAGCCAGAAAGCCCATTCAGGTTTCTCACGTTGGGGCAGGAACCAGGTAGGTGGGCCATCACCTGCTGTCTCCCAGGCACATTAGCAGGAAGGTGGATTCAAAGTGTCAAGTAGCTGGGTCTCAGACCAGGCACTCGGATAAGGGATATGGGTGTTCCAAATGGCTGCCTAACCTGTTGCAGCTCAACACCCACTTCCTCTCCTTTTCACCTCCCTCTTTCCCCCACTCCAATTCCCGATCCACACTTGAATATCTGTATTTCCAATAAAATCAGGTCAGAGAACTCGTGCCTCCCTGGGAAGATTTATTTGTTCATTTACCTTAATACAGGAAGTTCCTCTGCTGTGTTTTTGAGATGGAGGTGCTGACAGGCCACATCCTCTTTGGCTACTCATATCAGGTCGGAGTGCCCATTGTTACTGCAAAGGTGTTGAAATATTCCTAGAACACAGAGCTATGAAATATGAACATGAACCATTCCCCCCTAATGGGCTACAGCTCTAACTGAACACACACACCCAGCAGAAAAACAGTTACTGCTTTTCTCTTCTTCCTCTTTCTTCTCCAGACTTCCAAAGATCACTCATAGAGAGGGAATCTTGACATGAAGAAGAGTTCTAATGCCTTTTCCCCATCAGTCTGATGGATTCTATTATTGTTGATGATTCCTGCTCCAAAAATGTCATGGAGAGGAAAGGAGTTTACTGTGATGCAAATGAGGTTTAAGCTTCTTCTATAAGATCCATTCCAAATCACAATGTGCTCTCACAGTCACATGTCTTTGAAAGATTTGCAAGACTTTTTAAAAAATTGTGATTTCTTAGACCTCTCACGCTAATTAGATTGTAGACTTCACAAAACCTGGATTCACCTGTGAGGGTTTTTAACGTTGATTTTCTTAAAACAGTCATAATCTCACTTCAACTCTATCCTTAATGTTTGTTTTTCTTTTTTTTTAAGCCATAGTAAGGATAACATTTTTTTTTTCAAAGATTCATTCATCCACTTGAAAGGCAGAGTTACACAGAGGCAGAGAGAGAGAGAGAGAGAGAGAGAGAGAGGTCTTCCATCCACTGGTTGACTCCCCAGATGGCCACAACTGCCAGAGCCACGGGGATCTGAAGCCAGGAGCCAGGAGCTTCTTCTAGGTCTCCCATGCAGGTGCAGGAGCCCAAGGACTTGGGCCATCTTCCGTTGCCCTTCCAGGCCACAGCAGAGAGCTGGATTGGAAGTGGAGCAGCCAGGACTTGAACCAGCTCCCACATGGGATACTGGCACTGTAGGCGGCGGCTTTACCCCCTATGCTACAGCGCCAGCCCAGCCCTATCCTTAATGTTAACTAAACTGTGTTCTTTTCCTCCATGTAACAAATCCACTAGGAAATATCTGTGGAATTGCTGTTTTAGCATTCTATGATATCAAGAAAGAGAAAATGGATGTTCATTTCACTTCTAAAGTAACTTGGAGGCACTCTGGTGCTTATCCAGGGAAATGCAAGCTTACTGGTAAGCAAACTTGGAACTGAGTTGCTGTCTTGACGAACGTGGTTGGAACCTGCCCTCTCCCCTCTTTCCCCACCAAGCCCACAGCTATCTGCCCACAAACCAGCCTTCTCCCTTAGCCTGGCTAACTTCCTCTTGTCTTCGTCTCAAAAGCCTTTCCTAGGTTAGGAGTTTCTCCTAAATCTACACTAGGTCTTGTGTTCCACCTGACTATAGATATATTAGCCATTAGATCATACATGCTAAAGGGCTAAATATATGGCATATACATTATCTTTTTTTTAAATTTATTTTTTACAGGCAGAGTGGATAGTGAGAGAGAGACAGAGAGAAAGGTCTTCCTTTTTACCGTTGGTTCACCCTCCAGTGGCCGCTGCGGCCGGCACATCTCACTGATCCGAAGCATATACATTATCTTTTATAGTGACAGGCTCCAAACTAGTGCTTAAGGCCCACTTTTTGAATGAATACTTGAATACATGGAACATTTCTCTCCTTAATTAGGAGACAGTATGCCAAAAGACTTACTGTGTCTTTGGCACCAGGAAGCTTGTGAATTTTGAAAATTCGCTCATTTTCCACATGCATATGAATACAGCAAAACACACGGAGGAGCAAACCTGAGAATTTGACCTGGAGCCAGTTGTACTGGAAGGACTCAGGCTTTTCTAAGAAGGCCCGTATCCTAAATAAAGGCTAAACAGCTGCAGACAGCTTGGTTTAAGAGGACTGGGCTGGCAGTCTTGAATATTCTTAGGACCCATTACCTTGATGGTTCTCTGGACCAAGACCATGGACATTCAACATGAATAAGAAAACAACGCATGTTTTTAAATTTTTTTCTCATAGTAATTACTTTGCTGGGATTTGAGATCTTGGTATGTTCCAGAATTAGTCTTGGCAACTCGGGCACAGATCTAAACAGGAGGTGGTCTTGATGGTGGTGAGGGGTGATGCCATGGCAACATCAGGAGCAACAGCAGGGGTGGCCATTTGGGGAGGAGTCAACATGTGGCAGCCTCTCTTGCTATTATTACTTCTCCATGTGCCCCTGGCTTCTTGATTTAACAACAAAAGTCATGAGTGATGTGGGGATGAACATCAAGATCATCTTTGAACTTCACCTTTCCTCCAACCGGTTCTCCAAAACTCCTTACCCTCATCTTTTATGTTTCTTGTTCCTTCCTTAGTGAGTGAAGAACTTAATCCCATAAGCACTGGTGTACACTCCAGGTTTTCTTTCTCTGACTTCTCCCCTGATCTCTGCACCCCGTTTCTGGGAAGGGCAAGCAGCTCAGTTTGAGTGTATGAGAGAGCCCAGGATGGTGACAGGGACAGAGGGAAAGACTTGCCCTCAGGGCAAGGACAAAGGGGTTCAGTGCAGTGATGTGAGGGCTCCTATAACCTGGAGAACCAAAATGTGGTCCTGGGACCAGAGGACAGGATGCAGGTCATCACGGGCAGGGAGACGCAGCAGCCTCAAAATCTTGTTGGGGACAGTCACTGCTTGATTGTTCACTCTTCAGGCACTGGTTACAGAGCCACGCTCAGACCTCATCCTTCTAGAACCTTAGTCACTGGGCCATGTGGCTGATCCACTGCAGTGTGGGTTTCCAGCACTACAGGAATGTGTCCCTTAAGTGCCTCTTATTCCATTCTCAGTTCTTGACTTTCCTTTGCTTTTTTCCTGGGGCCTGCACTATGTCTCCACTTTTCAAATTTCCTGAAACTTTGCATTGTCCTGTCTTCCATGCACTTCTACACATGTTGTTGAAATGGAGCTGGAGATCCTCAGATCAGCAGATGGTTGTTTTAAAAAAATGCTTATTTATTTATTTTTAATTTATCCAAAATATACAGAGTAACAGAGGGAGGGAGGGAGGGAAGGAGAGAGAGAAAGAGAGAGAGGTAGTTAGTCTGTTGGGTCACTCTCGAAATAGAGGCAACACCTGGGACTGGGCCAGGCCAAAGCCAGGAGACAGGAACTCCATCCAGGTCTCCTACATGAGTGGCAGGGACTGAAGTACTTGGGCCATCACCTGTTGCCTCCCTAGATTGTACATTAGTAGGAAGCTGGATAGCAAGTGGAGGTGAGACTAGAACCCAGGCACTCCAGTAGAGGTTGTGGGCATCCCAACACCCACCTTTGTGTAATTTTTAAAGAGCCAAAAACACCATCACTGTGAGATGAGGTGAATGGGAAGGGAAATGGTGGCTGCCTGGAGCCATAGGAAGGAAATTCACAGAGTGTGTATGGCAAATACCCTGGACATCGCAGAACTCTGAAAACAATAAAGAAGGTGGTCTAGATGTCACAGGAGACAGAAAACATGGCTTTCTCATTACTGTGTAGGCAGAAATGTCATGTGACAGGTGGGTTCTGGAATGTTTTGGCCGTTTGTCTGAAGCTTGAAACTATGAATGATAATCCTTACCTAAAAGATGCGACATGTGTTCACATCTCAGATAGTTGTAAACTGGACAAAAATAAAAACAAATCTCACCAAAGCTGTGAAATTGGGGAAGTCAAATTCAGAATGAATTTCTTCTTTTCCTTAAGTAGAAGAAATTCTCTGGGTTTGTGCTGGTATCCTAACTCTGACACTTAATAGTTGAATTTCATTTGCCAAGTTTTTTAGCTTATCTGAGCCCTGGTTTCTACGCCTGGAAAATGAGGATAATTCCTTTACAGGGCTGGGCTGCAGTTGTGACACAGTAGGGTCAGATGTTGTATATGATACCAGCATCCCACATCTCAGTGCTAATTTAACTCCTGGCTGCTCTGCTCTGTCCCAGCTTCCAGCTAATGCACTTGGGAAGGTAGCAGGTGATGCTTCAAGTATTTGGGAGTCAATTCTCCATGTGGGAGACCAGAATGTAGTTCCTGGCTCCTAGCTTTAGCTTGGCCTAGTCTTGGCTATTGTGGCCATTTGGGGAGAGAACCAATGGATTGAAGATCTCTCGCTCTCTCTCTCTCTCTCTCTCTTTGAGTGTGTGTGTATGTGTTGCTCTGCCTTTTAAGTAAATGAAAATTAATAAAGATCAAAAAAAGGAAAGCAGAGAGGCAACATCCATGGCCTTTGTGGGTACTTAACAAATATTAGTAATTTCTCCCTGCTTTCCTCTCCATTATTAATAATGTTTCTTCCCCTCCCCAAGCTAATAGAAGTTCAACTGAGAGAGGACATGAGGGCCAGAAGAAATAAACTTCATAGTGTTCTAGATTTCCTTTGGACATTAATGTCATTTTTTTAAGGACAAACAATATTTGTAAAAAAAAAAAAGAAGGTATGGGTTACAGCCATTGCCAACCATTTGATGTCTTCTTTGAATTTCTTCCTCATTCCTTTTCCCTAATCAGCTGGGCATTGCGCTGTCATCCAAGTTGCTGCTGCCTTGGGTTGTCATCCTGTCCATCAGCATATCAAGACTATAGGATCTATATAGGAATGGTCTTGAACCTGTTTAGAACTCACATTTTTGCTCCTTTTACTGGGCTATTTAAATATAATGTTCATGTATATGTGAACACTCTTATCTGTTGCTATGGAATACACATGGCTCATGTGTGTACACACACAATAAGGTATAGCATGCCCTAGTGAATAGGACACCATTTTTGGATTGTACTCAACTTCCCGGCATTTGAGCTCTAGTTTGACCATTCACTAACTGTGATCTCAGGGATCTTTTTTAGTTTCTCTAAGTTTTAGTTCTGTTATCTTTAAAATGATGTTGAGATGATTCATGCGTAAACAGAACACTCATAAAATGGTAGCTATGTTGTTCATACTCCAACTCTCATAAAGCAATATGATAGATATCACATGAAAACATTGCTATAAAATAGATGGTAGAAGAAATTTTTCAAAAATAATCGTTCAGATCTTTTGGTAAAATATACCAGAGAAACAGACAAAACATTTTCACAAACTATTCGCTAGTGGAATGAAAGGGAGGCAACTTGTATGTTAAGAAAAAAAGTATTGCTTTATGAATCCTTTCCAATTTAGTCATTGGGAGTGAACAATGAGGACAGTATTGATTCATCGCAGTTACCGAAACCCACCCAGCAGGATCCCTCCAGGGTCTATTATTTCTGCCTTAACCCTACTGCTTCTTCCAAAAACATTCTTCCAGAAAACAATATCCTGCCTGGAATTCACAGCATTTCTTCATTTATGGAAACAAACAAGCTGAAAGTTAATTTCCTCCCCATTCTTCTCAGGGCCCTTTCTCCGGGCTTCTCTTTGGAAATCAATTCCTCATAGTCCATTTTCTCACTTTCATGAAAGCGAGCAGACACTCTGAAAGGTGGAAATGAGGTTACCTAATGTCTCCTTGGTGCTCTGTGATTAAGTCTGCAGAGCTGAATCAAATTCTCCACTGTAATGATTTCTGGCAGGCGATTCTACAAATGATTACATAATTCTCATTGTGCTTTACGTATTTAGAGTTTCTGATTTTCATCTAACAGATATTTGTTCCTCATAAGATGAAACACATGGAAATTAAAATGAGAAGTATAGTGATTTCAAGGTTGTGGCCACATGCACACCTCTCAGAATCTGTGGCAGTGTTCAGTGAGTTGCAGTAGCGGGAGCTGCTCTGTGCTGACAGTACCTCATGTACTTCTAACAATACCATCTCATGGTTCCCATTTTACCCTTGAGGAGCCAAAGCCCAGAGCTTTTAACAAATTGATCTAAATCCCAGCTGCCAGGAAGCAATATCAGTCTCTAATCTTTATCGAATTAAGAGCCTTGTTATTATCATTTTCTTTTGTCATGAGTAAGTGGCAACACAAATACTTAAAGTCAGGTCTGTCTAATGAAAATCTGTATTTTGGAGACTTTAATTTCCTCTGATGTCTTCCTGAAATGAAAAACTCGGAGTCTAACCAAAGTGGTTTCTTTTTGTAGTTACTGTTAAACTAGAGAAAAAAATCTTATTTTTCCTTTGACAGTCATGTGGTCGATTAAAAATATATTTATTTTTATTTATTTGAAAGGCAGAGAGTGAGGGAGGGACATAGAAAGAGAGATCTTCCATCTACTGGTTCACTCCCCAAATGGCAATAAAGGCCAGGGCTGGGCCTGGCTGAAGCCAAATGCCTGGAATTCCATTTGAGTCTCTCACATGGGTGCCAGGGACCCAAACACTTGGGCCATCTTCTGCTGCCTTCCCCGGGCATCAGAAGGGAGCTAGATGGGAAGCAGAGTAGCGAGGACTCAAACTTGTACTCCAATATGGGATACTATTGTCCCAGGCAGCAGCTTAACTCTCTGTACCACAACACCAGCCTCAAATGGCCAGTTTTCCCTCTGAAAATGGTAAATTTTATGAGAGAAAACTCTCAGCCCCATCCCTACTCTTCACTGAAAGAGCCTGTTCTGAACTCGGAACATCCACGTCTTTGGAAGCTTTCAAAGATAGCGAATGACAAACTCGGAGGAAGAGGAAGAAATGGCACAATGCAGACGGGGACATAAAGTGAACTGCATTTGAGGTCAAATAATACAACAGCAAAAGAATGCCGACCCAATACACATTTCCCATTAGCAAGTAACTGAAGAAGGCATTATTTGAAATAAGCATTAGTAATGCCTAGTGTTCAAAATTTTGTAGGCAGATTTTGAAACTCCTAATTTTCACTAGGCTACACTTTAATGACCATTAAGCACCTTCTAAGCCAGAAGCCATTTTGACTTCTTCTGAATTTGAAAAACGTGTCACAGGAACCTTTAACCTTCCTAGGCTTTTATTTCTTTCCCCCTCTCAGCTGTTGGTGTGCATTTCAAAAATCTTCTATTTATTTTCATTCAGTTCAGGGTGAGAGGCAAGGGATTACTTCTCCCTTACAGGGCCTCCAGCAGCAATACTGAGTTTAATTGAATGGTTAAAGGAATGGCTAAATGTGAATTGGTTCAGCTGCCAAGGAAGAGATAATAAAACCAACCATGTGCCTTTTAAGCAGGTCCAGCCTTCAGCTTTGGAAAGCGGGATTAAAGAATAACTGAAATCAATGTCTAGGGAGCAATGGGGACAGAAAAACCTCTTTCCTGCTCTGCCTCCATCATACTAAGTTCCAAACCCACCATCTTCAGCCTTAATTTCAAATAGACTTAGCTTGAAAATGGGATGTCTTGGAGACCAGAGAATTGACAGAGAAGGGAGGACCGAACTCGTTGGGTCAAGCTGTAGAGAGGTGGCTGGGATGACATGCTGCCAATTTGAGAAGTGACTTTATTCTACGCTATAGCCCGTCAGAGTTCTGGACAGAAAGATGTTGGATTTATTATTGTTTACTTCTTGACCCGAAGCCAAAATAAGCCCCTGAACTGAATATTCAGCTTTGCATCTAAGGCATTGCAGTGTCTCTACCATGTCAAAGGAAAACACTCTTTTTTTTTCCTGTTGCTATGTATACTGGCAAATATCCTATCCAAAGAATTGTGCTCCAAGAACGCTGGAAACACCTGCCAGCAGAAAACTTGGGAGCTTTGTTTAAACAAGTGCACCTGCCAACTTTCCAGTACCGTTGATTTTGAAGGACTGAAAAACGTGGACTATTTAAAACGTACTGGATGGATAACAGGAACAGGGCCGTGGAGATGAGGCACTGACTGTGCCTAGAATCATGTTTATCTGTGTGTTTTTTTTTTTTTTTCCAAAAACATTATGTAGCCTGAGCCTTGTGCAACGAAACTGCAGTGGCCATTTGCTTTCCACACTGGAACCATCCTCTGGCTGTGAGCAGGGAGAATGCTTGGGCCTGAATTCAAGGTATTTGGCAAAAGAAGGTTTCCAAATACACTGTGGTAATCACAACTCTATGCCCTGCAACATGTTCAAGCATTAAAAAGAGGCCCTTAGGTTATCAAGAGTGTATCAATTCCTTTTGTAGTTTCTTCATAGCATATTATCAATCACCCAGCTCAGATCCTCTTGAGTTTTAGCAATTCCAAGACTGGGTATTAATTGGACTGTAAAATAATATACTGTTTTATTCTCATCTCCTCCTATAAAATTAACTATCATAGATAATTATACAGTAGGCAATAAATATGGGCATTTGGACATAAATTCTTAATGGTTTGCATAAAAATGCTATCATCATGGCAATAAATGTAAGGCGTGTATTCTTATCCTAACAGCAAGTGTGAGATTGGAAGAAACTGAGTTGAAATGAGCGAGGGAAGTGGGAAGACTCCATTGCCTCACTGAGTTTTAGTTTTTCTTTTTCTTTTAAACATTTATTTATTTACTTGAAAGGCAGAGTTACAGACAGAGAGGGAGGGATGGAGGAAGGAGAGAGAGAGAGAGAGAGAGAGAGAGAGAGAGAGAGAGAGAGACCTCCCATCAATTGGTTCACTCCCCAAATGGTCACAACATCTTAAGCTGGGTCAGCCTGAAGCCAGGAGCCGGGAACTCCATCCAGGTCTCCCAGGTGGGGGAGGAAACTCAAGTACTTGAGTCATCACTTGCTGCTTCCCAGACACATTGTCAGGGAGCTGGATTGGAAGAGGAATAGCTGGGACTTGGACTAGCACATAGATTTGGGATGAAGTTAGCCCAAGTCATGGCTTAACCTGTTGTCCCACAGTGCCCACCCTGGAACCCACAAATTTAAAAAATATAAAGCACAACCATTCTGCAGGTGCTCTAGGAAATTGCTGAAGCATTGGTTTTCAAAATCAGTGCATTCAAGATATAACGTTGGAAATTTGTAAAAATTCAGGTCCTATGGCCCTGCCCAAGGAATTCTGAGATAGTAGAATTGGGATGGGCATACTGGAAAGTTCCATTTTAGATAAAACTTCTTCGATTGTGATGCAGGGGTTTTGTGGAGCTCTGGCACTCCAGGATCTTGGGCTTCTATGAAGCACCCATATTTTGATAGCACACATGGGTAACAAGTACCAGCATTATTTTATTGAGTTAAGGTTACATATGACCTATGTCAGCTAAAATAAATTACTGTTCCTATCCCAGCTGACACATTTGGCATGGATAGCATACCCACAAGCCAATGCAAACAGAGAGGGTAACAGCAGAAAAGGAGCAAAGGCATCTTATTAAAATGTGAATTTTAAGATCTCATTGCAATGTTTCTTACAAGAATAATACCAAACACTAAAGGCAAGTTCGGATTCTAAGCATTGTTTGCAGAAATTTATTTCATATACAGTAACTCCCAGCCATGAAAACATCAAGGAAAGCCTCAATCATTTGATGTAACATTAAGGGGTTACACCAGAGAAGCAGAATCAGTGGAATATTTGTATAAGTATTATCTATCTGTCTATCTTCAATCATCTATCTGTTTATTGAATTGACTTGCATGGTTGTGGATGCTGGCTAGGCAATTCTGAAATCTTTAGGGTAGGCCTCCTGGAAGAGGAGGCTAGAGTTATTTTTTAAGATTCATTTATTCATTTAAAGGTGGGGGTACACATACACACACACACACACAGAGAGAATCAAAGCCAGGAGACAGGAACTCCATATAGTTCTCCTTTGTGAGTAGCAGGAACCCAAGCACTTGGGCCTTCATCTACTGCCTTCCCAAGTACATTAACAGGAAGATAGATCAGATGTGGAGGAGCTGGGACTTGAACCAGCACTTGAATATGAGATGCTGGAGTCCCAGTTGGTGGCTTAACTTGCAGCACTACAATGCTGGCCCCTAGGTTGCAGACTCTTGGACAGAAACTGATGCTGTAATGCTCTGGAAAAATGTCTCCCTTGTCAGGGAAATTTCAATTCTGTTGTCAAAGCCTTTCAAGTGACTAAATCAGCCCCAGCCAGATTAGAGAGGATGATCTCCCTTACTTAAAATCACCTGATTGTAGATGTTAATCATATCGGCAAAACACCTTCTAGCAACACCTAGATTAGTGTTTGTTTGTAAAACTGGGTGCCATAGCCTTGACAAATTGACATGTAGAACTTATCAGCATATTTGAGTATTTCCCTTCTTGATTTGATCTTTATTTGTGTGTTATCTATCTTCTTAACATTCTAAAAATTTAACTAACTTACTTTTCTGATTTTAACTTCCCCTAAGCAATAATAGCTATGAATTTACTAATTTGATGCCCTAGTTGTATGTATTATAAGAATAGTGAAATTAATTATAATCATTAAGGTAATTTTCCTCTATACTAGCCAAAGCTAATTACCACGCTGTCTTGGAACTACTAGACTAGTTCATCAAATCAACTGTGGAGAGCTGGGTTGAAGAGTTTGCTAAAAATACTACAGTGAGCAATTTTAATGAGCAAAGAGAAAGTCTTGAGCTAGAACTCAAAAACCGAGATATTTTCTCTCAGTGAAAGCTTTAGGAAAACGAGGGGATCAAAGGTGAGACATCTGTGTGACAGTTGGGAGAATGCTAAGAAGAAAGGGAGAAGGCTAAGAACTTTTTGACAGTTTCATACATTTTTGAGGAATGAGTTTGGCTACTTTATTATAACTTTGAGAAAGGTTATGCTAAAAAGAATTTGAAACAATTCAGTTCATGAAGCCAGAGACATATGATGAAAAATTATCTTTGCCCCTAAAGCTCCTATAGCTTAGAGGTGAAGGGCGTATCAACAGACGGTTGTAAACCAGTGTAGATTAAGATGCTGGAGGTGATGAGTACAGGGTAGAGTTCTCAGGAAAGGTTGCTGGGACAAAAGGATGACTGAGTTGAGGATCAGAGTAACAAGATTCAGCCTGATGAAGAGGCCTTGGGTATGGGTGGAATGGGCAGAGTTAAGAGGATTGCACATAATATGACAGTGTTAACAAAATCACAGACTGGAACCTGTGTAACATGAGTGTACATGTCAGAGGATTGGGCTAGGGTGAGCCTAGTAAAGTATGGAAGGGTGGCTGAAACGTGGCCGCCACACTGTACAACCCACAAGCCATCATTCACAAAGACTGCACTGCAATGCCCACTGTAGAGTCTACACAACCATAGGTGGCTGAAACACAAGCATGAAGGGTGGATTTGTGGGAAATGAAGTTGAAGACATAGACAGAAACCAAGCCATCAAGAATTCTTCATTCCATGTTGGGGAATTTGACCTTTATGTTACATATCAGAGCTGAATTTCCCAATTGGCAGACCGTGTACATGCTTAAGATACCAGTGAATCAGAAGGGTAGCAATTTTATTTTGAAATGGATTTGTAAATTTTTAAAGTATCAGAATAGATATTTTTTGGGGGAGAAGAACCACAAACACTGGATGTGTTGCAATTCTTTAATGTTCTAGCATTGTTTTAGGTTTTTAATTCTGTATAGCAGGATGCAAGTAGGTAGGAAGTGGCATAAACTTCTAAATGTTCTGAGCTTGTGTCTTGCTTTCAGACATGAGTAGCCTGTGAAGGGTGTCAACAGGGGTAAATGCAGGAGGGAGAACTTAATGGTCAATCAGGAGCCTTATTTTGGTGTCAGATGAAATAAGGTATTACTTCTCTACAGTCACTGACCTCTGCTTATTGCATACAATAGCAGCTTGATATTCCAAACTTTTTAAAGTTATTTGAGAAAAAATATATGAAATCAGTCAAAGTTCCTGCCAGGAAACAGATGGCACATTCAAATGGAATAATTCAAAACAATTTGCTGCAGGCACAATTTACTGAAGGGGAAATAGGAATCACTTTGACTTAAGGAAAACCAACAAGGAATATTCAGGGGCTAGCAACATTAGGAAGCCCTAACCAGCACTGCTAGGCATGAGAGGAATAGCAATTATAAGAACCTTGAGAGCACAGTAGTTATAACGGGAGGTCACCAGACCAGATAGCTGGCTTTTTGATAGACACACAGCCAATCTGTGCTAACCCATCACGGAGAAAGCCAAGAGAATACAGGTCTTATTCTCATTCTCATCTCACCTTCTGGGTGTCTAACAATGTCTTCTGTTGGCTGACCTCAAACAGAAGTTAGGGATTAGGTTGAATCCATGGAAGTTAATTTGCCCTACAGGAAGTAAGATGAAAAGGATGGCAGGTGGATTTTGAGGGCAAATAGAAGGCATCCAGCATAGGTATGCTTGTGTATTACAAGCAAACAACATTTAAATAATTTTTATCCTCTACATAGGGGGTAGGCAAACTCTTTTCTGTGAACAAAATCCAGCTTGCAGCCTGTTTTATACAGCAATATTTCATTGGAACATAAGCATGCCCATTTATTTACAAACCATCGATGACTATTTTTGTGCCACAGTGGCAGAGTTGAGTAATTCTTTCAGAGACTGTATGATCTGCATATCTTGCCTTTTACTCAATATATTTAACCAATACTTGTTCTACAGAATAAGAAAGTAGGTTTCATAGTGACAGCAACATATTCCGGAAGTGCCCTCTTTTTTTATTTCTGCCATCACCAAACACACCTTACTTTTGGACTGTTTTTGCATAGACTGACAATGTATGAAGTAGCTTAACAACAACAATAGAAATCTGTTACAGAAAGAAATCTATAAAATTGAAAAGAGTCAAACTATCTAACAGTTAATCTAGGATGGTGTATTTATGGGAACATTCTTAATGTATTGTTTCAAAGTTTTTTTTTTTTTCAGTACAGAATACTGATTTAAAAATGTCCACACTCTGGCATACATTTATTTAAATGTACACTGCCCATGGTACACATGGCTTTTGGCTTTGTGTTGACATTGTACCATCCTTTTTCAAGGTTTCATTAGATGTTGTTTTAATATCCCTAGGTGAAGTTTTGCCTCAGCTCAAGAGAAAGATTTAAAAGTCAATAACTAATTATGACTTGTTTTTCAAGTAAGTTTGAAAGAATAGCAAGGAAGGAGGAAGACAGATGGAGGGGGGAAGAGAGGGAGGGAGGGGAAGAATTGTTCATGCAAGGAAATATTGAAAGAAATGTTTAATGAAGATTTGCATTTCATGGATCCTATTAATTCCTCCTGTGAGTTGTGTTTATGTGATTTGACTCTATTGTTTCCTGATGAATTTATGTAAAGCTCTCAGATACTACTATTGTCTGTGTTGACCTGGAAATTTGTTGGTGCTGTATCATTTCATATTTCCACCAAATTTAAAATAGGAATTATTATGCAACCTGGGAGAGCAAGGAAAAGTTTGGACCTGGAGTTAGGGAGCCTGTAATCAGCTGTTTTTCAGTAACTGCCAGTGGAAGGAGTGAAAAAAGATGAGAGGGAAGAAACAGATAAGGATGTGGTTAGCCGTAGTAGCGCACCACTTCCTGTAAATGTGTGAAAACGTGGCGTTCTCTTAAACTACACATAGAGAAAACCTACACGCCACAAAACACTGTAAACAGTCAAAGCACACATGCAAATCTAATACCAGACACATGCTCATGTGTTCACCAAATCTCTATGAGTGAATGAAAAAAAAAAAAAAAAGATCAACTCAATGAAAGATATGTATAGAGAGAATGAAATACAAATGACTTTAAATAGTGGAAACATTAATTTTTATTGGTTATAAGAGAAATCCAAATTAAAATGCTGTTTATCTTAAAATAGTGTTTATTAAAATAGTGTTTATCTTTTCTATGAATGTAGTTTGATTATACATACCATTAATATGGGGTCATGTACTCTTGTGTATGACTAGGAATGGTAATAATCTTTGTGGGGAAAATCAGGAAATTTTTTTGTGTGTGTGCTACAAAGGACACCTAATTTGACCTTCTGATAATCCTACCTCTGAAAATATTTAGATGCTTCTATCTGTGAGAGATGTCATATATACAATAATGAATAATATGTACATTGCTGTATTGTTTGTCATAGTAAAGGTTTAATATCATTTAATGGTACCTAGAAGATAGATTACAAAATTATGAATGCAAACAGTAAATGTTAGCATGCAGATCTACATTCCACTTTTAGCATGCCAAATAAAAATGGGGGTGTGGGGGTGGGTCTTCAATGGGCCATCCTCCTTTGGAAGGTCCCTACCCTTGCCTAAGTATGTGCTACATAGAAGGCAGAGTGCAAAGACTGGATGCTGTTAAAAGGAATGTGGGGCAACTATTTGGCTCATTGGTTGAGACACTGCTTGGGACACCTACATTTCATATCAGAGTGACTGGCTTGAGTCCCAGCTCCATTCTAGTCCTACTTACTTCTTAGGCTCATACTGAGAGGCAGCAGGTGGTGGCTCAAGAACTTGGGTCCCTGCCACCCATATGGGAGACCTACATTGGGTTCCAGGCTCCTAGCTTTGGTTTGGCTCAGGTCTTCCCAATGTGGGCATTTGGGGAGTGAGCCAGCAGATGGAATATCTCTCTCTCTCTCTCTCTCTCTCTCTCTCTCTCCCTTTCAGATAAAGCAAAAATAAAACAATGCAATAACTGAAATGGAATGGTCTTCAAGATACATGCTAGAAAATCCAGGAGGAAGGCATTACAAGAGATCTTTGGTGTGGTTCTTAGAATTCAAGCCTTTCAAGGCAAACAGAAAGGGCTGGAGAGAAGAACAAGTCAGGCAGATGGAGGGAAAAAAATCCCCACATTATCTTACAACACAGCTTCCACACTGCGGTTGCTATGAGGACAAAAACAGCGATATGCTTTGAAAAGCACAATGTGTGATGTGACTGAGAGGCAAATTTATGAACCTGTTGGATGGATTCATGGCTTAAGGTCCTCGCTGTGCCAGGTAAGTCTTAGTTTGCTTTACGAGTCAGTCACCCCAGTCTCGGCAGTCATCTCCCACTGCTATCCTGTCCTTGAAAAAAAACCTGAGCTCCAGGAACTCTGACCTCAGCTCAGAAATGGTAGGTGGAAAGGTCACAAAAGGAAAGAAAATGTGAGGAAGCGGTGTACTATCCCATTTTTGGGGGGGGAGGGATTCAGACTATCAGGGCTAAAGCTTATCTGCTTTGTGTTTTAGCCCCAGATCAAATCCTGTACGGGGACTTTCTCAAAGGCTGTTTTACTATGAAGGAGGCTTCGTTTGACCCTCTGAACCTCTCATTTTCCTAAACATCCCCAGCACTTTATTCTGTGTTTGGTTCATGCCAAATCTTATCTTATACTCCTTAACATTGTTATATAGGACCTTGTAGATCCGTTGCAGAGAAGTAATCCTGACTCATTCACCTTTATGAGTTATCTTCGAAAATGCCCATCACAGTGTAGGGTAGTTATTAGGCGCTATGTGGTGCATGGTAGCCCCTCCCACCTGATCCGCATGTTGAAGTTCTGACCTCCAGGATTTGTGAATATGACTGCATTTGGAGGCAGGTCTTTTAAGTTAAGTTAAAATGGGGTCATAGGGGATTAAGTCTCCACTTGAGATTTTGTCTTCATCCCATATCAGAGTGCCAGTTCAAGCCCCAGTTACTCCATTTCCAACCCAACTTTCTTCTAATGCATCTGGGAATGTGGTAGATCATGGTCAGGCTCTTGGGCTCCTGCTGCTCATGTGAGAGACACTGCTGGGGTTCCTGGCATCTGGTTTCAGTCTGGTCCAGTCCCAGCTAGTGCAGGGATTTGGGAGTGAGCCAATGGATTAAAAATTTCACTCAATATCTTTCTCTCATTTTTTTCTTTTTCTACTTCCCTCCCCACCATAATTTTGCCTTTTAACTAAATAAATATGTATTTTAAAAATGAGGTCATTAGGGTGGACCTTCATCCAATATGACTCCTATCCTTATCAGAAGAGATTAGGCCAGGGATGGAGTCATCAGGCTCGTATGCTCACAGAGCAACCGTAGGAACACAGCAAGAAGTAAGTTATCCAAGAAGGAAAAAGACTCCAGGGAGAATCAATGCTCCAGACCTCCATCCTCCCAAGCTGTGAAGACACAAAGTGATGTTGTATAAGCCGTCTGCTCTGCAATATTTTGCTGCGGCAGCCCTAATGAATGAATGCGGGAGGTAGTCAATGAAATACAACTGGCAATACTGTACTTTGCAAGTTCAACTACATGTCTAAACTTGATTGGAACTCAATTTATCTAACCTCCAGAAAGTACATATATCTGAAACAAGCTATTAGAACTAGAGTGTTCTTGCCTTTGAAAAGAAATGTAATTAGCTTCTCTCATGGTTTAGACATGTCTAAAGGTAAAAGTGGTAAGGATTTAAGAGTTTGTGTGCCAGGGCAGGTGCTGTGGCATAGTGGGTAAAGCTGCTGACTGCAGTGCTGGCATCCCACATGGGTGCCAGTTTGAGTCCCGGTTGCTCCACTTCCGATCTAGCTCTCTACTCTGGCCTGGGAAATTAGTATAAGATGGACTGAGTCCTTGGGCCCCTGCACCAGCATGGGAGACCTGGAAGAAGCTCCTGGTTCCTGGCTTCAGATTTGCCCAGCTCCAGCCATTAAGGCCATTTGGGGAGTGAACCATGGAAGATCTCTCTCTCTCTTTCTGCCTCTGCCTTTATGTAACTCTATCTTTCAAATAAATAAATAAATCCTTTTTTAAAAAAAAGAGCTTGTGTGATAGAATCCAGTAGCCCCATGGTCAAATATCAGCTCCACTTTTTATGATTTGATTGACTTTGAGAAATTGTCTCATCTTCTACAGTATGGCATCCTCATCTATAAAACAGGCATAATAATTATTTCCTATTTCCAGGGTTGTTGTAAGAATTTAGTGAAATAAGTCCATGAAAAGTGCAGAGAACATTCCTGTTACAACAGTAAACTAAATGCTCGAGTATTTTTAAAGCTCTTAGACGCTAATGCTGGTGCTAACCCAGGATGATTACAATGGCCTTTACAAAAACAGTAGGGGAATCAGCATCTGTTTTAGATGAACCTGTAGTTGACAACTCTATCTCTAAATTACATTTTCAGACTCAAAGGGGTATAGCACAGTCCCCATTCATGGAATCAGAGCCTCAGCGGCTTAGGAAATGGAGTGGTGAGAAAGCAAAGTGTTTGCGTCCATTTTGCCTTAGAGCAGGTGCTCCTTTTCTTTTGACAACCCAACACTGTCAGCAACGGGGTACTCAAGACTCACAAACAGACAAAATTTTGGTGTGTCGTGGGGTATAAGTATCAGTTTCCAAATGACACATCAGGAAAGTCTCTAATGAAGTAGGATCTGCTTGAAAGAAGAATGAACAGGGCCCTTGGTCATTTAGAGAGCAACGTTCACTACATATCTGTCAGTTTTATGATGAATCAAAACCAAAACGCAGGCAGCTGGGCATCTTGGCATTCTGGGGGCTATGCAAGCACTCTGGGGGGCTATGCAAGGACCTAGAATCTGAATCTATCCCCCAGAATCCAGATGCAGAGGTAGGACAGATGCCACTCTATGGGGAACTGCTTTTATTCATCAATAATATTCCATGCTGGCATTGTCTTTTCCAGAAAGAGCTAGGTGAATGAGAAATGCAATGATTGGGAAGGACCTCAGTACTGGCTCCTCCTAGAATTTTGTATTAGTGGGCTTCCCTTTAGCTTTGCAGGTATGGAGAGATGTGAAGGGCATCATTAATACTCATCATTAATATCTGACCTTGACAGAGAAAAGGCAACAGAGCATCTGTTCCTCAGATAATTTGTCATTGGCTCTTTAAAGTAGAAATAATCATAACATCCCAGCCCCCCTAAATTTGTTGCATTTCATGAAATAATGAGTGTTCCAGCACTCAGGACAATTCCTAATGCACATATACACTCTCTCCCTCTCTCCAAAAATATCAACTCCCAATCCCTTCTGGTTATTTTCTTTTGTTGAAAGAGATAACTTCAGAATGATGGCTTTCTTTTATTAAGCCCCTACTATGGTGCCAGGTCCTATGTAATTTTCATAGCAACCTTGCCATGCAGATACCCTTTCTGCTTTATAACTGAATCTCTGAAAGGGAATAACTTGCCCAGGATATTGCAGCTGGTGAATTGCGAACCTGGGATACAAAGTCAAGTTTGTCTGGTGACAGCACCACCCATTTTCTACACTAACATATCAAGAGTTTTCATGAAGGGCTCCACAAAGTTCTTCTCGTTGATCTATTGAGTCTTGAAGAGCTGGTCCCATGGTCTGAGCAGGTGGCCCAAGTTTTATAAGACAACACTCTTGCTAATTCTGAGCCCCTGGGGAAGGGCAGAGCCAGACATGGCTGGACAATGCAAATACCTGGTGATGTCTCTGCTTTGGGGCTATATAGCTGGGAATGGAAATGGCAGCAGCAGCAGCGGCTTATTTCTCCAACCTTGCCGCTGACAGGGAATGGGTTGGGTCATGAATTATGATATCAGCACTCAGAAAAGTCTAAGCTATCAGAGAATATGGGCGGTTGGGGTGGAGTGTGAGGGAGAAGCAATCGCTGGGCTGACAGATGTTCTCCACCTTTCCGGGAATAGCATGCTTGTTCAGGACTTTCAGCTGAAGAAGGCCATAGCAGGTGCCAACAAAAAGCAAAGGGCTTGCACCCCACCCAGATCTCTGCATTCCTTTTATCAGCAGCTGTTGGCGCTGTTGCTAGCAACTCACATCCACAGCCTTATGTTGAGTTTCCTTGGGCAAATGGAGTTGTCTACCCCTGTGACTTCTGGGACTTATGTCCTGCCTGCCTCTGTGCCCCTGGGTCCCTGACTTACCAGTGCAGGGGTTCACAGGAGTTGCTCCCTCATCTCCAGGTCGGACAGGATCTGTGGAAGTCCAGCCTCCAGAGCTCTCCGTGGGATCAGGATGAGTCTGAACACCATGCACCATCACTTCCTTGCCTAAATTCTTCCCCTCCTTTCTTAGGTTTCTCTCATTTTTTTTCCTCCTGGAAGAACTCCCTGTAGAATCCACTTGCACAAGATTCCCCATCTTGGGCTCTGCTTCTAGGGACCCTCACTCAATATAAGGCCTAAAGAATTGTCAAATAACAAAACCAGCAGACCAAAGACAAAGTCTTTAGGGCAGGGGCCCGAAGGCAGACGTGCTCTCCTGGAGTTGATGAGTTACCATGCCAGGTGTTCTGTAGTATGCTTGCAGGAGGGCCATGGCTACACACGTGGCCAAGGATGGGGAGGGCAGAGAGGACGTAACAGGGGAAGGGAAGAAGTAGAAACCCAAGATTCCCAGATTCCCTAAGGACCTGCTCCTTGCCCCAACTCTCCTACTTTAGTAATATTTCTGCTCCTCCCACAAACAGTTCCATATGCTCCAGACCCTCAGTACCTCAGATGGTGGCTTAGAGGGCATAACTTCATGGTTCCCAAGGCAAAGCCCTGAACCCTAGCAGATCTCCTGGTCTCTGATAAGATGAAGAGGAGGAGGCAGTGTTGGAATCGACTGTCCCAGGGTTGTGGGGCCTCCTGCGTTGGTAGCATTTTTATTTTTACTTGTATGTGAAGAGAAGCAGTTGGCCATGGCAGCCACACTACCTGGGCATTTTTCATTTGTGTAAGGAAGAGCTGAATCCTTAAATCTTGAATGACAGCCCTTCCAGGTTTGAAGGACAGGGAAGCCATCCGAGAACTTGACACTGAAGGCAAGACCTTCAGGATAAGGTAGAGTTACTTGGAGAGAAACAAGTGGGTGTGTGTGGGTGGGGGGAGAAACATTTGCACCGGGGGAGAAAACAACCTATGCAAAGATCGGGAACAGGAGAGCAGCTGGGGATTTCTTGGAGCCAAAGGGCACTGAGAGTGATCTGATTGCAGAGGCAGAGGTCAGGCCGGGCAGGTGCATAGGTCATTTTGAAAGCCAAGTTAGGGAACTTGGGTTTTACCCTGTGAACAATAGGTGACCATTAATAAGTTTTCAGTATGAACAATACATGTAACCATGCATTATAGAAAGAATACTGTTGCTTTTCCGTAGAAGGTAGGATTGCAGATAGAAAAACAAGTTAGAGAATTTGGGACACAGAGAGGCTCGTGGACTGGACTAGACTGGAGGTGGAGATAAGGAGAGCCTTTAGAAGGTCAAATGGATAGGACTAATAACTTGGCACTTGGGCAGAGGGAAAGCAGTGAGGGAGACTGAGAAGGAAAGGATGACTCTAAAGTTATTGATATCATGCTGGTAGAACAGAAAATCATAAAGGATGATACGAAGAGAAAATCAATCCCGTTTTGGTACACTGTGATTTGAGAGGTCTGTGGAACACGCCCAAGGCAAGTGTGTGTATGGTTTTGAAGCCTGAGAGAGAACGCTGTGCTGGATGTCTAAATGTGGGCATCCCTGGGGTAAAAAACACAGCTGGTGGCCTGAACTACAAATCTATAGTCACAGGCATGTTCTGTAGTAGTTTTCCTAAGGTAGACAATGCCCATGAGGAAAATTATATTCTCACTTTAAAACTTTCTTTCCCTTTTGTCTGAAAGGGAGGTTTTTTTCTGCTTACTGTATACTTCGCTGATGGCGAAGTGAATCTAGCTATGAGATTATTATTTAAGTTCTTATTTTGGCTATGCTATTACAGAGAAATGTTAGCCATCTCTTTTATAAGGTCTAAAGATTAAATTGTGCGTCCTACAGATTCCTTCATAATAGAATTAGTTTCTTACCTTGAAAAGAATAGAGAAATGAAAGAACAAGTTGGGCTTAGAATAGAGAAATGAGGGAGCAAGTCCTAGATCGCTTGCTGACAATAGCAATATCACATGAATACTTAGCAAACCGTTTCAACCATTAGATAACAACTTAAGAAAACATTTACCAGAAGGTCCAATGCCTTCTATAAATTTTAAGAATCATGTATTTGAAAACACCTCTTAAATATCTAACATGGTGTAGTTTGTTTAACCAGTAAACTTAAGCAAAACCATATAAAATGTTTTTAGTTTCTTTCTACCAACAAGTTTAAAACATATGATACACAGATTCAGGTCACACAAATTAAAATGTATCTTTGATTGATTTTAGCAGCTTAAATTTATGGACAATCTTATCTATAAGCCATTTAAAATAAAACTCTTAATAAAATTTCCCCATGTGGACATACAATATGTACACACATATAACATAGCATAATAGTCCAATATAGCAATTTTAATAATAGCTTTTAAAATCTTTAACTCTTTTTGTAGATTGCCAATTGATTTGAATTGCTTTTTGTTTTTAGTAACCTCAGTTAACCATACTGTCTCTCAGTTGGTACTGTTAATACATTATTGGCTTCATCTGTTTACAGAGCCATCCCAAAGTACTGAATACAATGGAAGTGGCTGGAAAAAGACCATAGGAACCTATAGGAGGACAGGTAAACACAGAACCAACAACGCTTTAGTTTTATGAGCAGAAAATCATATATAACTGTGGATGACAAAAGACTTTAAGTTTCCATGTTTAAAATTATAAGATTAGAGATGGGACTTGGGCACTCACTTGACTTGCATCCTCTGGTCTGCTTTAACACAAACCAGGAGGAAAAGAAAGCTAGGCATCAGAAGCAATGGGTGGCAGGCCTATTAATGGCTGATCTGTACAGTGTTCTGCCCTCAAGGAGACCCAACAGGCCAGTCCACTGCAGTGGCTTTCAATGTGGTAAGCCTGGGCTTCAGCAGAAGTCAGCTTGTGAAGAGCCCTGGCAGCTCTGCCAAGAGTTGGATCACTGGAAATGGACCTGCCCTGGAGTCGAAGGATGCCCAGGTCAGAGCCACAGATCTTATTGGCTCTAAGCTGAAAAGCCCTTCACTCAGCCCAACTTCCAAAGTGACCACTGCAGCTGAGGGGATGGTCAAGTAGGGTCAGCAACATTGCAGGCAGAACTGTAAATTTCTTGTTAGAGATGGCCCCTGCCTTTACCTGGCCAGCTCTCCTCCCAGGCCAGCCAAGTAATGAAAGTCAACAGAGTGCCTTCCCCTAGGAGGTTCATACCTCCCTTAGGATATACCCCATGTGAAGAGATAGATAGGTCTGGGCCTCTTAACTTACAAGGCCTAAAGCCCAACAGATTATTATCAAGCCCCTTCTATCAGGTTCTATTTGCCTCTCAATCAGAAAACTTAATTGTAGCTTAGACAGCACCTTTCTTAGCTCCTCTAATAATGACTCTGTCCTTTGTTCTAGACCCTGTCTAGCGTACTTGGGCCTCATTCCTTTGTAATCATAACCTCTACTCTACCACCAATGGCTCTACTCCCAACCTGTGTGTACTGATGGTCCTCTTCCCCACTTAATGCTGTATAATTGTTCAAACCTGGTAAATGCCACTCTTAGGATCATTGGTTACTATCCTCACTCTGTCTTTTATGACCTTGTTTAAATATGATCAGAGTCGGCAAACTTGGAAGGCTTCCATAGCCTTGGCAACTCATGACGAGAGCCTAGGGTGGTTACTGGCGCCATAAACTAGAGTATCAATTTGTTGGGTCAACAACAGGAGCCACTGTGCACTTGCTCCTCATGTGGGATCTCTGTCCTTAATGTGCTGTACATTGTGATTTAATGCTATAACTAGTACAAAAAAAAAAAAAAACAAAAAAAAAACACAGCCGGTCCATGGCTGCAGGTGAGAATATCAAAGAACAATGTGGAGAAAAAGAAGCTGAGCGGCCAGCACTGTGGCATGGAGAGTAAAGCCTCCATCTGCAGTGCCGACATCTGATGTGGGTACCGGTTCAAGTTCTGGCTGCTCTGCATCCGATCCAGCTCCCTGCTAATGGCCTGGGAAAGCAGCGTAGGATGGCCTAAGTGCTTGGGCTCCTGCATCCACATAGGAGACCCAGAAGGAACTCTTGGCTCCTGGCTTTGGCCTGGCCTAGCCCTAGCTGTTGCCACCATTTCGGGAGTGAACCAGCAGATGGGAGACCTCTCTCTCTCTCTCTCTCTCTCCCTTCTCTCTCCATCTCTCTCTCTCTCTCTGTCTTGTCTGTAACTCTGCCTCTCAAATAAATAAATAAATATTTTTTAAAAAAAGAAGGTGAAAGGGCCTACACCCAAATTCTGAGCTATTGCTAGATCTCCAGGGAAATGCATGTCCAAACCTGGACTTCCCAGGAGTTGTGTTGCCAGTAGATAAAATGATCAAAGGGATGATAGTAGCAATAACATTAACATTAACGTAACAGTTAGTAGTTAGAGAATGCTTCTTATTTTCCATGTGGGAAACATATTTCTATAAGCTTTCTCTCATTTAAGCCTCCAACAATCCTGTGAGGCATGAGCTATTCTCACTTTGTGAATGAGGAATAGAGACTCAGAGAGGTCAGGTAAGGGACTAGAGTTCACAGGGTTAGAAAAAGCAGGGATGGGGTCCCCACAAAGAGCTGCCCGCATCCCCATTCAGGACTATCAATCAGCATGGTTCCAGTCTGGGTCTGGAATGCCAGCCCAAGACCTGCCAAATTTCATCACATGGATTGAATTAGGTTCATTGTCTTTCACCATAGATTTCAGTCTAATTCCTTAAAAATTATCAGTGAGTCATTCATGTTACTGATAGTAACCACCCATTCATGCGATTTCCTCATGAATGCCAGGGACACAGAGATCTAGCATTGCAGAATACTGGAAAGGAGGAGCTAGAGGGGACCATAGAAGAGCCCATAAAAAGCCCATCACTCATCAGAGCCCCAAATCATTCAAAAGTACAAGATAATTGACTGAGTCTGTTAGTGCTTATTTTTTCATGGATCCCGTTTCTATCCTTTTTCAGAGTAGGAATATGCCCCTTGCGCCCTAACATTGCTCCTTGAGAGGATGAGAAGCCACAAGTTAAGCTAGGGCAGCCATGCCCAGCAAGCTCCAATGTGGACATTGTCTTCCGCTACCCCACAGTGGTACCCGCTAGGACTCAGCATACACATGCAGGGTCAAGTGCGTGCTCTAGCAGCACACGTGGCTGGGCATGGCATTCCCTCTCATTTCCTCTCCTCTGTGCTCTGGGGGTCACCTGATTTCATTTCTATTCCTCTTGTGGGCTGCTTGCACTTCGGTGTAGGATAGATTCATTTGGAATCCATTGCAGCTGCTGGTTACAAGAATGCTCTATGACATGTCTCTGTGGGAGAGCCATCTGAGCTTTCCTTGGGGACCCCATTGTGCAGTCTCCTGTCAGCTTGCAGCAGGCCTCGCAGGGGCAAAGCCTGTTTGTAAGGCCTGGAAAGCCCTCCCTTGGGACCCTTCCTTCTGTCCCCTCTGACCTCAGTGAGCGGCAGCTTCCATGGGCAGCGTGGGAACACAGGACATAGTGCCCTTGAGGCACCGGCTCTGCCTGAATTGTTCCAGGTAATTTCACAAAGTGGAGAGGAAAAGGAAGGAGTCTGAGGAAGGAAATGAAGAATCAGTGCATCTTTGATGGGTCAGCTCCGGGCTATCTGCTTTGTATAAACAACATCTTGGATTTCTCATAACATACACATGAAGTGGACATTATTAATCTCATCATTCAGATAAGAACACAGAGGTTCGGGGAAAGAAAGTAATTTCCCATAAAAACAGCGAGCGGCAGTCCCGCCCTCTCATTCTTGCTGCCTCTAAGGGTTTGCTGCAGTTTGGAGCCGACACTCTGCTCCTGGTGCTTAACATGACAAATGGTTCCGTAAGTCAGAACTGGGATTGCCTCGGCTAGAGAGGTGTCCTGCCAAGAACTGTGATGACTGTGATGGTATGGCATGCTTCCCAGGATGCACTTTCTCACAGCCTCTGTTTGAAAATCATCTTAGTTAAACAACCTCTCCCATTGTCTTTAAGGTTTTGTCATTTTCTTTTAATGGTTATCTGCTGAGGACATCAGGAAAAGCCAGTCAGTGTTTCAGTTGGCATCAGGAGTTAGGGGTCGCCAGTGGTACAGATTGGGGAAGTTATAATCCTCCAAGGTGGAGGAATAGGTTTGTGAGAGCCCCATGGGACTAAGACATTTTCTACCCCAAATGCCCGAAGCACTCGCATTGTAAACCTGGGTTGTTGCATGCATTTGAACATGAGGGATGATCCAGAGGTCAAAGTATCTGGTAAAGCTGAGATTTCTCACTGCTGATGGGTGGATGCCAAAAAAATATCAGGGCACGATGAGAAAGGGGACAATGGGCCACAGTGTGAGGCAGAGACCAGGAGTCACAGCGTTTGGTTAGTCAAGTTCTTTTTCACCATCCCCTCAAAAAGGATGGATATGGAGCTGTGCTAGGAAGGTGGGTGTTAGAAGATTTTGCAGTGCTAGTTTGGGGAAGGTAATTCTTCTGAATTATGCAAGTTGCAGTATAAAGGAAATACTTCTGAGATAAAATCGATGCCCCACATTGCCTCTGCCCGGTATACGTCATCATTCTCTAAAGAATGCGTAAAATCTTGCTAGTTTTACTTGGCAATTTTAAAATTTTTATTGGGTTATATTCATTTTATTTGACAAGGAGAGAGAGGGGAGAGAGAATCTACTGATTCACTCTTCAAATGCCTGCAACATCCAGACTGGACTAGGAGCCAGGAATGCAATCCAGGTCTTTCACATGGATGGCAGGGACTCAAGCACTTGAACCATTACTTGCTGCCTCCCAGAGTGTGAATTAGCAGGAAGCTAGATTAGGAGTGGAGCTGGGACTCCTACCACACACTTCAATACAGGATATGGGCAGCCCAAACAGTGTCTCCAGGGCTGAATCAAATGCCTGGTCCTTGTCTTAATCTTAATTAGTCACATTTGTCTTTAAGAGACTCTGGGAACCCACAGCACTTCCAGTACTAGATTATGTAATGCAGGGAGACACGAGGGGAACAGGGATGAAAGTAATGAACCTTGTGCTGTCCGGAACAAGAGCCAGGCCATCTGGGTTCTGCATGCTCTAAGAACTGGATGGGAAACAGTTTGACTCCCTTGGGTACCATCACATCTTTTAAAGCAGGGGAAGGAAGACATTTGCCCTTTCTGAGACACTTCCCCTCCTTTGGTGATCTAACACCTGCCTGAGAGAATGCGATGGAGAAAGACCACCAAGATGTGTCCCAGAGGAGCAGCGGTTCTCACGACAGCTTCACTGTGGCTACAATGCAAACTCCTCCACCCTCCCTTCTCATTCTCATTCCTAAAAATGCTTCCTGTTGTTTGAAGACCTGCAGACTAAAGAAGGAAGCATAGGGCAATGGATGGATCCTTCAAGTTGCTTTCACTTTGCCTACCTTGGAGAAAGTAGAAATGTTTTCCCTAAAAGGAAGGGGTAAGTGGCCACAAATTATGGTATGTTCAATCGATAACTACTGGTCATGCCTACCACATCTCATCTTATCATTCCTGATACAATTTGAGTCCATTGTATTTTGTCCAATGTCAACAATAGCTCAAATTGCTCAGTATCACAGTGAGTTTATCCTGGAAATGATGAGTTCTCCACAGAGACATGGACAAAGAAATGTAATTAAAAGCCTTTATCAACTTTATATCATCGTGTCCTTGTTTCCTATACTGCTCTCGATGAGTGCAGAAAATGGAAATAGGGAATTACTTTTCTCTGATAGAGAATTACATGGGGATAGGTGCCTGTACCCGAACAAACTTGGGTGGAGTCTGTCCTATGTTCTTGGAACGGTAGAAGTTCAGTCTATTTTCTTTTCTTTTTTTTTTAAGATTTATTTATTTATTTGAAAGGAAGAGTGACAGACAGACAGACACACACACACACACACACAGATGTTTTACACCTGCTGGTTTACTCCCCAAATGGCTGCAACAGCCGGGTCTGGACCAAGTCAAAGCCAGGAGACAGGAACTCCATCTGGTCTCCCCCATGAGTGGCAGGGGGCCAAGGATTTGGGCCATCTTCTACTGCCTTCCCAGACCCTTCTGCAGGAAGCTGGATCAGAAGTGAAGCAGCCAGAACTCGAACCAGCACTTGGATATAGGATACAGGCATGGCAGGCTGTGGCTTAACCCATGGAGTGACAGCTTTGGCCCCTCAGTCTGTTTCCAAGAGAGGGGAGAGCCAACTCGGGACCTGGATATGACACCCATGCATGAAGAGAGGGTATGAATGAGGCTGGTTATTCTGTGAAATAGCCACATAGTTTCTTGCCACATTTTTCTGCTTCCAGCCCGTATGTACTTCCTGTGTTTCTTGGCTTCCCGACTCAGATGAGATCCCAGCATCCAAGTGAACTGAGGGTGTAGTTTTCAAAAGCTGCCCTTTGAGACAGGGGTGGTGGCCAAGCAGAGAGGAAATGAAGAAAACTGATAGGCCAAACCCTTGGGCTCCATCGGAGGTCTAAAATCAGGACACTAGCTCTGCAGGACAAGAGCTACTTTGTCAAAAGTAACCAATGTACTCGCAGCTCAGAAGGCTCTGCGCTTAAGCCAAAGCCAAGCCCCAACACTCATTTTTCCATAAACAAGCCTCAGCCGTGGAGACAGAACTCTCTGTGGACTCTCGCGATGACTTCATTCGGTAGGCATGCCAAGAGCCCCAGATGTCTGATTGCTCAGCCCCGTTCACTGGGGCAACTGATATTTCCTTTGATTTACTATTAGCCGAAATGTCACTTATCAAAGCGTTGTGAGAAGGTCGCCTATCTGGAATTGGTCTTTTATGGCCCGAGGTCGTTGTCAGGGTGATTGTCTCTTCCCACCGCCACCCCGCCTGCTTTCACGCACTCTCTTACTAAAGAATTCAAAGCTCCTGTTCCTTCGTATGAAGTGAGTGGGGTTTGATGCTGGTTTTTAAAATAGAGGCCACTCCGGCCTGTTCTGTGTCTTGTGTGTTATTGGCTTGATGTTTTTTACAACTGGTTCTTTTCTTGTTTAAAGGGAAAGACTTGCTGTCTTCACTGTAATATTTTTCATGTAAGATTATTCCAATAACAGACAGCAGTAAACTGAGCTCATACTCCTGCAAACGAGACTCAAGCCTGGTGGGCATTGCTTCTGTCTCCTCATGGCTGGAGAGACAGTAGGGAGTTCAGGAAGAACACCGAGAAGAGAGTGCTTCATTAAATTCTGGGGTGGGTGTGGAGTGGAGAGGCGAGGGAAAGCAAACCACTTCTCTAAATTTTTATATGGCTCAGTTGTTTTTTGAGGTGGTTTCAGACACATGGCCGAGGTGAGTTCCATCTTCCTGCCAGCTGTCAGGAGCAGAGACCATGGTGAACTCCCATCTAGACAGGCTGTTAGAAAGTTCTAGAACAACGGACACCTTGACCTTTTGATTTCCCAGGCCACTTTTATTTCCATGGCTTTAAACCTGTGTTTCTTTTTTTTAGAAAAAATATTTATTTTTACTTATTTGACATAATTATAGAGAGAGGTAGAGGTTGAGAGAGAGAGAAGTCTTCCATCTGCTGGTTCACTCCCCAATGGGCCACAATGGTCAGAGCTGAGCCCATCTGAAGCCAGGAGCCAGGAGCTCCTTCGGAGTCTCCCACGTGGGTGCAGGGGCCCAAGGACTTGGGCCATCTTGTACTGCTTTTCCAGACCATAGCAGAGAACTGGGTTGGAAAAGGAGCAGCTGGAACTAGAACTAGTGCCCATATGGGATGCTGGTGCTTCAAGCTAAGGAGTTAACGCACTGTACCACAGCACCGGCCCTAACCTTTGTTTCTAAAAATAACTAGACTTTGGGGGTTTCAGTAACTTTGCTTAAACATTTGTTTTCTGTCAGAGAACAGACGTACGCCCAGTAGAGGCATGGATCTTCAATGTGTCTTAGATTTCCACTCAGGGACACAGGCACACACATGCTGTCAGGGCAGAACACTTCTAGCCCCCATCAGGTTGCCTCAGGCTTCTTCACTGGCCCAGAAATAGCACAGCTTCTGACTCTTACCATCATCATTTTGCATTGCCGGTTGTTGAATCACCCAGCGTGGAGCCTTGCCTATCTGGTTTCTTTCATTCGCCCTAACACCTGCGAGAGTCACCATTTGACTGTGTGTAGCAGCAGCTTGTCCCGTTTTAGTCCTATGTATTATTCCAATTCATAAACACACGCAACAGATCTATTTTCCCGTTAATGGGCATTCGGGGACACTGTGACTCTTGGTAGTGGAAAACTGGATCACCCTCGTCACAGGATACAGATTCCTCAAAGAGTGGGGCACAAAGAACAGGGGCTTCAGAACTTGGGAGCAGGCTTGAAATATACAAGGGCCTCCCACATAACAGCTTTCTGTCCCCAGTCAAGGTACTTAATTTGTTTGAGCTTGCCTTATCCTATAGAATATATTTTAGCCTAGTCCTTTGTTCAGGTAAAAATACAATGAAGGGTTGATATAATTATTTTTATCATTAAATGCAAACTAGTTGTTAATATGGCCCAGGTGGACAAAATACTTATGTAACCAGTGTCTCATTATGTTCTCACACAATAACAAGATAGTTCCAAAAATGCCTTTATCTGGGAAGGAGACATATAATTTCTACTATTGCAGAGAATAATCCAAGAATTGGGTTCTGGAGTTGGTTCCAAGGATAAGGGTCCCAAAGGTTTCTCACAGTCATTCATATACTAATTATTCAATGTTCTTTCAATGGACTGGGAAGGGTAGTGATATTGGTTGAGCTTAGAAGGGCAGGCAGGGGCTAGACTCCCTCCTTCTCATCCACTCACAGTGTCAGAAACCTCTATAGGTGCCTTATGGGCTCCTGGAGAAATACATGGCTACTCCAGGATCACTAAGGACCAGAACTGAATAAGAATCCAAGAATCCTATCCTACCTAGCTATAAGTAATATCTTACTCCACTACAAACACTGTGGTATGGTTTAATACTGATAATTATAATTCAGCTGAAGGGAGAGATAGGAATAGACATTAAGGAGGTGCTTTTATAATAATTAACAAATTCTAAGACTTCACAACTGGAATAATTTCTTAAAAGGTATGAATCTTTAGAAACAGATGTGACCCACTCTGTGAAGATAGCTATGATGGTTATTAAGCTACAAAGCCCCAACTGATAGAGAACATATGGTGAGGCAATGCCATGAGACCGAGTTATGTTGAAGAGTTGGATGCAAACACTTTGCGACACAAAGTGTTGTAGAATATGGGGTCCAGGAGGGTTCAAAGAAGGGTATTTCATCTTTGCATGTGCATTAAGGGTATAGCGATCATGGACAGAACAGGAGCAGAGGCTCTGTAGTCCCAGCTCCATCATGTACATTCAAACAATGATCTGAGCAAGTGACTTGACATATCTATACATCAGTGTGCTCACCTAAAGAATGAAGATAAAAAAGGCATTTCTTGATGGTCGTCATTGCCGTGATTCCTCTCCCCATTAACTTCTCAATGAAAGCTCCTTCTACCACTACACATTCTCCAAATGAGGAGTAGGAGTAGGAACACGAGAAAAGGGAGACAAGTGGGTTGTAGGTAGTGCAAATATAGCAGATGGCGATAGACTTCACGTTCACACATTTTCCTTGACTTGGCCACGGATGTGGCACCATGATTACATCTCGAACTGGGACTCCAACACATTCAATTTCCTAATTTATTTTAGTGCTCACTAAGCTAACACGTGACCCTTCTAGGAAGGGATGTGAAGATCAGATGGGTCTGCATTTTTGTAAGCTGTGGATGATCATTGCACAAAATGTCCCTTTGGTCTTGAGCAGCATTTGCCTGTAACTTGAGCAGAGGGAGAGACAGCATTTCACACGCTGATGTGACAATTTCTAGTTTGTGTGACAGGTGATTTATTGCTCTTAGATAAATTGTCTTCCAAGAATGAATGAAAACATGAATTAATGCATTTTGAAAATGCACAGGATGATAGTAACTACAACATAAATATAGCACTATGCTCCAAACTTTTAAAATCAAGATTTACGGGTGTGGATTACTTAGAACAGGGGAGTTTTTTCTCAGCTGCTCTTAGTTAACCACAAAGGAAGATTGAATTTTTGGTAGGAAGTGAAAGCTCTGAAAATTGAACCTACTCAGTTTAGTATATACCATATGGCCAGACTTAATTCTTAGATTTGACTGTCACCCACTTTAGTAGAAGGCAAGAGACCACAAGTATTCAGGTTTCTTCCTATAGTTTTCCATGGGAATGTCCCTTTCTGCCCAAAGGCACTAAAAATAAAGGGAGACCATAATTCTCACCTACTAATACCACTTACTAATGGGAGGCAGCATTGTGAGACAAACTTTACTAAATAGTTTTGCTCTAATATTCCTTGTTATTAATTTAATTATAAATGATTGATCTTTAGCTATGACCTAGGCACTGGGTGTTTTTGCAAATTTAAAGATGAACAACAACAACAACAAAATGTTTGTCCTTGGCCAGCATTATGGTGCAGCAGATTGCATATGGATGCTGGTTTAAGTCCTAGCTGCTCCACTTCCAACCCAGCTCTCTGCTAATGTGCCTGGAAAAGCAGGGGAAAATGACCAAAGTAGTTGGGCCCCTGCCACCCATGTGGGAGACCTGCAAGGAGTTAGGAGCCATTTGGGGGGTGAACCAGTGGATGGAACATTTATCTCTCTTTCTCTATGTCTCTGTAACACTTACTTTCAAATAAATAAATAAATATTTTTAAAAAGCGTCCTAAGGGGTCTGGTGCTGTGGTGCAGTGGGTTAAAGCCCTGGCCTGAAGTGCTAGCATCCCATATGGGCACCAGTTCAAGACCCGGCTGCTCCTCTTCTGATCCAGCTCTTTGCTATGGCCTGGGGAAGCAGTAGATGATGGCCCAAGTCCTTGGGTCCCTGCACCCATGTGGGAGACCGAGAAGAAGCTCCTGGCTCCTGACTTTGGAATGGTGCAACTCTGGCCATTTTGGCCATCTAGGGAGTGAACCAGTGGATAGAACACCTCTCTCTCTGTCTCCACCTCTCTCTGTAGCTCTGTATTTCAAATAAATAAAATAAATCTTTAAAAAAATTAATAAAATCCTAAAAGATTACAGGGGTGAATAGAAAGAAATAATTAATATTTCATTCATTTCTTATATCATTCTAATAAGATCATTGGCAAAGATAAACAAGGTAGTCTCGGATTGACCCAAGCAATTACCTCTCAGTTAAAGCAAACCAATTACTTAGATGAAGCAACATAGCTTTGATTTCTCAACCTGACAACCTTGTTCTTATAGAAGGAGCAGAGTGTTATCATTAATGTTCTTATCAGAATTCTTAGAGTAAATAGAGCCATGCATTTCATATTGCCACTTCTCAATATATGGTGATGAAGCATAGCTTTCTGTAAGCCATTTTGCACTAGTGAAAGGGAGGCTCATAGTGGCCTCTTCATTAACTGGTTCTTATATAAGAGAGTGATTTTCAAATTGTCCTGTGAGCACATATGGAGTTAGAGACCTCTCAAGTGTGGGCATTGTGGCACAGTGGGTTACGCTGCCATTTTTGATGCCCACATTCCATATAGGTGTGTCTACAGTTGAGTCCTGGGTCCATCTCTGCTTTCAATCCAGCTTCCCACAGGTGAGCCTGGGGGGCAACAGAGGATGGCTCAATAACTGAGTCCCTGCCACCCATGTGGGAGACCCAGAAGGAGTTCCTAGCACCTGGCTTCAGCCTGTCCAGCCCCAGCGATTGCAGGCATTTGGGGAGTGAACCACCAGATGGAAGATTCTCTCTCTCTCTCTCTCTCTCTCTCTCTCTCTCTCTCTCTCTCTCTCCTCTCTCTCTGTATGTGTGTGTGTGTGTTTCCCCCTCTCTCTGTCACTCTACCTCTCAAATAAATACATAACTCTTTCTAGAAAAGACAGAACAAAAATAGCCCACTCCCAGGCCCCCAGCAAGGCAGTGGGAAGGGCCAGCCTGTTGTCCCAACATCCATCACAGTAGTTCAGCTTTCCCCTATTTTACGTATCGTTTCCTTGTAGGGTTCATTGTATGAAGAACGCCATGGCTTAAGATGGCTTTAAAATTATTTACCTAAGGAATGAATGTGGTACAGGCAAACTTTCATTTGAAAAAAGTGTCTATTATTTATGACCCAGAGTTTAATAAATGTCAGGAGGTGGATAGTTCAAGATTATATTGTCCAACAAATATCCAGGATGCACATAATTTACGCTCCCAGTAAAATGTAGATTCCTGATTCAGCAGGTGTCAGAACTGGAGAAATAAAAGACATCTGCCCACAAAAGGAAAGAAAGCCAAGGCAAACGTGTGTCTAAATGGAAGATCAAGACACTGCTGTACAGGAAGGTTTCATGAAGGAATCTGGGAACGACCTAGAGCTCTCCTGCCTTGTCTGTAAATTCAGCTTTAATTTTCTTCAAATTTATCCTGATGTATGGTCTTTTAAGAGTCAAATCATTGACAAGGCTCCGAAAGAAGATAAAGTTGTTCAGTGTCCACAAACTTCCCCTGCTCGGACACTTCTGACTATTCAGAGATGATCCTTTTGCATTCTTTGAGCTGATTCTTTGGTATTTATCTCCATGTTGAAATGGGCAGCTTCAATCATTATTCTTGATTTTCACATTAAGGCACTGTCTACTGACTTCACAATACCAACCACAGCACAAACATGAGCAGTTCCTGCTCTCCTTAACCTCAGCATCAGTTATTTCATGGGTGTCCTTGGATAAATGTTCAGTATTTATTAATGATTGGGAAAGTGTTTTTTATAGCTGAGTTGTGTAATTTATTCTGATTATTTTTCAGCACTCCACTCTCCTCTGGAGTTAACAGCAGTCTTGTTTATGTCTTTGCCTCTTTTCCTGTGTATGTCCTGAATCCCAGACTCCCCGATGCTCCCAACTTAGTTGTGTGAACCTCCTCTCAATATACTAAAACACATCAGGTATTTATAAATGTCATCCTTTTAATGTCTTTCCTCTCAAAGCTCTCTATCCTGCTCCTATCTGGAATGATTTCTCTCAGGTCTGTTGTCCAACTGCATCCTGGGGTCTGATCATGAGCCTTTGGCCTCTTCTTAGCTCTCTCCTGTGTGGTTCACCTGTGTTCTTTGTCCCATTCACCTTCTGCTGTTTACTACATTTCCTTGGGGATTCTAGTAGCTTCCCACAAAATTATGCATAGGCATAAATTGTTTGAGGCCTTATACATCTGAACACATCTTTATTCTAGCCATCGAAGAGAAGTCCAGGACCTGGGGGCTTTATAAATGAATTCCACAGAACATTTAAAGAGGAAAGAAGAGCTAAGGGAATGAAGAACAAAAAACATATGATCATCTAAATAGATGCAGAGAGAGAATTTGATAAAATTCAACCTCCCTTCATGATAAAAACTCTCAACAAATTAAGTATGAAAGGAATACACCTCAAAATGATACAGACTATTCACCAACAGAAAATATCATACTGAGTGGGAAAAGCTGAAAGGATCTCGTCAGATCTGGAACAAGATAAGAACGTCTACTTTCACTACCCTTATGTAATATAGCTCTGGAAATATTAGCAAGTACAACTGGGAAAGATAATGAAATAAAGGACATAAAAATTGGAAAGCAGAAAATGAAAATCTCCATATTTGTACCTGGAAAACTGTACACGCTGTTCCAGAAAAGCTATTAGAACTATAAACTAATTAAATAAAGTCACAAGATAAAAAATCAACATTAATAGTAAGATTTTTTTTTTTTTTGACAGGCAGAGTGGACAGTGAGAGAGAGAGAGATAGAAAGAAAGGTCCTCCTTTGCCATTGGTTCACCCTCCAATGGCCGCCGTGGTAGCGCGCTGCGGCCTGCGCACCGCGCTGATCCGAAGCCAGGAGCCAGGTGCCTATTCTGGTCTCCCATGGGGTGCAGGGCCCAAGCACTTGGGCCATCCTCCACTGCACTCCCTGGCCACAGCAGAGAGCTGGCCTGGAAGAGGGGCAACCGGGACAGGATCGGTGCCCCGACCAGGCCTAGAACCCGGTGTGCCGGCGCCGCAAGGCAGAGGATTAGCCTAGTGAGCCACGGCGCCGGCCATAATAGTAAGATTTTTATACACCAATAATGAAATCTTGCTGAAAGAGAAATCAAGACAGAAATCCCATTCACAATAGCTACAAAATAGTTTTTTAAAGATTTATTATTTATTTGAAAGGCAGAGTTACAGAGAGGCAGAGGCAGAGGCAGAGAGAGAGAGAGAGAGAGAGAGAGAAGTCTTCCATCACCAATTCACTCCTCAGATGGCTGCAACACGGCCATCTTCTACTGCCCGCCCAGGCCATAGCAGAGAGTGGATTGGAAGTGGAGGAGCCAGGACTCAAACTGGTGTCCACATGGATGCTGGCACTTTACATGCTACACTGCAGCACTGGGCCCCCCAAATTTTAAATATTTAGGAATAAATGTAACCAAAAAAGTAAAAGAAACACTGATTAAAGAAATAATCAAAGACAAAGATAAGGAAAAATATTCTTTGTTCATGGATTGGAGGAGTTAACATTGTTAAAATGTCTATACTACCTAAAGCAAACTACAGGTTTAATATGGTTCCTATCAAAATACCCATGACATTCATTTTTTAATTAATTTATTTGACAGGTAGAGTTACAGACAGTGATAGAGATGGAGACAGAGAGAAAGGTTTTTCCTCCGTTGGTTCACTTCCCAACGGCCGCCACAGCCGGCGCTGCGCCAATCCGAAGCCAGGAACCAGGCACTTCTTCCAGGTCTCCCATTTAGGTACAAAGCCCAAGCACTTGGGCCATCCTCCACTGCCCTCCTGGGCCACAGCAGAGAGCTGGACTGGAAGAGAAACAATAGGGACTAGAACCCAGCACCCTTATGGGATGCCGGTGCTGCAGGCAGAGGATTAACCAAGTGAGCCACGGCACCGGCCCCCCATGACATTGTTTACAGAATTAGAAAAAAAATTCCTAAATTAAAATGGAAATAGAAAAGACCCAGAATAGCCAAAGTGATCCTGAGTGAGGAAAACCTCCAGCTGGAGGCATCATAGTACCTGCTTTCAAGGCATCCTACAAATACGTACAATAGTACTTAAAGCACACAGTGCTCCCACGTGCACACATGGTGGGATGCAGGTGTCTTAACTGGTAGGTTCCATGTGACCTCTAAGTCAACTTTATACATCAGAAAACACAGGTCCTTCAATTTTAGGAAGACTTCTCCAATTATACTTTTATAGTTTCTTCCTCACCAATTTTTCTACAATGCTTTTAAAAATTCTATTTCATGTATTGGATCTGTGTAATTGCTGCTCTAATTTGTATAATAATTTATTATAGTTTCTCTAATTCTTCAATTGTATCTTTTAATCCTTTCACTGAATCTCTAATTTCTAGTAATTTAGCTTTCCAAGAACTCCTTTACATTACTTTCCTGAATGTATTCTTAAAAACAAAAACAAACAAAAAAAACCTGTTCATATTTTAGGACTCAGTAACTTATCTTGCTGATGATATCAATGATGGTATTTTTAAAAATTCTTTTTTGAGGGGGCTGGTGCTGTGGTGTAGCAGGTTGGGCCCCTGCACCCACGTGGGAGACCCAGAGGAAGCTCCTGGCTTCCACCTGGCCCAGCCCTGGCCATTGTGACCACTTGGCGGGGGTGGGGGTGGGGTTGGGGGGGGGTGCCAGTGGATCAAGATCTAAAAAATAAATAAATTTCTTATTTGGAAGGCAGAGAAAGAGAGAGAGAGAGTGGAGAGAAAGATTTACCACCTGCTGATTTACCCTGAAATTCTTACATCAGTCAGGAGTGTGCCAGGCTGAGTCCAGGAGCTAGGAACACAATCCATGCCTCCCACAAGGGTAGCAGGGACCCAGGTACTTGAACCATCACTTGCTATCTCCCAACATGTGTATTAGCAGGAAGCTAGAATCAGAAGCAGAGCTAGGGCCTGCGACGCTGGTGCACTGGGTTCTAGTCCCAGTCAGGGTGCCAGATTCTGTCCTGGTTGCTCCTCTTCCAGTCCAGCTTTGCTGTGGCTTGGGAGTGCAGTGGAGGATGGCCCAGGTCCTTGGGCCCTGCACCTGCATGGGAGACCAGGAGGACGCCGGCTGCAGTGGCCATTGGGGGGTGAACCAACGGAAAAGGAAGACCTATCTCTCTGTCTCTCCTTCTCACTGTCCACTCTGCCTGTCAAAAAAAAAAAAAAAAAAGAAAAAAGAAGCAGAGCTAGGACCTAAACTCAGGCACTCTGATAGGAGATAAGGGAATCCCAAGTGGTGTCTTACTGCTTGTCCAACACTTGTCATGATGATGTTCTTTTATGTTTCTTTATTGCTGCAAATTCTTGTGTCTAAGGTTGCTTTATTTGCTTTTTGTCTCTGTCTCAATTGTCTAAGTCTGTTCATTTTCAAGAATGTGGCATTATAAAGCAGACTGCAAGATCTGTGCACTTGCGATGGTCTTTCCAGGCTATCTGTTCTGTAGCATGATCAGGATTCAAAGGGCCTCTAGGTGCCGATATTGCTAGAACTTTGCTCTTGGGGTGGTCTTCATTGTCCAAGTCTTCCAGTCTACTTTTGTAGAAACATTCCTGGTAGTTTTCCAGAGAAAGGGTTAATCTCTGGGGAGCTCCATCTTTTCTGAACAGATTTTCAGCCAGTCCTCCTCCCTTCACTCCTTTCCCCACAGAACATGTTGGTTGTGTTGACTTTTGGGGGCTTGACCTTGTAAATTGGATTGTTATTCATTTGTTTCCAAGGATTCTCAGGATTCAGGTCTATTTTTTAATTTGGTTACCCGTTTCTGATATCTTCTGCCGCTTCCAAAATTTTTTGTTGTTTCTTTGTGTTCTCTGTCAGTTTCCTTGTATCCGTCGATTTATACCTGTGGAAGGTGTAGTTCTTTTGTGCGGTTTTTGGAGGTGTCATTGCTCTGTTCAATTTGCCATCTTTAACTGGAAGGTGACACTTGATTTCCTCAGCAAATTATTCAAGGTCAATTCTAGCCCAGAACATAAATGATTGGCATCCACCTGAATGATTTCTGAGGTTTAAATTAGCATGCCATGTTCTATAGAGCAGACATTGGCAAACTACAACTTGTGGGCCAGATCCAGCGTCCTGCCTGTCTTTGTAAGGTCCACAGACTAAGAATGCTTTGCAGATCTTTAAATGCAATAAAAAAACAAATAAGAAATAATATTTTGGGACATGTAGAATTATATGAAATTCAAGCTTGTATTCACTACCAGGATTTCATTGAGATACAACTATGCTCATTTATTAATTTGTTATGGCTGTTTTTGGAGCTGGATGGCAGAATTGAATAGTAACAGACTGTACAGGCAACAAAATCTAAAATATTTGCTATTTGACTCTTTAAAAAAAATTTCACTGACCTATTTTCTGTAGTGCAAAATCTGTCAGTCCAATAACTGAGGATCTAGCCACAAAATATCTAGCTTTAAATAATTTAATGTTTTTGTAAACCTTCCAAGATACATACGTTACAAAATGTACTTGTAGATATCTGAGTCAACTTGCTGGGTATATTTGCTAGTAATAAGCAATATGGCAAAACATAGATCTTGACTTTAGATTATTCGTTCTGTAGACATTTTTTCCACTGGCAATTAGACCACAAGTCTAGACTTTCATGGTTTATTACCAATTACGTATGACAAAATTTTCCCATAGACCTATATAATAATTATGCTTATCTCTCTCTTTTCCATGGCAAGGCATTTCTAACTAAACAGATCTCAAGCAGTGAACAGAAATAAGCAGATGTGAGATGTTGTTTGTATCCTTCCAAATTTGTATGTTGATGCCTTCATCACTAATGTGATTGTATTAGGAGATATCTTTGGGAGGAAATTAGATTTAGATGAGATCATGAGAATGGAGCCCTTAGGATGAGGTTAATGACCTTCCTTTTTTTTTTTTTTTTTTTTTTTTTTTTTGACAGGCAGAGTTAGAGAGAGAGATAGACACACAGAGAGAAAGGTCTTCATTCCTTTGGTTCACCCCCCCAAATGGCCGCCACGGCAGGTGCACTGTGCCGATCTGAAGCCAAGAGCCAGGTGCTTCCTCCTGGTCTTCCATGCAGGTGCAGGGCCCAGGTATTTGAGCCATCCTCCACTGCCTGCCTGGGCCACAGCAGAGAGCTGGACTGGAAGAGGGGCAACCGGGACAGAATCCGGTGCTCCAACTGGGACTAGAACCCGGGGAGCCGGCGCTGCAGGCAAGGATTAGCCATGTGAGTTGCAGCGATGGCCATTAATGACCTTCTAACCAGAGGAAGAGATTGGGGCTTTCCATCTTCCCCTGTCTGTGCCATTTTTTGAAGGTACAATGAGAGAGGGGACATTTGTAAGCACAAAAGAGCCCTCACCAAGAAGCAAATCTGTTGGCACCTTGGGCTCCCAGCCTCCTGAACTGTGAGAAGTGAATGTGTGTTGTTTAAGCCACCCACTCAATGGTATTTTGTTACAGCAGCCCAAGCAGGCAGAGACAGAGGAGAGTAGGAGGAAGAAGCTATGGAGAGACAGGACACCTGTCTAGCACATTGGGCACTATTTCTAATCTTTTAAGAGACTTCATATTCATGCTGATTCTTGGGTAATGTTAAGATAAAGATTTTACTCTTTAATTAAACAATTATTCTTAGGTATTTAAATTTAACTGAAGAGTGATCCCTGTTAAATATAAGAGTGGGAATAAGAGAGGGAGATGTACAGTTCGGCATATCTCAATTGGACTTACCCCAATGGTAGAGTTAGAAACATGCCAGGGGATTCCAATTCAATCCCATCAAGGTGGCATGTACCAATGCCATCTCACTACTCAAAGCGATCAGTTTCAGTTCATAATTAATCATAATGATAGGATTAAGTATTAAAGGGATTATATAAATAAGACCAGTGTCTGCTAATACTGATATAATTAAAAAGGAGAGAACAATCCAACATGGGAAGAGAGCTACACAGCAGACTCATAGAATGACAGATGTCCTAAACAGTACTCTGGTCTCAGAATCAGCCCTTAAGGCATTCAGATCTGGCTAAAAAGCCCATGAGAGTATTTTAGGTATAGAAAGCCAAGACACTGTGGCAAAAAAAAAAAAAAATGACCTAAATGAAAGATCTCTGTGAGTGAGATCCCAGCGGAAAAAATGGGCCATATTGGCTATATTAGACAGTGTCAATCAAGGTTGTGCAACTGGTATGCAGTGGCATGAACTTCCAGCTCACCATGGCTGTTGACTGTCTCTACTCTTCTAGAAGTCTCTGGTGCATCAAGAAAATCTCTCCACTTTCAGTGCCAGGGAAACGAAGAGCCAGCTCTATAGCAGGCTTGCCCATCGGCTCCAAAAGGGGACTAGAAAGCCTTAGACTGAGGGTCAGAAATCCCCTGCAACAATTTTATTTTAGGACTACAGAAAGCCCCTCCTCCATCTGGAACACTAGTGGGTCAGGACAATCACTCAGTGACAAATCTAAGATGCTCACTCCAACTAGCAAATTGTCCCTACACTTTCCCTACGCTGTCCCTGCACCCGCTGCAGATGGAGTACTAATTCTGTACTCTTTGAGATCTATAGTATTACTGAGACCTTGGGAGGACTATTTTCATATCTTCTGTTTTTCTTCTTGGGGGAAGAATACGAAGAATTGGGTTGAGCCCAAAACTTTGCCACGAACTGTTGTATGACACTGGGGAATTTATCTGCTTTTGATAACTCAGTTTGTCTAGCTGCAGAGTAAAAGTGTGTTGAGTTCTTTCTTCTTCCTTTTGTTTCTTTTCTTCTTTTGGCTTCCGCTTATTGGTCACTCCTGACTCTAAATACTTTCAACAGCTTTGACTTCTTTTGTTGAACACCTGCCAAATGAAAGACAGTGTACCATGTACACTGCTGAAAACATGAATTTGATTTAAAAACCAGCCACTCCAGCTCTCCAACTCTGATCCCAGTTTATAATATCGTGGAATAACGCAACAACAGTTTAAATCTCTTACCCATGTCCTCTGCTCGTCGATAAAATTATTACCCATGTTGAAGCTTGCTCCTCACTTTCCAGTTTGCACACATTGCTGCATTAATCTCTGACCTTGTTTGTCAAAGATGGTGTGTAGCAGGAAATTGCTTACAGACATCGTAGCTGCCTGGCTCCAGAAGTTGAAGTGGCTTCTTTTTCTTTCTCTGCACATGGGTGACATGGTCTCCTTAATGATGATTGGCCAGAATGTACTGTATCAACGACCCATTATATGGCCTGACAAGGAATCTCAGATTCTTGTTCTTTCAGTATATCTGGGATCAGGAGATTCCAAAGTAAACGATGAAGGATGAGCTGTTGTCTCCCCTCCGCCCCCATATGAAGAATGGGCAGAAATTGCTATTTAGGAAGAAAAGGATTTTTATAAATGTGTTGTAGGATATGCTTTGTGACCATGGCATCCTGAAAGGCAAGGCTGTATTCCTTCAGTTCAGAGGTTCAAGTGCCCTCGTTTTCACACGAGAAGAGAAGCTTGTGAGGGAGGGGAGAGCACGTCAGCTTTGGTTTTAGTTGGA
Organism: Lepus europaeus; assembly: GCF_033115175.1. NCBI lineage: Eukaryota > Metazoa > Chordata > Mammalia > Lagomorpha > Leporidae > Lepus > Lepus europaeus. Next base: position 167,114,890 of record NC_084828.1, on the reverse strand, counting down.
GGCAGCATTTACTTCTGGGCCATTCTGGACAAGGTGTTTAAGTTGTCTAAATCTACACTGCTCCTTTAAAATGGACCTATGGAAAGTCACTACTTACAGAATGGTCCAGAGCCAAGGTGATGTCGGATGAGCCTGCGATGGAGTGAGTGCTGCTAGATGCTGCCTGGTGTCTCTACCCTTCTGTGTTTTGCACTGAGTTAAGGAACTCCTCCAAGAAAGTGAGGGTTTTCTTCCCCTAGGGATCCTGTGGGTGATCCTGTGCCTGGCTGGGAGACTGCCTGCCTAGCCCATGCAGGAGGGCATGGCACACCATGCCTCCTGGGAAGGACCCTATGACCTGACTGCTGGTAGGCGGCAGGAGCCCCAGGCACACTTCCCCCATCCTTGCTTCCTGTTGAAGGGCCTTGAAATTGTCATACAGGAAAACAGCTCCCGGGTGGGGCCCAGACCCATAAGGACCACCTGCAAGGCTACATGACATTCAAGCTGATTGGAGAAGCACAGTGGTGCCAATACGGGTTTTATCCTTTAGAATTAGTGTTGCCCTGAACTAGCTAGGCCCCTCTGCCTGCCTTTAAAAGCTTGTGCTTGATTGTGAATCATCAGACACGTTCCCAAAACTTTTCTCCAGTACTTCTTTTGGAGGAACGCCGTCGCCCCACCACCCCGACAACGCGGGCCTCGCAGGATGAACCCAGGGCTCCTTTTTGGGTTCTCTACCTTCTGCTTTCTTCTGTGGAAGAACACCTTACAAATAGTCGAAATTAGGATCTACATTGGGTTACAGTAGGTTAAGCCTCCGTCTGCGATGCAAGCATCCCATTTGGGCATAGGCTCAATTCCCAGCTGCTCTACTTCCAATCCAGCTCTCTGCTAATGTGTCTGGGAAAGCAGGGGAAGATGGCCCAAGTGCTTGGGCCCCTGCCACCTATTTGGGAGAGCTGTATGGAGTTTCTGGCTCCTGGCTTCAGCCTGGCTCAGGCCTGACTGTTGTGGCCATTTGAAGTGAACCAGCACACAGAAGACATTCTCTCTCTCTCTTCTCTGTCTCTCCCTTTCTCTGTGAAGTTGTTCAAGTGAATTTGGAAAATGCAAGATTTAACAATTACCCAGGTTTCTGCATTGCAGAATGACTGGGAAATCCAATATGTAATTAAACATTTGTTCATTATAAAGTAACTGGAGATTAAAATAATATTAGCATTTGGCTAAATGATTGGAACACAGAATTCTTTTGATGTGTTTCTTTTTCTAAAGAAACTTGTTAAATGAGTGCTCCAAGGAATAAACTTTGGGAAAGGCTAATTTAATAATTGGTGAAGAGAAATTTGGCCTTCAGGAATAAAAGAAATTTGTACCCACCACTCACAACATATATGGAATAGTTACGTATTGAAAATTAAAATAGTCTAGAGTAAAATATAGGAGTACATTTAAAAATCTTTTCATGTCAAGAACTGTGTGTGCCTAGAATGAATGAGACAAACAGTAAAAGTAAATATTGTTCTATTTGATTGTATAAACACAACATCTTTCCTAGACAAAAAATTATTTAATTTTAAGAGGATAAAAGAAAATTTAAGAAAGTCACATATTAAAAATGACAGACTCTTTAATGACTAACACAAATAATGAATAAAAATGATCTATGAATAAATTATCAGAGGCATGTATTATATATACAAACTGTCAATATAATAAGAAGTAAAATGTCTAATATATAAAACATCACATTTACAAAAGTTAAAATACTGAACACATAATAAAGATGTATCATGTATCTATAAAGTTCATAGTCATTCAATAAGCGTTCAATATTCAGCCTCCCTCACAAGGAAACCATGGAAATACTATTCAGTATCATATATTTTAAAGGATTATTTGATAGTACATAGTAAAATAATTGCAAGTAATCTGGGTGCCATGGTCTGAATGATTGTGTCCTCTTGAAATCCTAACCACCAGTTATGGCATTTAGAGATGAGACTGAGACCAGAGTTATGGCACTGTGGGTTAAGCTGCCACTTAAGACAATATTATCCCATTCAGAGTGCCAGTTGGAGACCTGGCTTATCTGCTTGGGATCCAGCTCCCTACTAATGCACCTGGGAAAGCAGCAGAAGATGACTCAAGTGCTTGGACCCCTGCCACCCATGTAGCCAACTTGAATTTGCAGAACGAATCAGCAGATGGAAGATTTCTCTCTCTCTCTCTTTCTTCTTCTGTCTCTCCATATCTCTGTTGCTCTGCCTTTTAAATAAATAAATCTTTGAAAAAAGAGAGGGAGGGAGGGGGGAGGTGGAGGGGTAGAGGGAGAGAGAGAGAGAGGGAGATGGGAGCCTTGAGAAGTGAGTAAGTCATGAAGGCAGAGCCCTTACAAATGAAGTTACAATTGTTTTAAGAGATACTCCAGAAAGATCCCTCATTTCTTGCACCATGTGAGGACACAGCAAGAAAGCAACATCTGTGAATCAGAAAGCAGACCCTCATCAGACATCACATGCGCCAATGCCTTGATCTTGGACTTACCAGCTGCCAGAACTGTGAGAATTTAATTTCCACTTGTAATAAGGTACCTAGTTTATGGTATTTTTATATAGTAGACCAAATGTATTAAGACACTAAATATAAAAAAAGGGATATAGTTAGGGAAATGATGGAAGATGCATGAGCTAGTCCCGTGGTGGGGTGGGCAGTTGACCCAGCTGTTAAGATGCTACTTGGTATACCAGCATCCCATATTAGTATGCATGGGCTCAAGACTTGGCTCCACTTCCAATTCTAGTTTCGTGTTAATGTGCACCCTGGGGGCAACAGGTGATGTCCTAGGTACTTGGGCCCACGCTGCTGATGTGGGAAACTCATACATCGTTCTAGACTCCTGGATTCAGCCTGGTCCAGCCCTGGATGTTGTGGGCATTTAGGGAGTGAACCAGAGGGTGAAAGATATCAGTCTGTCTCTTTCTTTCTTTGTTTCTCTACCTTCAGATGAATTTAAAATAAAAAAATAAAATTTAAAAAAGGAAATAGCATATAGTAGCACTGAAAATATTTATGAAGATATTTAAAACTTTAATAAAACCAGTGTATGGTATAAAGGATACAAAATGGAATCAACTATAATATGCTTATCAAGAAATATAACTGAAAGGAAATAAAATAAGAGATCAGTCAAATTATGGGCAAGTTGTTTCCTTTCTTAAACTTTCTCTTATTTTCTATAAAAAAAAACTAGATAACAGAAAAAAATATAATGACAGCCTCGATTGGCATTTCTGACATAACTTAGATCCATTACGGTAGGCCAGGAAGTAGTGTAGACAAAGAGTATTCCAAACACTCCACAAACACCTCGGCGACTGACATGTGTATTGAACCATCCGATAATAAAGTGCCATGCCCAAGTTCAACTACTCAGCTGATGAATGAGCTTTTGTCTGAGGTTGTGAGAGCCTTTGAAGAGTGCAGGTAGGCGTGAAAGAGAGAGACAAGACGATGTAATCCTGGGCATCCCAGAGCAAGTGGCCCCACACAGACTGGAGGATGGGAGCAAGTACACAAGAGAACTTCAAAAAGTTCACAGAAAGTGGAATTAAAAGATAAATTTATTCTGGCACAAAAAAAATGTTTGAAATCCATGCAAATTAGTCTTCAAAATGCTTGCAGAAATATTTATTATGGAAAACTATTTTATGTTTCCCTTCATGTGCTCTGCAAATGTAAAGCACTGTCTCAACACTGCTAACCAGCCAAAGTCATGTGTATAGAGAAACTTAGGGTTATGTTAAGAACTTTTATAATGAACTTAAGGCGAGCAGTTAGGCCTAGCAAATCTACTCCCATCAGATTCCCTGCTAATGCACCTGGGAAAGCAGCTGGTGATGGCCCAAGTACTTGGGGCCCTGCCACCCATGTGGAAGACCTGGATGGAGTTCCAGGCTTCTGGCTCCAGTCTTTTCCTGTTATTTCAGGAGTGAACTGTTGGACGAAAGATATCTCAGCTCTCTCTCTCTCTCTCTCTCCCTCTCTCTCTGCCTTCAAATAAATAAATCTTTAAAAAAAGTAATGGACTCAAGAGGTGATAACTCCATGTTAAACCCACAATACTGATCAAATACCTAATCTATTCACAAGCCTTTGCCTTGGACCCTAAGAAAATTAAAGCATAGAAATTCACGAGCACTTTTGTACAAAGCACAGAGGGATTTCCTCCTTCAATACAATCGATTCTTTTCATGTTTACAATTCTTGTCTTTTACGGGGTGGGGAGTTATTATTTGTTTGCTTTGCAATGGATTCTGCCAAGGCATGGGTACTTCATCAGAACTAAAAATTATAATGGAAGTTGAGACATCATAAGACAGGAACTATCCCAAGAGATGTGTTAACCTTTCTCTCTCCCAGACATGAAAAGGCATGGAGTATCTGTACAGCAGTTCTGCACCTCTGAAGCTTATGTGCAAGTGTGTCCTTGGAGCCTATCAAGGTCATAGTGCTTCTGGTAGACACTGCCTTGGCTGTCTTCCCAGCGTATAAGCCATTGTCTCCCCGACAACTACCTCCTTAGATTCAGGCAGAGACCTCAGCCACTGGCGATTGTTTCCTATGTCCCCATCCCTTTCTCATAACGTGTTAGGGGTGAGGAGGTGAGAAGGCATCTGTCACAAGGTGGGTCAGTGAGAATCTCCTTCCTAGGACAGAGGGAACAAGGGACAGAGGGAACCTGTCTCTAACTGGGGCTGGGACAGAAATAGGAAAATTTGGAAGCTATGAAGCCATGTAGACAAAAAAAAAATGTTGAAAAGACCAGTTTACAAAGAGAAATAGAGTAACATGTTGAGGGAAGAAAGACAGAAATGAGGAACTTTCTGGGCTTTTGCAGAATTCCCTCTGCTAATCCCAGTTCCTCTTTAAAATCTGGCTGCGTGCTGACTTCGGGTTGCTGTGAAGCCTCCACGTGTACTTATGAAGAGGCTTCCCTCCCTTTCTTTTTTGTTAGGGGAACTTAAATTGATTCTGGTTATTTGCAAGTCAGGAGACTTGACTGCTATAAACTTTAACCAAAGGCATGTATTTCATTTCCCTTACCTCCTCTGGGCCTCTCTGACAAACTGTCTTCCTCTGGGGCTGCTTCATCTGATTAACTTAATTTCACACTGTATTGACATCATTTATAAAACACTCTCGTATCAGAACACTGGGCTCCTCTGGAGTACGTACAGTCTGTTGTGTAAACACAGCATCAGTGTGATTTATACAACTTGCACTATTTACCCAATAGACTGTGTAACTGCTCCAAATGAACCATTATGACTCTCATGTGGTATAAATGCATCTTCCGGCACTTTGGAGAGCACGTCTCACTGTAGTCTTTTGTGTGAGGGAATTTATGAAATGTGTATTACCCATTCAGTACACCCTGATGTCTGCCTGGTAGGATTTAAAGCTGAGTTAATCCACTGGAAAAAATGAAACTTTCGTATAAAGGGGTAATAATCCCTTGTACCAACTAATTCTAGCATTCATTTTCTCTAAGAAAGAGTAATCCCATAAATGCTAGCCTCTCGTTTACTCATTAGAAATCAACACTTGAGCAGGTGTTTATGAATTTCTATTCTAGTTCAACATTTTGTTTTTTTCCCTTACTAGGCGAAAAACTACAGTCATATCGGTTTTGTTTATGGTTTTATCCACAGCCCTTGGCACAATATCTGGCAGATAACTTCTTGATGTACTCCTACTGTGCCGAAGGAAAGCTTGAGTAAACTTGTATACACCGTCTCCTTCCACTCCAGGAGTATCCTCACTTTACAGAGGAGGAATTGGGACTGGGGTGGTGCTTTCTTCAAAGCAGCATGGATTTGTGAATGATAAAATTGGAATCCAATCTGTTCTGCCCAAAAGCCATAGCTTCTTCAACTGTGTCAAAATAAGAGAAGAAGTGGTAATAAAACATTAGTCTAACTAGCAGCATAGGGGCCGGCACTGTGCTGTAGCTGGTAAAGCCGCCGCCTGCAGTGCCTACACCCCATATAGGCGCCGGTTCAAGTCCCGGCTGCTCCACTTCCTATCCAGCTCTCTGCTATGGCCTGGGAAAGCAGTAGAAGATGGCCCAAGTGCTTGGGCCCCTGAACCCGTGTGGGAGACCTGGAAGAAGTTCCTGGCTCCTGGTTTCGGATCGGCTCAGCTCCAGCCGTTGTGGCCATCTGGGGAGTAAACCAACAGATGAAAGACTCTCTCTGCCTCTCCAATCTCTGTGTAACCCTGACTCTCAAATAAATAAATAAATCTTAAAAAACAAAAAACAAGCAGCATAAAACAAATATCTTGGGCCCAAACGAATACAGAAAAAAGCTCAAAGTCAGTCTCCTCACACTGAGGGTCAGGAGATCTGTGTTTACGCCGTCTTCCCTTACAGCTGCTGGAAAATACTTCCGTTTCTCACCTTTTTTCCTTCCTGCTGTGTAGCTCATTTTTTAAAGGGCACTGTTTTGTATCCTCGTGTTTCGGGTGTTTTCATTCTCTCCCCTGGGTCAGCATCTGAGAGTGAGTGCCTCCTCACATTTTTCCTCCTGGGTGCCTTGTTTGCCTTTTTACCAGATCTGGTCTTGTTCCTTCCAGGAGATACTTAACCTCACTTTCATTTGAAGAGATCATTCATTGGCAACTTTCACAAGAGCCCTAGGGCCACATCTCCCAAGAAGCTGAGAATCAGAAGATATTCTTATTTTTAAATTTTCTAATTATTTGCAAGGCAGAGACAGACAGAAAGAGACAGATAGACACAGAAATCTATCTGCTGGTTCACTCTTCAAATGCCTGTACCAGCAGGAGTTGGGCCAGGTCAAAGCCAGGAGCCAGGAACTTAATCCAGGTCTCCTCCATGAGTAGCAGGGGTGCAAACTCTTGAGCCATCACCTGCTGTCTCCCAGTGTGCCCATTAGCAAGAAGCTGGAATTGGAAGTGGAGCCAGGACTTTAACAGAGGCACTATAATGTGAGCTGTGGGTATCACAAGTCTTGGTCTTATCTGCTGTGCCTGACCTGGAAGACATTCTTTATTTCAGAGGTCTATCAAGTATCCCCTGAGTGGTTGGGACAACTTCCACTCGCTCGCTCGCTCTCTCTCCATTTTCCTCTCCCTTTCCTGTTCCATATCATTTTCCTTTCTTCTTCAATCTTCCTGCTTGTTGGGATCTTCACAGACGAGGTAGACACCCATCAGGGTGCCCTGGGTGCAGCACAGCACAGACAAGAATAATACCTGTGCTCTCGGATGACAGATGCGATCTGGTGGGCCTCGGAGAATGCTGCGACCGTGAGCATTGCCACCTTGATCTGGCCTTTGTGTCCTCTTGGTGGCGCTCTGGGGCTCTGGCTCCTGTGATGTCCTGAGAATATGTCGGTAATGACCACCCTCTGGTTGACTTTGAGCCTGTGGCGTGTACAGAGAGCATAGCTCTGTGAAGCACTGCTTTTGTTCTCAGCTCCACCCAATTCAGGGGTCAGCATAGCTGTGTGATTGCTCACAGCCCCTGGGAAAGATCAGGGGAAACCCACAACTGCTGGAGATTGAGGCTCTTTGTGGTCTCAGCTGGGCTGGGGAGAGCTCTAAGCGCCTTTAAGAGCTTGAAAGAAACATCTTCCAGACTTCCAAATTGATCTCCAGAGAACCCTGGCATAGGCCAACGGGACAATTGGCCAACATAGGCCAATGGGACAAAAAGGGATAGAGCCCCGCCAATCTGGAGAATGCCCTTAGCGGTCAGCGTTGGGGATTCCAGTGTATGTGCAGCCTCTAGGACGCCGTCAGTAACCAAGCATCTATTGAGGGCTTGAGTTATTCATAAATGAATACAAACTTGGGGGACTGACTGATTGTGAAGAGGGAAAAAAGCAATTTAGGTGACATTAAATTAGAAAAGCAAGAAAACACACACACACACAATAACTATAGCCAAATCCAGTCCCACATAAAGAAAACCAGAAAAAGTAAAACCAAGCCCTCTGAATGGCATTTGAGTGATGTTGAAAGGCAGAATCACACGTTTCCAAGCGCTTATAATTCTCTGAAATAGTAGAGAATGTTGAGGAATATGCACGCAATGAGGAAAACCCAAATCACTTGCATATCCATGCTCTCCAGAACTTAATGGAAATAAATCCCCATTCCTGTTTGAATTCAGCCTTGGAGGGCTTTGAAACCAGAAAAGAATCCTACACTTGGAAACAGATGCTCACCAGCTAGCGTTTAAAAATGGCAAACGAAAATGAGTGACAAGCTAGAACACTGGAGATGAGGGAAAAAAAATCATTTTTCTGTCCGACTGCTCCTGCACGACCTGTGCTGTCCCACAGGCATAGTGGAAATTGCTTCGCTTGGGCTGGCAATGGGTTTCACTGTAAGTTATTGAAAAGTCAAATCAAGGCTCTTGGATCCTTGTAATTACAAAGCTGAAAAGCAATTGGAAAAAAATATTCATCACCTTCACAGTGCTTGCTGTGATTTCCTGGTGACATAAAAGGCAGGGACTTGCTGTTGGAGGAGGCTTATCCTATTCAATCCCTTCAGGTTTTTCCTAAAGAAAAAGAATTCTTGGCACCATCATTCAAATAAGTGAGTTCAGTTAATTAGCTTCACAAACAGAGCACATGCATTATTCAGTAGAGGATTCATTAAAATTGTCTTTCCACAGCCAACCTGCACCATCACCTCCCTGGGTGGGAGGGGCTGAGCACCTGCCACTAGAATCTGCATTTGGATCAAAGCTTATCCTGAGATGGGGGTTTGGACAGGAAGATAAGGACATAGTGACCTGCACTGGAGTGTGTATGAACTGGAGATATGTGTGTGAATGAATGCGTGTGTTATGAAAAAGAGTAAAAGAATCTGAATGATGTCATGATTGGAAAAAAAAAATAATGTGACAGTTCACTTGTGGTTGCTCTGGGGTATGTGTGCTGATTTCCCAAGCCTCATCCTATTTGCTTTGTTGATATTGAGTTCCCATGATTCATAATTTGTCACCTGAGGGCTGAGCATCTGGCCACATAAACATAGGGAACAGATTCTCTAGCCATGCTGGGTGAGGGCCACATGCAGCTAGGATTCCAGCCAACACTCTCAGGACGTAGACTCCAACTCATCCAGAAGGATTTTGTTCTAGGCAAAGGCTGGTAATGTAAGCCACACAGCTGGGATTTTGGATGCCGCTGACTGCATGGCATAACACACTGCAGGAATGTCTGAGCTTGTCTGGTCTTCTCTCTTGAGAGTGTGGGAGCAGGCTGAAAGATATCAAGTGCTCGTGCAGGATCACAGAGTTGGCCACCAGCAGAGCTCGGCCATTGCACTTCAGCCTCAGGACAGCCTTGAAAATGAGCTTCTCAGCCTCGCTCTGTTCAGTGACATCTTGCTCTTTTCCTTGTTGAGAGGCTTTGGTGGTCGTGCTTATGAACATGAACTCTGGAGACAATTGACTTGGGTTTGAATCCTGCTTCTGGCTGCTACTAGCTCTGTGATTCCAGATAAGTAGCTTCACTTCTCAGACTTCAGGTTCCTCTTCCATGAACAGGATTGCTGTATCGCTGAAAAGGACAGCTGACGTAGTACCTGTAACCTGACCCAGCGCCCCATGTCCTTATCAGCCTCCCCTCCGCCCACTGACTGTAAGTAACAGGCTTCACCCTCTCTGATATATGTGAAAACTATGATTCAGGCAGCTGATGGTCCATAATGGGCAAGAGCAGGCTAATGAAGTGCAGTCTTAAGATGGACACTTGGGGGCCGGCACCATGGCGCAGTAGGTTAGTCCTCTGTCTGCAGCGCCACCATCCCATATGGGTGCTGGTTCTAGTCCCAGCTGCTCCTCTTCTGGTCCAGCTCTCTGCTGTGGCCTGGGAAAGCAGTGGAATATGGCCTAAGTGCTTGGGTCCCTGCACCTGCATGGGAGACCCGGAGGAGGCTCCTGGCTCCTGGATTCGGATTGGCACAGTTCCAGCCTTTGCGGCCATTTGGGGAGTGAGCCAATGGAAGGAAAACCTTTCTTTTTTTTTAACTTTTATTTAATGAATATAAATTTCCAGTGTACAGTTTATGGATTACAATGGCTTCCCCCTCCCATAACTTCCCTCCCACCCAAACCCTCCCCTCTCCCGCTCCCTCTCCCCTTCCATTCACATCAAGATTCATTTGCAATTCTCTTTATATACAGAAGATCAATTTAGTATAAAGATTTCAACAGTTTGCACCCACATAGAAACACAAAGTGAAACATACTCTTTGAGTACTAGTTATAGCATTAAATCAAAATGTACAGCACATTAAGGACAGAGATCCCACATGAGGAGCAAGTACACAGTGACTCCTGTTGTTGACCCAACAAATTGACACTCTAGTTTATGGTGCCAGTAACCACCCTAGGCTGTCGTCATGAGTTGCCAAGGCTATGGAAGCCTTCCAAGTTTGCCGACTCTGATCATATTTAAACAAGGTCATAAAAGACAGAGTGAGGATAGTAACCAATGATCCTAAGAGAGGCATTAACCAGGTCTGAACAATTATACAGCATTAAGTGGGGAAGAGGACCATCAGTACACACAGGTTGGGAGTAGAGCCATTGGTGGTAGAGTAGAGGTTATGATTACAAAGGAATGAGGCCCAAGTGCACTAGACAGGGTCTAGAACAAAGGACAGAGTCATTATTAGAGGAGCTAAGAAAGGTGCTATCTAAGCTACAATTAAGTTTTCTGACTGAGAGGCAAATAGAACCTGATAGAAGGGGCTTGATAATAATCTGGTGGGCTTTAGGCCTTGTAAGTTAAGAGGCCCAGACCTATCTAGCTCTTCACATGGGGTACATCCTAAGGGAGGTGTGAACCTCCTAGGGGAAGGCACTCTGTTGACTTTCATTACTTGGCTGGCCTGGGAGGAGAGCTGGCCAGGTAAAGGCAGGGGGCATCTCTAACAAGAAATTTACAGTTCTGCCTTCAATGTTGCTGACCCTACTTGGCCATCCCCTCAGCTGCAGTGGTCACTTTGGAAGTTGGGCTGAGTGAAGGGCTTTTCAGCTTAGAGCCAATAAGATCTGTGGCTCTGACCTGGGCATCCTTCGACTCCAGGGCAGGTCCATTTCCAGTGATCCAACTCTTGGCAGAGCTGCCAGGGCTCTTCACAAGCTGACGTCTGCTGAAGCCCAGGCTTACCACATTGAAAGCCACTGCAGTGGACTGGCCTGTTGGGTCTCCTTGAGGGCAGATCACTGTACAGATCAGCCATTTATAGGCCTGCCACCCATTGCTTCTGATGCCTAGCTTTCTTTTCCTCCTGGTTTGTGTTAAAGCAGACCAGAGGGTGCAAGTCAAGGGAGTGCCCAAGTCCCATCTCTAATCTTCGGTGGCCTGAACTACAAGTCTATAGTCACAGGCATGTTCTGTAGTAGTTTTCCTAAGGTAGACAATGCCCATGAGGAAAATTATATTCTCACTTTAAAACTTTCTTTCCCTTTGGTCTGAAAGGGAGGTTTTTTCTACTTACTGTATACTTCGCTGATGGCGAAGTGAATCTAGCTATGAGATTATTATTTAAGTTCTTATTTTGGCTATGCTATTACAGAAAAATGTTAGCCATCTCTTTTATAAGGTCTAAAGATTAAATTGTGCGTCCTACAGATTCCTTCATAATAGAATTAGTTTCCTACCTTGAGAATAGAGAAATGAAAGAACAAGTTGGGCTTAGTATAGAGAAATGAGGGAGCAAGTCCTAGATCGCTTGCTGACAATAGCAATATTACATGAATACTTAGCAAACCGTTTCAACCATTAGATAACAACTTAAGAAAACATTTACCAGAAGGTCCAATGCCTTCTATAAATTTTAAGAATCATGTATTTGGAAACACCTCTTAAATACCTAACATGGTGTAGTTTGTTTAACCAGTAAACTTAAGCACAACCATATAAAATGGTTTTAGTTTCTTTCTACCAACAAGTTTAAAACATATGATACAGAGATTCAGGTCACACAAATTAAAATGTATCTTTGATTGATTTTAGCAGCTTAAATTTATGGGCAATCTAATCATAAGCCAATTAAAATAAAACTCTTAATAAAATTTTCCCATGTGGACATACAATATATACACACATATAACATAGCATAATAGTCCAATATAGCAATTTTAATAATAGCTTTTAAAATCTTTAACTCTTTTTGTAGATTGCCAATTGATTTGAATTGCTTTTTGTTTTTAGTAACCTCAGTTAACCATACTTTCTCTCAGTTGGTACTGTTAATACATTATTGGCTTCATCTGTTTACAGATCCATCCCAAAGTACTGAATACAATAGAAGTCGCTGGAAAAAGTCCATAGGAACCTATAGGAGGACAGCTAAACACAGAACCAACAACGCTTTAGTTTTATGAGCAGCAAATCATATATAACTGTGGATGACAAAAGACTTTAAGTCACCATGTTTAAAATTATAAACTCATCAGCCAACAAGAGGCACTTGCTTACTTCACAGTATTTTTGAAAGCACCTGTAGGATTTTACAAGTATTTAACCCTTTAGGCCTCTGGGGCTTTCTCATTAAGATAACTATCATGTCTAGTAACACAAGATCATTAGACTTTTTAATTCTCAATCATTTGTATTAATATTTCATTTTCACGAGAGAGATTTTCTATCTTGTCCATTAAGGATTTCTGTAGTTCAAGAATTTGTTTTTGAGAACTTCTTAATGTTCTTATCAATTTTTGAGATCCGCTTCTTGCATTTCTTCTATCTCATCATCTTCATAATCCTGAATTGGGGTGTCTTTTTCATTTGGGGGCGTCATAGTGTCTTCCTTGTTCTTGTTACCTCGGTTTTTGCGTTTGTTGTATGGCATGTTGGAGATATTTGGTTTCTTCACTGTGTTGTTTTTTCTTGTTACACTATGGCTCTATATTAAGTGGACTGTCTGCTTTCAGTGGAGCCTTAGAGGCTTGAAATGAGTGTGGCCTGAGAGCTGTGTTTGGTTCCTCAGGGTTGAGGGTGTGTCAAAGAGGACACTCCCAGGTTAGGTGTGGTAAATCAATCAATCTCTCTTTCTTTCTTTCTTTCTTTCTTTCTTTCTTTCTTTCTTTCTTTCTTTCTTTCTTTCTTTCTTTCTTTTTTATTCAAAAGGGAAGTAATTCCGCACAGCTGAACATAATTGGAGGTAGTTAGCAGGTGAATGATATACCCACAGAAGCCAGAGATCAGAAGCTCTTTCCCAAGAACCACACAGGGAATCTGTGCTGCCCTCAGTGTGGGCTCCAATTCTCCTGCAGTCTCCCACTGGATTGCCAAGTTAGATGCTAATCTCCTGTTATTTCACCCCTCCCCCCAGAGTCAGGTTTTTCTGCTAGGCTCAGGGCCGGTGCAGACCTGAGGTCGCCTTGCTTATGACGTATGTCCAAAATGGCACCTGCTCTTTGTCTTGTTAGCCTTTGAGGGGTGAGCGGAGAGAGAGAAACTCGTGTCCATATGGGTCACTTTTTTTTTTTTTCCTCTCTCTCTTCTAGTTAGCCTGGTGAACTTTTCCCCACGGAGTTTCAAGCCTCGTTCCCTCTAGTCTCCTCTTTCTGCTTGCCCGCTGGTGTCTCGGGCTATGGAGGTTCGGCTCACCTCGCGTTCCAGCGCTGGTGCGTTGAGTCTGCCGCTGGTGTCCCGAACCTGGGCTCCCACGCTCTCCACGCAGGTCCACTGTGAATCACTAGTTCCGGAAGAGTTTCCTCTGCTGTTTCTTCCCCTACTCTTCCTTGACCCTGCAGTATCTCTACTGTTATTAACCTGTGTGTTTCCGAACTATCAATGTGCTCACTTCCTATTCCGCCATCTTGCCGCTCTCTTCAGGAAAACCTTTCTCTGTGTCTCTCCCTCTCACTGTCTATAACTCTACCTATCAAATGAATAAATAAAAATCTTTTAAAAAAAGATGGACACTTGTCATTTCGTCTACATAATATTCTACCCTTCTCAGAATAGAACACTCCTCCGAGGATATTATGACATAGCGGGTTAAGCCACTTCTTGGGACTCCCACATTCCATATTGGAATGTCACCTCCAATCCTGATCCAGCTTCCTGCTGATGTCCCTGGGAGGCAGTGGATAAAAGCCCAAGTCCTTGGGTTCCTGCCACCCATGTGGATGACACAGATAAAGTTCCTGGCTCCTGGCTTCTGCCTCACCCAGCCCTAGCTGTTGCAGGCATTTGGGGAATGAATCAGCAGATGGAAGATCTCTCTCTGTATCTCTCTCTCTCTCTGTATCTCTCTCTCTCTCTCTCTGTCATGCTGCCTCTCAATAAATAAGTCATCTTAAGAAAAAGAATAGGACACCCTTTCCTTCATGCATTCCAGTGCAGTAAGTCTCCATATTCTTAGATGTCGATGGTCCACAGATCACAGTTAGCTTGCCACCTATACCAAAATGAGTAGATAGGTCATCCACCTGGGTTTTTTAAACAGAATCTGAGGATACACAAGCTTCCCATTTTTGTTGGTGAAGCAGAGGTACAGGAAACTCAGGGGACACTGACACCCACCACATGAAGAAGCCTCTCTTACCACAGTGAGAAGTTGCAGATGGGAAGTGAACCAGCAGATGGAAGACTTTCCCTCTCTCTCTCTCTCTCTCTCTCTCTCTCTCTGTCTCTCTCTCTCTGCCTTTGCTTCTTTGTAACTCTGCCTTTCAAACAAATAAATAAATCTCCTCCTCCTCCTCCTCCTCCTCCTCCTCCTCCTCTTCTTCCTCCTCCTCCTTCTTCTTCAAAAAAGAAGTCACAGAAAGTCTTGGCAACATCCAGCTCTTGCCAGGACTCACCTTCATTCCCACCTTTGCTATGTTCAGCTTTCTTTGGTTAGGTGAGATAAGCCAATATGAACCCATTGGATGTCCCTTTGACCTAAGTCCTACAAGGTAATAGATATTAAGGGCAAGTATCTTAGCCTCTCTGAAACCTAGGAATATATCATGCTACTTGAATGATTGCCTTGAGGAATAAATATATGCAGAGCCCTGGTTCTCAGTAGCTATGCATGTTTTTATCTTTTTAAATTTTCTTTGAGAGGCAGAGTTACAGACAGAAGGAGAGACAGAGAGAAAAGTCTTCCATCTGCTGGTTCACTCCTCAAATGGCTGCAACAGCTGGAACTGGGCTGATCCAAAGCCAGGAATCAGGAACTTCTTACAGGTATCCCATGTGGGTGTAAGGGCCCAAGCACTTGGGTCATCTTTTGCTGCTTTCCCAGGCCATAGCAGACAGCTGGTTTGGAAGAGGAGCAGCCAGGACCCGAATTGACGTGCTCACATGCGATGTTGGCACCAGGTGGAGGCTTAGCCTGCTATGCCATAGCACCAGCCCTTGTATGTTCTTACCTTTACATGAGTTTAAATACGGAATCTGTCACTTAGTAGGTGATATGCATTTCCATCTTCCTGTGGCTCATTCATCAGTAAGATGGCACCAGAAACCATTCTACAATGCAATTAGCATTAAGTGACATAAGGCACGGTAGGTGACAGTGCATGTTACATTAACAGGTGCTGCACAAAGATACAATTGAAGTGTGGTCTTAGTCTCACTATAGTAAACTTTCCACAATTCTGAATCTTGTTAGAAAATCTCACCACACTCTTCTTCCATACTATTCATCATTATGGGAAACATATTTGACCACTGCAAATACAACTGATCTGTATTTCTTTAGTAAACTTTCAGTTAGAAATCTGAAGTAACTTGGATATCGAAGTTAAAGAAGGTGGTTTTGGAATAATGAGTTCCATGATGTGAACATATTTGATGCATGCTTCATAGATCATTTGCATCACTATCAAGTCATTAGCTATAAGTTCAAGCATTCTTGTTCACGTCATTTGTTTTTCCATGCTTTTGTTTAGGATCGAAATTTGGGTACCCACTAGGGCCAAAAACCAAAGCATCTCATTTCTGGGTCAAAGAGGAGAATTAGTAAAAAAACCCATTAATACAATCTCCATAATCAATTATTTTTAAAAAAACTCAATGATCTTTAAAATGGGGTTTTCTTATTTTATTAGAAAAATGAAAATGTTACCTGGCCAGCTCTCCTCTCAGGCCACCTAAGTAATGAAAGTCAACAGAGTGCCTTCCCCTAGGAGGTTCACACCTCCCTTAGGATGTACCCCATGTGAAGAGATAGATAGGTCTGGGCCTCTTAACTTACAAGGCCTAAAGCCCAACAGATTATTATCAAGCCCCTTCTGTCAGGTTCTATTTGCCTCTCAGTCAGAAAACTTAATTGTAGCTTAGACAGCACCTTTCTTAGCTCCTCTAATAATGACTCTGTCCTTTGTTCTAGACCCCGTCTAGCGCACTTGGGCCTCATTCCTTTGTAATCATAACCTCTACTCTACCACCAATGGCTCTACTCCTAACCTGTGTGTACTGATGGTCCTCTTCCCCACTTAATGCTGTATAATTGTTCAAACCTGGTAAATGCCACTCTTAGGATCATTGGTTACTATCCTCACTCTGTCTTTTATGACCTTGTTTAAATATGATCAGAGTCGGCAAACTTGGAAGGCTTCCATAGCCTTGGCAACTCATGACGAGAGCCTAGGGTGGTTACTGGCGCCATAAACTAGAGTGTCAATTTGTTGGGTCAACAACAGGAGTCACTGTGTACTTGCTCCTCATGTGGGATCTCTGTCCTTAATGTGCTGTACATTGTGATTTAATGCTATAACTAGTACTCAAACAGTATGTTTCACTTTGTGTTTCTATGTGGGTGCAAACTGTTGAAATCTTTACTTAATACATACTAAATTGATCTTCTGTATATAAGGAGAATTGAAAATGAATCTTGATGTGAATGGAAGGGGAGAGGGATCGGGAGGGGGGAGGGTTGCGGGTGGGAGGGAAGTTATGGGAGGGGGAAGCCATTGTAATCCATAAGCTGTACATTGGAAATTTATATTCATTAAATAAAAGTTAAAAAAAAAAGAAAAACGAAGAGCCCATGAACAATGGATCAAAGAAGAGGACAATGATTTCAACCTTATACTTTTCATGTTAGAAGTGTGTGATGCTGGTTAACATTTGCTGAAGATCAACTGTGCACTGGGAGATTTCTATATTGTGTATTCTTCATGACCCTGTTTTCCTCATTCCACAAATGTAAAGATGGAGGTTCTGAAATGCAATGTGTCTTATTTGAGACAGGGCTCCAAAACACCACCCTGGCAAAATTCTGGACGAACAGGTCTCATGAGTGAGTCGGAGTGTGAACAGGTGCTGTGGGTTCTGATGACTGCTTTGTCCCCATCACACAGACAACTCTCCCAGACTTGGCAGGGAGACTGCATCATTTGAGGGTCGTGCCTGGAGGGAACATTTGGTCTCTACAGTGGGTGAATTTTGGACCATGTGACTGTTCTGTTCTAGATGTTTCCCAAGTCAGGGAGCCTGAATAAGTCCGACTGTGTTCAGTCCCTGAAGGTCACCCTTGTGCCTGCACATGAGGGGACATTAGAGTTTAAAGAGGCTTAGCAGTTAAGGATATTCTTTCTGAACTGCTTTCTGGACTGAGATGACAATTTCATTTGTGGTAGGTTAAAAAAAAAAAACTCTAAATTTCTTTCTTTCAACATAATTTTACATAGAGATTGAACAGCTGCTGTTGTAATTACCCATCATTGTTATTATTACCATTATTGTCTCATAGCCACTTATTAAAAGTCATTAGGAAGGGCTCAAATAGGAGTTCCTTGTGAGGAAGGCTTAGAACGCCTGAATCTTCATTAGTTTCCCAATTTACAATGTAAGCAGTAGTTTCTAACACAAGAGGAATTCCAGCTCAGAATTATTTCTCTTAAAAAAATTCTTCTCCCTCCATTCACTGCTCTCTGACCTACTCATTCCAATCATGTTACACTTGCGCCTGAAATGCTAGGATTACTTGTCCAAATGGTTTCCCAATTCTGGGGTCATCCTTGAAGATGGGGGTTCTCCAACTCATGTGAAACCTGAAATGTCTTTAGGTGACTTTATCAACCCACATTCCTTGTTCCTCTTTTTAGATAGTTGCATCCATTGCTTTGTAATCTCAGGGATATTATTCCTAAGACTTACATTGCCCCGTTGCCCCATAAGCTACTTCACAGCACAAAAATCAAGGGATTTCTTTTGCTCCTGAGCCACCACACTGTAATTTTAAACTGCAGAAAAACTTAAAAAATGAAATCCTTCTCTAGGCCCTGGGATTGTCATTCATCATTTATTCACCAGGCATTCTTTTTTGGTTGGTGCCCCTTCTACCATGCGGGTTTATCTTCCCCAAGCCAGTGAACCAGTGCTAAAATTTGGAGAGTTCATATAATGTCAAGTCACTTACATAGCTTAGTGGAATGACAGAGAGCCAGCAATGAAGATGTAGGGTCAAGGGTGCCTCAACTGGAAGACCAGCAAGTGCAAAATCATAATGTGGTATCCAAGGTGTGATATATCCACAGGAGAAGGAGTCATCTTGGTGGAAGTTTCTCTTTATGGGGAAAAACAGGAATTGAGAGTAGGCTGGGAGGATGGTTAGAGGGATGAGACCTGTAATTTGATATTTTTATCAGTAAAATTATATGACATTCTCATTTATCTTTACTAAAATGGTACAACAAAACTATAATCAGAAGAGAAGAAACATGACATTTTTTTTTTTTAGTTTGGTAATAATGCTTAAGCTTCTATTAATTTCCAATAATGTTTGGAAAAATTTCCTCCATGTGGAAATTGATAACAAAACTGAAAGAGAAAAATCCTGGGGGAAAAAAAAAATCTCACAGTGTTTTATGAAGATTAGAAGCTAGGCTAGGATGGTTCAGAACCAAAGAATTCAGTTCAGCCCAGCTGTCCTGAAATTTAACCTGGCTGTCCAATTCTGAGCCCACAAGAACAGGGCGAGTACTAAATTGTACATGTGTTCTTCCCCTATGCCTTAGACACAAATGAAAAGTTGATATAGAAAGTGCTCTGCCTAGAACCAGAGCTCTAAAGGGGAAAGCCTGGTCCTCCACAGTACTACCTACTTCTTCCCTCAAATAGTCTTATAAACTTTCTCAAAAACGTCCCAGTCATTACAGCTTGAAATTTAACTGTCCCATCTCACTTCCCACCTAATACCGTCTCTCTCTATCTCTTCCACGGTCAGAATATTTGAAGACCAGACATATGAATCAGTCTGATGATGGTGAAACAGTAACTTTTATTTGGCAAGCTTCTTGCATCTATAACCATGAGATTTCCCAAAACCTTGATTTTGAGACATCTGCTCAACAGTGAGTTTGTGTTTGATGAACAAACTGCTTTCCCAGAATCTGTGCCTGCGCTCTTCTGGGTTAGAGCACCACGGGCTTCCACGCTGTCTTTGGGAAGCAGTTCTTGACTATGAAAATGAGTTCCCTCCACATGGAACTGTGCCAACCTATGCACGTTTTTGATGTTCAGGAAAGTCACTTGGAAAAAAAAAAAAAAAGAAAAGAATGAGAGCCAGGGAGAGAGCAAGAATAAGAGAGAACGAGAAGATGTGTAATTTCAGCAGACTCTTTTGTTTATTTAAAAATGTTTTAAAAATATTTATTTATGTATTTGAAACACAGAGTGAGAGAGAGAGAGATCTTCCATCTGCTGGTTCACTCTCCAAATGGCAGCCAC
Organism: Lepus europaeus; assembly: GCF_033115175.1. Classification (NCBI taxonomy): domain Eukaryota; kingdom Metazoa; phylum Chordata; class Mammalia; order Lagomorpha; family Leporidae; genus Lepus; species Lepus europaeus. The sequence goes on along the minus strand of NC_084828.1, from coordinate 167,095,178 downwards.
AGCTCGGGCTGGGCCAGGCCAAAGCCAGCAGACAAGAGCTGCATCTCGGTCTCCCAAGTAGGTGGCACTTGGACCATCCTCTGCTGCTTTCCCAGGCACATTAACAGGGAGATAGATTGGAAGTGAAGCAGCCAGGGCTTGAACTGGCACTCAAATGAGAAGCTAGCCTCACAGGCAGCGGCTTAGCCCGCTGCACCGCATTGCCAGCCCCATGTTTTTATTTATTTATTTATTTTATTTATTTTTCATAGGAACATAGAATCTGCTGAGAACATTTTTCTTAATACTAATTCTTTGATCTCTTAATTTATTGAGCAAACTGCTGTATGTATTTAATAAAGTAATTTTTCTCCCACCTTCATCAAGCTATACCTCCCGGGGGGCAATCCAGTTTTCATTAAGAAAAGAATGTGCAACGGTCCAGAACAGGACATTCATTAAATTAACTGTGAAACCATGCAGTATCCTAAGTTGAAATATTGCTTCCTATTCTACTCCCCTTTCCAGGATATGCTTGGTCACATTGTTTAATATAGCTCAAAAGTTGTTAGTCCAGTGACATCAAAAGCTATCACAAATAATTCACCCACTGCAGAGTGAAAAACAACTCTCGTTTGAATAATATAACCTCTTTCTTAAGATTGAAACCTTGGATTGAAATCAAAGTCTTCCAGATTAAATGGCCTTGCCATGTTAAGTGACAGTCTGAAGGAATTAAAGTCCAGGTCCCTGCTCAACGCTTTCTTCTGTTCAGTCTTAGCCAGAGGGCATCTTGGCCAGGCACTGGGGCGCACGCGGGATGCCACCAGCAGTTGACACCTGAGGATCTCTCATTGGAAGCTGAGGTTGCGATAATGCAAGACTGAGTCTCACATGGTGTGGGAGTTACAGGTCACCGTGCTAACAGGACATTCTAAATGCGGGAATAAAACGTGCACTGGAGACGTTCCCGTGCTTTTGCCAAGCGACCCGGTTGTAAGCAGGCTTTCCTGGAAAGATCCTGCAATGGAGATTAGTATGCAGAAGGTTTATTAATAAGGTCACGCATACGTGTAGGAGAGAGGGGAGGGCAGCACGACAGTGTAGGAGAGGAAGAAGCAGAGCGGAGATGTGCCCCAGGGCCAGCACGGGGCAGCCTCCCCAGGGAGCAGGATAACCCAGACATGTCCTGAGATGAGGTGGCGAGGGCTTTCTGCTGACCACTGGTTGGGTGTGAATGTCCAGGGAAGGACACTGCCTTGGGCCTGGCCGCTCTCTACATATGACCAGTCCCTGAAGGATCCAGCAGGTGGGCAAGTCCTTTGTGGGGGGAACTGCCCCGGGGTGTATCATCCCTCCCAGCATGCTTTGCAGTCACGACATCTTCACCTGAGCCTCCCTCTTCTGCACGTCGCAGACTCGAAGCTTCCTAGTGTCCCATCTCCAAGGAGTCCAGTGTTTCCCCGAGGTTAGTGAGGCCTCCTGGAGGGAGTTCTGCTGCTTCTGGCAGGGGGCACTTTAGTCCTCTTCACGAAGTCTGCCACCACTGTGTCTCACTCACCATGCAGTTTATTTCCTTGGTCTCTGGGGCCAGCATTGAAGAGCAGCAGGTTACGCTGTGGGCTGCAATGGAACCGCTCCATACTGGAGCATCGGTGTGAGTCCTGGCTGCTCCGCCTCCCATCCAGCTCCCTGCCAATGCACCTGGGAAAGCACTGGAAGCTGATCCAAGTACTTGGACCCATGCACTCACGTGGGAGCCCTGATCTTGGCCATCTGGGGGGTGAATCATGAGGTGGAAGATATCTCCTTTCCTAGTTCCCTCTCTTTCTGTTACTCTCCCTTTCAGATACAGTAAAATACATAAATCTTTAAAAACTCCATTGATCTCTGAACTCAGCTTCCAAGTATGTCTGATGTCTGCTCTTTTCTCTTCCCTACCTTTGTTTCAGCTAGAGACTCCCCCTACAGTGAAGCTATTCACGATTCTGAATCTTAAGTTTGTGGAAGCCTCATGAGGATGAAAACCTCTGGCATTAGGCTCTTTTCAGGAATCCTGTCTTTTTTCTTTGCTTTTTTTTTTTTAAAGATTTATTTGTTTATTTATTTGAAAGGCAGAGTTACAGAGAGAGAGAGAGCGAGAGCGAGAGAGAGAGAGAGGCTAAGGCAGAGAGAGAGAGAGAGGTCTTCCATCTGCTAGTTCACTCCCAGATGGCTGCAACGTCCGGAGCTGTGCCAATCCGAAACCAGGAGCCAGGATATACTTCTGGGTCTCCCATGGGGATGCATGGGCCCAAGGACTTAGGCCATCTTCCACTGCTTTCCCAGGCCACAACAGAGAGCTGAATCGGAAGTGAGCAGCCACAACTTGAATCGGCTCCCATATAGGATACAGGCAGCGGCTTTACCCACTATGCCACAATGCCGGTCGCCTGCCCTTTTTAACAGTAAAATATGTAGACTTTAACTCATATATCCTTTTCAGAAAAGTATTTGTTGGTATCCACTAAATTGAACATAAATATACCTTTTGGCCTAGCAATTCCCTTCCTAGGTATGCGCCCACAGAAATGCAAACAGATGTTCATCAAAACACACGCACGAGAATGTTCCTGGCAACCCATGATAACAACCCCAAACAGGAAACAACTTAAATGTTCACTAACAATCAAATGGATACATCTGCTGAAAAACACTCACACTGTGGAGTACTATACAAATTATTGACATGCACACACACAAAAAAAACAAACCAAGCAATATTCTTATAGACATGATATTGGATGAAAGAAGATGTTAAAAGAATGTACACTTTGTGATTTCAGTTATATAATCTTCAAACTCAGACAGACCTAAGTTACCAGAGTCAGTCTGCTGACGGGTAAGGGCTAGAATAAGACATGAGATTTTTTTTTTTTTTTAATCTGGATGTGGGATACATAGTTGTGTTCCGTTTGTGAAAATTCAGTGAACTTTTTATACAAGGATACTTATGATGTGTGTACTTTTCTGCATCTTATTTTTCAACAAAAGTTTACTGAAAATAAACATCGAAATATATTTGTAGACCTTGAACCACTCATTTCTAGCTCAAAGCCATCAGAACCATTTTTTCCTCCATCTTCATGTTTTTCAGAGGAGGTACATCTGAGACTACTTCAAAAATGTCTCAGAAAAGGGAATTAAAAGTTGAGTTTACTTTGGAGAAAAAACATTTTGAAATCCACGCATGTGACGAGTCTTCAAAAAATTCTTGAAAAAAATGTGTGTGATATAAAAAAACTGCAAGGATTTCAAAAGGCTTTTGCACCAACAGAAACTTAACTTTCAAGTCCATTTTTTTTTCCATGAACATTTTGAATTTCTGCATCTGTGGTCCTGATGGAATTAATTTTCCTTGTGTTTATGCCCTTTCTTGTTCCTGGGAGCTCACCTAAGCCTTTAGTCCTTGATTGTAATCTGAAGTCATTTCCTTTTCTCTTATCTATCAAGCTAGCTCTGTCTTCTGCTTCTGAAACCCTTCTTTATGTTCACTTTTTTCCTAACATGATCATACATTTGCTTTTGTAACATGGTTTACTTGATATTTTTCTTGCTGTGGGAGTTGGAGATTCAGAGTCCATGAGATTCGGGGTCAGCCATATGCACCCATTGTTAATGAAAACTTACCTCCCTTCACCTCCATGAGTATGGAAATGTCACATATGAGCATCTGTCATTCGATTGACCCTGTCTTACCCTTGTTCCATCTCACTTCCTTTAATAGTTCTCATATTTCCTGTACTGTTTAAGTTGAGCATATGCCTGTGGTTTGTCCAGGGCAGTCACGGTTTAGTTCTATTGTCCTGGTGTAGTTGTTTGTAGGGTGTTGAATAGTGGCCTCCTAACAAGAAATATGGTTGTTGGGAACCTCCTAACTTCAGTATGTGAACTCATTTGGAATCAAGGTAACTGCAGATGTTGCTAATCTAGGGATCTCAAGATAAGATTGGAGGATTAGAGTGTGGTGGGTCCTCCTCTCAGTGTTGAGAGGCCTTAGAACAGACACAAAGGGAAGAGACCCAGAGAAGGCCACGTGGAAAGGAAGGCAGGCGCTGGAGTGTGCAACCATAAGCCGAGGAACACCAAGGACGGCTGGTGGCCACCGGAAGCCAGGAAGAGGCAAGGGCGCATCCCTCTCTAGAGCCCACAGAGGGCCGTGACACCTGCATTGCAGACTTTTAGCTTCTACCACTCCAGAAAGTAGGTGACTTTAAGAACGTGAGGAGAAAATGCAGTCTCACAATCTCTCCAATGTTCCCTGTGTATTTGAAAAACAAAATGAAGAGGAATTTGGGGCAGCCGACCCAACGTTGCTTAAATATATTGCACAACAATTCTAGGGATAAATCATTTTCTAGTTGGTAGCTCTGTCTGTGAATGAAGTCAACTAGGAAAAACTTATTCCACTTACTCAAGAATTTGGAAACAGGGCCCAGCACTGTGGTGCAGCAGATTAAACTACCCGAAAAAAAGCACTTAAAACAGATAATCTACTTGTTATGACATATTTCACCTGAAACTAAAAATCTACTTTTCTCCCAGAAATATTAAAGTTGCTGAGTATTTTTTCTTTTCTTTTTTTTTTTTTTTTTGACAGGCAGAGTTAGACAGTGAGAGAGAGAGAGACAGAGAGAAAGGTCTTCTTTCCATTGGTTCATCCTCCAAATGGCCACTACAGCCAGCAAGCTGTGCTGATCCAAAGCCAGGATCCAGGTGCTTCCTCCTGGTCTCCCATGTGGGTGCAGGGCCCAAGCACTTGGGCCATCCTCCACTGCCTTCCCGGGTCACAGCAGAGAGCTGGACTGGAAAAGGAGCACCTGGGACAGAATCCGGCACCCCAACCGGGACTAGAACCTGGGGTGCTGGCACCACAGGCAGAGGATTAGCCTAGTGAACCATGGCGCCGGACCTGAGTACTTGTTTTTTTAAAAAAAGAAGGGTTTGTTTATTTATTTGACAGATAGAGACAGACTGAGATGGGGAGACAGAGAGAGATCTTCCACCCTTTGGCTCACTCCCCCAGTGCCCCTAGCAGCTGGGGCTGGACCATGTCAAAGTGAGGAGCCAGAAACTCCATCTGGGTCTCCCACATGGGTGGCTGGGACCAAGCATTTGGGCTAACATCTGCTGCCATTCCAGGTACAATAGCAGAGAGCTGGACTGGAAGAAGCATAGCTGAACCAGCACTGTGATATGGGATACTGGTATCCCAAACGGCAACTACACTCACTGCACCACAACACTGGCTCCCTTCGGTCTCTTGTTTTTCTAACTACACCTTCTCCTCACTTGTTTGGGGATTCATGGTTTATAAGCCCATCAATATACTGATGAGTCTCACTTTGGTAGTTCCTTCTCCAATCTTTTTTTTTTTTAAATCAAAAATCACAAGTTAATTTAATTCAATATTTCAGCTTAGATCTCTAATGCATTTCTCAAACATCACTTTCTGATTTCCCCCACACCAAAACCTATTCCATCTGGCAAGTCCATTCTTCTGGTTCCCCAGCCCCAGAAACTTGGAGTCATCCTTGGCCTTCTCTTTCTCCCTGACCTCTGTCCTACTGGCCAAGGCATCCTGTGTACTTTCAATGAAAGCAGATCTCAAAACTGACCTCCTATGACCCGAGTGCTTGGGCCCCTGCACCTGATGGGAGACCAGGAGGAAGTGCCTGGCTCCTGGCTTCGGATAGGCACAGCACCGGCCATGGCGGCCATTTGCGGAGTGAACAAATGGAAGGAAAACCTTTCTCTCTCTCTCTCACTGTCTGTAACTCTACCTGTCAAAAAAAAAAAAAAAAAAAAAACCTGACCTTCTCTGACTGCCTCCACGTGATGGTCCCCAGGATCAACTTTGATCCCAGATAAATGCAGCTGCCCCCTAACTGCTCTCCTCGTACTCCCCTGCCCATGTTTGCTGTGCTTGCACAGTGGACAGGTTTTGTACAAACATCCCTCAGATCCTAAACACTGGGATGGCTTCCCATCTCACTTAAGCAAAGATTCCTCAGTTATAAAGGAGTCCCCGTGTTATTTCTTCCCTCTTCCCTCCTTGACCTCTCGTTTCCAGGCACTCTGTTTGTTTACCCTGTCTTCCCTCTTCCCTCCTTGACCTCTCGTTTCCAGGCACTCTGCTTTGTTTACCCTGTCCCAGCTCCCTGACATCCTTGGTTCTTCCTGAACGTGCCAGTGTGTTTGAGGCTGTCCTCTGGCTCTGTCTCTTGTAGCTCTGTGGCTCATTGTGTCGCGTCCTTCATGTATGTGGTACAGCGTTATCTTCTCAATGGGGTCTAACTTGATCATGTGGTTTTACAATGAGAGCCCTCCTCCAACCTATGGAATTCCTAATCCTCCCTACCTTCGTTGAGTCCTCGTTCACCAATGTGTTCTCGGAGCTTAGAGCAATGACCAGCACTCAGTGGTCCTCATTAGATGTTGGTGCATTTGAGAGGGAGTGTGGACGTAAGCCCTGCTTAAGCCCACCAGTGCCCAGACGAGCAGTTCAGGGTAATGTACAGAGGCCCCCACGGCTCATGCCTGGGCAAAACCAGCTGTATTATCACTAGAGAAGCTGCTTACAAATGACCAAGATGAAGAACCAAAGAGGCCTGGCTTGATGAAACCCTGGGGCTTTAAGTTTAATCTTCCTGCCCTGAGGGAACCAACGATCCTCTGGTCTCTGGGTTCCATGGACAGTTTGGTCCCTGAGCATCAGTGCCTACAGCTGTCATGGTTCCCACTTGATTCACTGGGAGTTTTATGAACAATAAGTGCTCCTCCCCTTGCCTTTGTATGTTCAGAAATAAGAAATAGATAAGTGGATTCATCCAAGGGACATCAAAATATCAGTTTTATTTATGGTAGGGAGAAATGGGCTTGGCTGTATGGTCATAATCAGATGTCTTGATATATCTTCACCCTTTTTTATTTCTTCATTGGGTCATTTTAAGAGTTCTGAGTCCAAAGGAAAAAAGCTCTATGTCCTGGACTGTGGGGAGTGATAGTGGTTGAAAATAAAGCTAAATGTTATCTACTGCTGGCTTTCATTATGAAGAAAATTATAACTCAAGAAGTCCCTAAGAATGAATGTTTTCTAGTTTCCAAGGGTGACATAGGCCAACATAGTCTATGAAACAAAAGATATTTGTAAACTCTATCATCTTGATTTAATTTTAGTATTTTAATCTATTTTTTTACAGATTTTTATTTATTTATTTGAGAGGTAGAATTACAGAGAGTGAGAGGGAGAGGAGACAGAGAGAGAAAGGTCTTCCATCTGCTAGTTCACTCCCCAAACAGTTTCATTGGCCGGAGCTGCGCCGATCTGAAGCCAGGAGCCAGGAGCCTTTTCTGGGTCTCCCATGAGGGTGCAGGGGCCCAAGCACTTGGGCCATCCTCTACTGCCTTCCCTGGCCTTAGCAGAGACCTGGATTGGAAGTAGGGCAGCCAGGACCAGAACTGGGTCCCATATGGGATGCCTGCGCTGCAGGTGGAGGATTAACCTACTATGCCACAGCACCAGTCCCTAATCTATTTTTACTTATGCAAAAGCCACACACACACACACACACAGAAAGAGAGAGAGGGGGGTGGGGGAGAGAATCAACTGATTCATTGCCCTAATGTCTGCACAGGTCTGGACTAGTCCAAAACCAGGAGCCCAGGTCTCTGTCCAGGTGTCCCACATGGACTGCAGGGACCCAGGTACTTACACCATCACCTGCTGCCTCCCCAGGTGCTCATTAGCAGGAAGCTGGAATCAGAAGTGGAGCTGGGACTTGACCTCAGGTACTCTGACATGCTACAACCGGTGTGCCAAATGCCTGCCCTCTTTAACTTTTCCATCGTCTCCAAAGGGAGAAGAGGAGAGTTAAACTCCTACTGATCCTCTAGCTAATTACTTCCTTGTTGCTCTTTGTTCTCTTTCTTCCTCTCCTTCTTTTGTGTCCCCTCTCCCTCTGCCATCTTCTTTCACGATTTACCGTAGAGAAGCCTGGACTTTCTGGCTATTTGAAACTTTCTCTTCTGCTCCCCTTCCCGCTTCTCTTCTTCCCTCCCCTGCCCCTTTTGGATTTGTGGCAATTCTCATTTAATCCTCACCCCCTGGGCCTCGATGTTTTAAAGCTAGTTGCAAAGGATTATATTTTCGTATTTCCCATCATGTGTCGCTAGGAGAGTAAGCCCGAAATTCCTTGAGGCAACAAATCACTAATTCACAGAAACAAAGGCTAGGAACAGCTTGTCGCACTGGGGCGTTTGGATCACTGTGGTCACCAGCGCAGCAAACGCCTTCTCACTTTCTCAGTCGTTGCCGCCTGCTGCAGTTGCCATTGGTCCATGAAATCATTTAAGATTCAGTTCCAAAGCATAACCACTGCTGATGTTTCCAGACATGTCCCCACTAGAAAAACACTCAGGGCTTTTTCCCTCAAACATTCTTGAAGGATCCCAAATATGTCAGGATTTGTATGGTAGCAACGGTGACATTTATAATGTAATTGATATTCACAGACCGAGGCAAAACTTCTCATAAAACGTAAGCACACTGTGAAACATCGTTAAGCCTGAACATCTGAATAAGTGAAAGGACCCTTATCTCTCCTTCCACCTGATCCTCACTCTGCGTTCAGAGTCCTACTTACACCCTAGGCTTCAAATTATGCATGTCTCCACCCCGTTGTCACAGATTCTTTTAGAGCTATAGAATTGGGCTGACAGTAAGAAAGGCAACTGGATAGAAGAAAACCAATAGAAAAAAAAAGGGTGACAAATAATAGCAGCTGAAATGGCACAAGAGGGAGTGGCAGAGACTGTGGTTAAACTGAAACACCTAAGTCTGTCTACTGATGTGTGTCTACACACACACACACACACACACACGATTATTTGCTTATTTGAAAGACAGAGTGTCAGAGAGAGAGAGAGACAGAGAGATCTTCCATCTGTAGGCTCACTCCCCTCAATGAATGCAACAATCAGGTCTGGGCCAGACTGTAGCCAGGAATCAGGGGCTCCATCCAGGTCTCCCACGTGGGTGGCAGGGGCCCAAGTATATGGGCCGTCTTCTGCTGCTTTCCCAGGAACATTAAGAGGAAGTTTCATCTGCAGTAGAGCAACTGGGACTCCAAACAGTACTCAAATGCAGATGCCAGCATCTTAAGCAGCGGCTTAACCCATTGCACCAGGACGCCAACCTCTTTGCCTGTCGAAACAGGGCCTACATTCTGCTCTTTTTTTTTTTTTTAAAGATTTTATTTATTTATTTGAGAGGTAGAGTTTCAGACAGCGAGAGGGAGAGACAGAGAGAAAGGTCTTCCTTCCTTTGGTTCACTCCCCAAACGGCCCCAACTGCTGGAGCTGCAAGGATCCAAAGCCAGGAGCCAGGTGCCTCCTCCTGGTCTCCCACGTGGGTGCAGGGGCCCGAGCACCTGGGCTATCTTTTACTGCTTTCCCAGGTCACAGCAGAGAGCTGGATTGGAAGAGGAGCAGCCGGGACTAGAACCAGAACCCATACGGGATGCCAGCACTGCAGGCGGAGGATTAACTTAGTGTGCCTCGGCGCCGGCAACCCATATCCTCATGAAGTACTTGCTCTTCCACATTTTCTGGAGGAGCTTGAATTTGGATATTGATGTGGAATCTTCCATTATTCCCAATTCTACCAACTTCTGCCCATTTTTAGTTGAGCTGCAGAGAACAAAGACAACCTGAAGAGTAGACTTGTTCATAGGGCAGCTGCAGCTTTGGTGTAGAACAACTGAAGCCAGGACATATCTGACCGTGCTCATTACACCCAGAGTTCTCTGAGTGATAACTACAACCCTGATGGGAAGAAGTAATACTATCTTCAATTGCAAAGTGAGCAAAAAATTAAAACCCCATGGAGGTTATTTTATGAGTCCTCACAAAGTTCATGGAAATGCACATTAGAAGAAACCTTATCTTTAATTCCATTTTCCCCATAAACTGAAGCGCCTTTGTGGTCCCATTGTCCCTACACCGTGCTAGTTCCTGGGAGAAGCAGAATGGAGGAGTGGATGGGTGCTCCTCATGACAACTGTCTTCTAAGTGTATTAGTGAATGGCTTCTCACTGAGCTACAAATTGTATCTCACAACTGAAATATTAGTAGCAACACTGACACTCATTTATTATGTTTATTCTTGTCGCAGTACTGTGCTTAGAGTTTCTCATATATGACTTCAGTCTTGCAGCATTGGTTGGCTAGGTAGCAGATAGTGCTTTTATGTTAGAGATAAGGTAACTGAGCCTTAGACAGGATAAAAATTTTGCTGCAGCTGTCACAGATGGTAGAGATCTAATGCAAGCCCACGCTTGTCCTGATGTAAAGTGTGCGCCCTAAAGCTCAGCTTACTCTGACTCTCATCATTCTCTCCACTGAGACCAGCAGAGTCAAGGAGGTGAAAATCTACCCACAGGGTAGCACCTTTGATGCCCTGTTCTGTCATTGCTGGTTGACAGAGAGCCAATTGCAAAGATCATTTCTGAGCAAGTGTGGTCAGGGATTTGAGTTCAGAGCTGCTCAGCTATGAGCATCATAACAGCAGGGAAGCCCAGTCCTTCTTCCTCCTGCCCCCAGTCCTATGGTGCTTAGGTAGATTCGGCTACTGTCTGTTACTATGTGTTCTCTTTCTGATAGACTAGATGACTCAAACATTTTAGTAGGTCATATAGACATAAAAATAAGAAAAGGAGCCATCAGTGTGATGTAGCAGGCTAAGCTTCCACCTGTGACACTGACAACCCATGTGGGTACTGTTTTGAGATCTGGCTGCCCCACTTCTGATCCAGCTCCCTGCTAATGTGCCTGGGAAAGCAACAGAAAGTGGCTCAAGTGCTTGGGCCCCTGCACCCATGTGGGAGACCTGAAAAAAGCTTTGGATAGGCCCTGCTCTGACCATTGCAACAATCTGGGGAGTGAACCAGCAGATGGAAGATTCTCTCTCTCTCTCTCTCTCTTTCTGTGTGTGTGTGTCTATAACTCTGCCTTTCAAATAAATTTTAAAATCTTAAAAAATAGGAAACCCACTAAAACAATTATAAATGGAAGAAGTTGTAATATAGACTAATTGTAATATAGCCATTTATTCTTGTAATAATATACACAGAATTAATAATCATTAACAAGTAATTTGCTTATCTGATTTATAAGAAGCTAGGAAAACATCATGTATAAGTAAATAGCTCCACTCCTTGAAATCTTATGAATGAGTATTGAGTTCTATAGATTATATAGTGAGCTCTTTGTCTTGCACTATAAATATGCTCTTTGTTTTTCGCTTGTTTCCTAAGTCAATTCACTTGGCCACTCAAATGCAAACTTTTGAGTTGTAGTTCTCCATTTAGTTTGAGCCCAGTCACCTGGGCCCATCTACTCCACCTTTGAAAATGTTCAGAATCTCCCATTCTCCTTGCATCTTTCTGCCTTTCCATGGATTAGCCTTTTATAATCGCTGCTGGGACAGCTATGGTAGCCTCCGTACTGATTGCCTTGATTCTTTTTTTTTTCAATGTTGCTGGTTTTAAAGCGCCTTGGATTATGGTTACTTTATCAAAACTCTTCAAAGATGTCTTGTTATCTGTAAAATAACGTTCAGAATCCTTTGGTAAGTATAATATGCAAGACCATTCATTTATTCAAACTTTTCTTAAGTTTTTACTGTTTACTCCCTAGGGGAAAAATCATGAAAAATGTTTTTTTCGTGCAATCAAAGAAACGCACCTGGAGTCCAGTGGAGGGGCTGTGCATGTAAAAACAAATACAATAAAGGGTGATGGGTGTTGGTTGTAGTTTGCCTGAGTGGTGTGCAGGTGCAATGAAGGAATGGTTAATTATTTCTTGTAGAGTACACCCAGGTGGTTTTGTAACTTGCTTTCTATACTTTCCCATATTTCCAGAATGTGCTATTCTTGGACTTAGGTTTGGAAGGTATGATAAAAGCTAAGATAATCCATGTTTCCTTTGCCCCTAGACCCAGTTAGTGGTTCATGAATGAACATGTGAACTAAGTTAGTAAAAAAAAAAAAATACAGTATTGGGACCTTTGTGGCGAAATCTGGGTCAGAGCTGCTCTCAGCTTCTCTCTTGACAAGGAAGCATGGTGACGCAGGAGATGCTGGCAGTCCCTGGGAATAGAAGAGGGAAGCCAAGCTCAGGATGAAGCCAACACTATGAAAAACAGAGCCAACCATGGACAGGAATTGTATCTTTAATGAGACCATTGAGCCGAGAGATCAAGTACTGCTTAAATTATGCCCTAATCCTGAACTTATTATTTAGGAAAGCCAATAATACATACTCTTTTGTAAGAAAAAGATTTATTATTTGTTTGAAAGGCAGAGTTATAAAGAGAGATGGAGAGACAGGGAAAATCTTCCAACTGCTGGTTTATTCCCCACATACTTGTAATAGCCAGGGCTGGGCTGGGTTGAAGACAGGAGCCAGGAACTTCAGCAGGGTCACACATTTGGATGGAAGGGTCCCAAGCACTTGAACCATCTTCTGCTACTTTCCTAGGCACATTAGTAGGGAGTTGAATTGGGAGTAGTGCTCATATGGGATGCCAACATCATGGGTGGCTGCTTAATCTGCTATGCCACAATGTTGGCCTCTTGGTCTTATCTTTAATTTCTCTTCATTAAGAAACTAATGAGAACCTCAGGTCCAGGGGCTAAAGAAAGACCTCTTCTCAGATTTAGATTCTTCCCTATAAACCTGACATTACCCTTATCAGCAGTTTTGTTACATGTCAAAAAGCCTGCTCTTTGCTTCATGTCTCCTATTTAATCAGTTTTTTCTTTTCTCTCTCTCTTTCTCTCTTCAAGCATTTACTATTTCAGATGGACTCTGATGGTAGTGCCTTCCAAAAATCAATTCCTCACAATTTTGGGGGGATATGTGTGGCGAGGTAACTAACCATCACTCTTCTGTCCCTAGCTGTATGATCTAGATGTCTCTGATTGTACCTGTGGCTACAATGAGGACACAAGACTCATGCTCAGCCAATGAGTACACTGTGATTCTCTGGTTACAAATATTTGTTTAGCAGTGCACCTGTAGCCAAGCCTGGTCCATTCAAAGGAAGAAACACTGTCTCTGATATATCAATCAGGGTTCAATCAGAAAATAGAGATACATGGTAGTTTGAACAGTATGATTTACTATTAGGAATTTTTAATGATTTACATGGAATTGACTATGAAGAGATAAAACGAATTCTGAAGAAAACTCTAAGGCTGCAGGAGGGAATTCAACAAAGAAACAAACTTGGAAGGTGGGGCACCCTTCCTAAGGTCAGACTCAAAGTCTATTGGAGAGGTCTGACTGTAGCCACTGGATGGTGGAGAAGTAGTACCCTAGGTTGCCTAGGTCAGAGCTGAGCCAAAGTTGGTGGGATGTGGCCAGCAGATGGAGGACCACCTGTTCAGGCCAAGGATAGTCACCAGGAAGCTGCCTTTAGCAGTTGCTGTTGGCCTTGCTGAGAATCAACCTGGAGTAGACTGGAGCAGTGTTGGGATTGCTGTAGAGTCCACTGCAAACCCTGGGAAACTGCCACCAAGAAGCTGATAGCAAATGAACTATGGAATTTGCTCTGAGGAAGCCTGTTGGTCACTCACAGAACCTGCCTGGAAGCTTCTCACAAGGTTTTGTGCCATAGGCATCGCTGCTGGGAAACATCCGAGAGGTGAACTCCATTAGCTGTCTTGGGTGTCAGGCCAGCACCTTGGAAGTAAGAAAAAGCCAAGCCAGCTAGAGCTGGTAAGGGAACCCCTTTCCTCCTAAGTAGAAAGGAAAGGTAGATCTGAAGCTGAGAGGCAGGAAAGTGCTATTTGGCACATCTGGAGCTTTTATGTTAACACCAGGAAAGAGAATCTGATTGGTATCCACTGATGTACACTTAGAGCAATGTTAGCCATCTTGCCACTGGACAAGGAAGCCTACAACAGATAAGAAAAAAAGGGATGAGATACTGAAAGAAGCAAATCAACTATATTGCCTGGATACCTGGATCCAGCTGCACTTACAATCTCGACATAATTGGATTTTTTGCTATATGTGCCAATGCATCTTTGTTTTTTCTGACTAAATCAGTTTACGTTGGATTTAAGCATTTTATAACGTAAAGAGTTCTGACCAGATCTCTAAGTGTTCCATGTTCTATGTTTTGTGTTCCAGCTTAAGTTTTAAGCTCTGGTCTGTGTTGTCTTTTTAATTTACATCTTTCATTTCTCTGGATTTCATTTCTGGATTCATCACCTCACGTGGTAAGTTGATCCAGGAAGATCTGAAAACTCCATTAACATGGGGAATCTTCTTAAGCATAACAAGGATGGCATGTTTGCACAGCACCGTAACACTTCATTGTGTTAGGTCACATCCTTGGGTTTCTGGGAAATGCTCTATGCTGTGATTTAATCATTTCATTCATAGTATCATATTGATGGAGGGAAGCCAATGAGACCGAGAGGATTAAGTGACAGTCATGGGGCAGAGTTCTAGTGTGAGAGTAGGGATATGAGAGCCTCAGCAATTCAGCAATTGTCTTCTTAATGATTTGTGGTCTTTTTTTTTTTTTTTTTTTTTTGCATGAAGTCTTCAGAGTGAGCCAAGATTCTAAACAAAACCCAGGGTATTACCTGCTCTTGTTTGAACTGAATGACTTCAACCCGAAAGATGAATGAATAGCTGTAATTCGGTCTCATAAACTTGAATGGTCACAATTTAAGAAATTGAATTGTTTTTGATGGGAGCTTTTTCCAACAGCTGCTGAAAGCTAATTTGCCTGAGAGTCAAAGATGAGGTGTGCGAATTTTGCTGAACACATGGAGGGCTGGTTTTCTGGTGAACCACTTAGCTCTGCTCCGTGGTCTCTGAACCATCAACCGGGGCCGACTTACATCACTAGCAGTCACTCGTGTAATGTGACCGGGAGGGATTGCCTGGAGGGGAACATTTCCAATCATGTGATAGCCCAGGAACTGCTCTCAAACAACCTGGCGCTGTTCCCAGAGATGATAGTTGCTATTACATATCTCTTTATAAGGAAAGAGTTCTGTATTTCCTGTATTCCCACAAATTTAGTCCAAGTTGGAAGACTCTTGCAGCAGACTGGAATTTGATAATGGAAGAAGAAATCAAATTGAAATACCCATCTCATTGGCCTAGACAATTTTCAATCTTCTTTTAGTCTTTTTACATGGAAATTTGCCCTGCAGTAAGATTTGGGAGTGAGAATGGAGGATGAAAAGAAGAAAAGATAAAGTGTGGGATGAAGTAATAGTTCTCACAATGTCTTCACTAAAAGTTGGAAACCTGGCACAAGAAAGAGGGTTGGAGAATCTCTTTCACTTTTGCTGTTCTATGTTTTTGCTTTGTTTTGTAAAACATGTATCTGACAACAATCTCACTTCTAGAATATATAAGGAATTCTTATGCTTCATTACTAGGAAGACATGAAAAAATAGCAAAAAATTTAAGCACATGGTAACTAAGGAATATATACCAATAGCAGATAAACCACATGAAAAGATGATCTTCATAACTTGTTATGGAAATGCAAATCAAGCCCACACTACACTCCCACTGCAAAGGCTACAAATCATAAGAACCTTACCACATCAAGTGTTGGTGACACATGGAACAACTGGAACTCACATTCACTGCTGGGGGGAACAGAACATGGTTAAAACCGTTTGGGAAATTTCACCACTTTCATAAAATCCTCCTGCTTTCACAGAATGAATCAGAGTGGGAATGTAAGGAAATATTCATCCTGAGAATCATGATATATCAGCATAGATTGTGGGAGTCTCCCTTCACAAAGGATCCTAGACCTACTAGCAAAAAAAAAAAAAAAAAAAGAATGCATATGGTGCAGAGATTCTAGGAATTGATCCCAAAGAGTGATATGTGACTAACACAACTTCACGTGAAGCAAACTAATTTGGGGGGGGGGGAGTGGAGGAGGCTTATTCCACCTTCCATGAAGGAAGGGAAGGATTTTGAAACTGGAAGAATCATTTGGGCTTTGGGAGACCTGGAGAACCATAATCATTGATGTCTATTCATCCAAGAAAGGTCAAAAGGACTTTGCAGTTTGCTTGCATATCTAAAAGCTGGAAATTGATCAATTGCCCATTATGGATAAATGGATAAAACTATGGTGATACATCAATACAATGGAATACTATTCAGCAACCAAACACATGAGTTAGTGATATTTGTGACAACATGGATGAATCTCCAAGTAGTTATTCTCAGTGAAAGGAGGTAAACAGAAAAAGTGTGCATACTAAATGATCTGATTACTTAAAACTCTAAAAATGCAAGCAAACAGACAGTGTTAAAACAGATTAGCTGTGGCGGGCGCCGCGGCTCAATAGGCTAATCCTCTGCCTTGCAGCGCCGGCATACCGGGTTCTAGTCCCGGTCGGGGCACTGGATTCTGTCCTGGTTGCTCCTCTTCCAGTCCACTCTCTGCTGTGGCCAGGGAGTGCAGTGGAGGATGACCCAAGTCCTTGGGCCCTGCACCCCATGGGAGACCAGGAGAAGCACCTGGCTCCTGGCTTCGGATCAGTGCAGTGCGCCGGCCGCAGCGGCCATTGGAGGGTGAACCAACAGCAAAGGAAGACCTTTCTCTCTGTCTCTCTCTGTCTCTCTCTCTCTCTCTCTCACTGTCCATTCTGCACTGTCCATTCTGCCTGTCAAAAAACAAAACAAAACAAAACAAAACACAGATTAGATGTGTGAGGAACTGGAACTGTGATATAGAAGGTTAAGCCACCACCTGCAGTGCCAAGATCCCATATGGGTGCCCCCCCATGTCTTGGCTGCTCCACTCCCAATCCAGCTCCCTGCTAATGCATGTGGGAAAGCAGCAGGAGATAGCCAGATACTTGGGCCCCTGCACCCACATGGGAGACCCATAAGAAGAAGCTCCTGGTTCTTGGCTTCAGCCTGGCAGTGACCCAGCTGTTATGGCCATCTGGGGAGTGAACCAGTGGATAGAAGATCTCTCTCTCTCTCTCTCTCTCTCTCTCTCTCTCTCTCTCTCTCCTCTCTGTATTTCTGCCTTTCAATAAATAAATCAATAAATCCTTAAAACAATAGTTGCTTGAGTATGGGACATGAGCAAAGAAGACTAGAAAGGGTAAATTTCTAAGGGGGCAAGGAAATTATGGAGAGCAATGTATATGCTCATTGTCCTGCATTTGGTGATGGCTTTATGGGCGTATACACATCAAAATCATCAAATTATGCAATTTGATTATTGCATATCAAATATGTCTCAGTAAGCTGTTACATGAATGCACAAGAAATTCTGCTTACTCCTTAATCAGGACAAGTACATTCAACTTTGAGATTTTTAGTAAAAGAAAACTGATTTTCAGTTTCAGAAGTAGGATGCACATCAGAAAGAAGTTTTGGCCTTGAAATAGCCATGGGAAAGGTACAACTGCAACAAACATGACCAGGGCTTTTGGATTTGGAATCTTGATAATCAGGTCAAATAAGAGTTTGAAGCTAAACTAATTGTATTATTGCCATCCAAGTCCCTGGTTGTAGGTATGACTTATCTGCAGTCACAGTTAAGCAAAGATTGCACTACAAATACTACAAAAGGTGAACCTGAACTTGGCTTTTGTAGCAAGAAGAATGGGATGTCAGGAAGAGGCTAGAAGACAGGACCAGCCAAATCCTTGCCTTGAACAGTCACTGAAATCTACCCTTGTCCACAAGCAGCAAGTCCTGCCTCTTTGCCTACATTTTTACTGAGAAGGCATTTACCCACAAAAACAGAACTGACCCAGCATAGAGGAAGGAAATGAAGTCTTTGGAGGAAACAAGACTTCTGTCTGGATCCTGAGGCCTGCAATTATCAGTGAGTGAAAATTATTGGGTGGCAGCCCTTGGTTTACTATGAAGAACTCATTGATGATAGTGGATGATATTTTAGAAACGAAACGAGCTGCTTTGTGAGAGAGCGATCTCCTTGTCAGCAAGTGTGGGAGCAGAAGCTCATTACAAAGATTGCTTCTACAGTTTGTGTTCCCTGCAGGTAAATTATGTGCAATGTAATCGATTGATTCAGGAACACAATCTGTATTATACGGGCCTCAGTTACACCATGGTCACTAACTGTGTGTATATAGGGAAAGGTGGTTGCAGAAGCATAGTAGCGCAAGCTGTTTGGAGTGGCTGCTTATTTGGTTTCCATTGCATTCCTTTGTTAAATACTAGCACTTAAATATGTGTACTACGTGGCGATTTCCTGCTTTTTTGCAAATATGAATTATATTTGTTTTTAAAACAGTATGTTTTAGGTGATATGAAGGTATTTATGAAAGTGTAGCTTGTTCAGGTAAATCAATTGTCTCTGCAATAGGATTTTTTTTATCATGTTATGCTTCTCGTGTTTGTAATTTTAATGACTTTGTATTATAGCCTTTGAAGCAAGGTTGATGACATTGTGTGAAATTAGACTAGATTTTCTAAGGTGACTGCTGATTCTTCACTGATCTGATTCTAATTATCTTAGACAGGATAATGGATGGGGAGGCAGTTCCTTCTACTGGGAATATTCCCTGATTTCTTCCCCTCTACTTCCCATATTTGCCTGAATTTCTTCTTATTATTCAGATCTCAATTCATCGTCTCTGGGAGGAAATTTTGAAGGGAGAGGATAAATAGTTTATTTTTAGCTGTATAACAGTTCTGGATGTTTGACACCCAGGGAAGATGTGAGTTGAGGATGTGAGTCTGGAGCAGAGAGAGTAGGGGCACGGTACCAGGGTACCAGTTTCCATGAGGTCAGACAGGAAAACTCAGAGAACGCGGATGGAGGAGAGCGAGGAGAAGAAGGAGCATCCTGGGCTTCTCTGATATTGAAATAAGGGGTAGAGAAAACTGTGCGGCAGCACTGAGGTCTGAGGGAATCCAAGTAAGCATCATGAAACAAAAGCTGGGGAATGAAATATTTCTAAAATGAGGAAATGCCATATCATTGTGTGGTCTTCTTGCCAAAAACGCATAACTGAATCTCATCGTGGGGAAACGTTGGACAATCCCAAACTGAGGTAGAGTCTAAAAATATTAAATGACTTGGAGTCTTCAAACATATAAGGGTATAAAAGTAAGAAGTAGCAAGGAACTGCTCCAGATTAAAAATTCTGAAGGGACATGACAATGAAAACACTGTGTAGTTCCAGATTGGATCCTGATATGGAACTATTATTTCTCTTTTGCTATAAAAGGAGTTATTGGGATAATTGGTCAGATTTGCATAAGGTCTGTAGATTTGATTATTGTATCAGTGTTAATTTCCTGATTTTGATATCAGTATTTTGTTTGGGTAAGAGGATGTCTTTTTGTTAAGAAATTCACATAAGGAGCCACCATTGCTGCACAGTGTGTTTAACTGCTGTCTGTGATGCTGGCATCCCAGAAGAGTGCTAGTTCGAGTCCTGGATGCTCCTCTTCTGATCCAGCTCCCTGCTAATGTACCTGGAAAAGAAATAGAAGATGGCCAAAGTGCTTGGCCCCTGCTACCCACATGGGGGACCTGGATGGAGTCCCACAGGCTCCTGGCTTCAGCATAATCCAGCCCTTGCCCTTGCAGCCTTTTGGGGAATGGACCAACATATGGAAGAGCTCTCTCTCTCTCTCTTTCTCTCTCTCTCTCTCTCTCTCTCTTTTCCTCTCTGTAACTCTGCCTTTCAAACAAAACAAATGAATTGCTTTTTAAAAAAAGAGAAATTCACACAGAAATATTTAAGGATAAATGGGGCACAGGCCTGCAATCTATTCCCAAATAGCTTAGGAAAAGAATCATTTTGATATCTATCTTTCTATCTGGAGAATGAATGATAAAGCAAATGTGATTATATATTAATATGGGGACATATGGGTGAAAGATGTAGGAAAATTATTTTGAACTTTTTTTCATCTGAAGTGGTTTAAAATTAAACAACTCCTAAAAGTTCTGCGACAGGTGGAAAAATAAAAATATAGGCATAAGTGTCTGTTGTCACTTTATGGATTAACAAATGTGGGTTTCTTGGCCCCTAAAACCCACCACATGCCTTTTGTAAATATATCTTTAACCTTACACCTGGCTTTTAATATCGTTTCTGCTTCAACAGTTTAGAACAAAATCTCCAGCCTCAAGGTGCCTTTGACCATCTTTCGCCCACAGAGGGATTTCAAGTCATCATGGATAGAATTGAGCCCTGATGAAAGAATGCTTCAATATGGTTTATGGGCCTTTGCTGCTTGACATATAAGCCCACTAAAACGGCTTTTCCCATGAAGGGTTTCTTTGATACGTTTGAGCCACAATGATATTATTGTCACCCAACAATTCCGCCTGGAGAGCCAGCGCTATATATAAGTCATAAGAATGCATTCATGAGCATTGGCAAACGCAGCTTTGTGAATCTGACAAGAAGACGTTTTAGAGTCAGGACAAGTGAGCTTTCTGGAGAGCATTTCCTTGGGGTCAAGAAAACGGCAGCTGGGTCTGTAGGATAGTCACATCAGCGCTTTTCTCTGCAGCAGTCACAGTTCTACAGAGACCAAAAATCCTATCTTTGTTCCCCCGCGGATTTTCTTGGCCTCTCAGGCTTCTGAGGGATCCCTTAGTTGTCGCTTCTGAACAAAGACTTAACATTCACCAGGGGACTCGAGAGCAAATTCCTTAGGCCTTCAAGCCTTGGAGGATTAGAAAAGCCGGTATTTAGTAATTAAGCCATGAAATGAATGGGAACCGCAAAATATTTGGGAGGTTATCGTGGACTGCGTCCAGCAGCTGTCGCGGGTGAAGGACTTCTTGTTGCCGGGAAGCCCTTCTGTCTTTAAGATATCCATGGGACCCCTCTAGCTGGGTTGCAATTTTTCCCTAGCTGGGGACTTGCTAATACTTCTTAATAACTGATATAAATCACAACATTTCATAATGGTGCGCAGGCATCCTAGGGTTGGCTTAATATGCATGGCCAGGCAATTTGCAGTGCAGCCTGCTGGGACGGTCTGCGTTATTTTGATCAGTTCATGCAGCATGATGCTAATGCCTTTTGTCAATTGCTCGGTTCTCCTTGCCTGTGAAAGGTTTACTCCCAGGATTCTGAGGGGGGTCCGAGACCCATAACTTTGGAGAAATAGCAAACCTTCACCCCTCTGTGTGGAGACGTGAACGTTTTCATGAATCAAGGCAATGTGGACTTTCGCAGTCGCAGGACAACATCATAATATCTGCCAGCAGAGAGGATTTAAAAGTAGCATTTTCTAACAGGGTCTCCGTGGTGAAGGACACCTGTTGTTTTATTCATGAACAGTGATTTTTCTTCCCCATGAGATTAATGATCAGGTGGTTTTTTTTTTTTTTTTTTCCAGTTTGGGGCTCTTCTATCAACCCAGAATATATGTTAAATATATTAAAATTAAGACAGAAACACATAAGAAGAGCATGGACGGCACTTGCTTAATTCTTCCTAAGGCAAATTAATGAACGCTACTCCAGTTTTGCTGTACTTTTTTCAAAAACATCAATAGATGTTCAGCAAATAGTCCCTTTGTAGTCACGTATTTTAGTGACTTTTCCTTAAAGTTATAGCTTGGCAACAAGTACCCCTAAATAAACAATGCAGAGCGGATGCAAAGCAACAGGAGATAATTATACCTGAGGGAACAAGCATTGCAATACTGTGTGTAAAGTAATGTCACGTTCAATTGCAGACCTACCTGATCGATACCTTCGTTGATTGGGAAAATCAGGAGTAGGACTATGGGGGCCAGTGGAAAACAGGAAGTATTTGGCCTGAAGAAGGCAAGACGCATTAAGGAATGCCGTTGCGTAAAGGGATGTCTGACACTTGAATGTGTATCACACAAAGATTTGGACTGCATTTCTAGGGCATCAGATCTAGGACTTGAGCTAAAGGGTGTAAGACAAACTGAAAAACTGCATCCTATACAGTAGGAAAGTAATTATCAAGCCATTTGCTTTGATGTAGGAAAACTCTTTTTCATGGAGATTTTTTTTTAAAGATTTTTATTTATTGATTTGAGAGGTAGAGTTACAGACAGTGAGAAGGAGAGACACAGAAAGAGGTCTTCCATCTGCTGGTTCACTCCCCAAATGGCCACAATGACTGAAGCTGAGCTGATCTGAAGGCAGGAGCCAGCAGCTTCTTCTGGGTCTTCCACATGGGTGCAGGGGCCCAAGGACTTGGGCCATCTTCTATTGCTATCCCAGGCCATAGGAGAGAGCTGGATCAGAAGAGGAGCAGCAGGAACTTGAACTGGCACCCCTATGGGATGCCGGTGCTGCAGGCCAGGGCTTTAACCAGCTGTGCCACAGCGCTGGCCCCCATGGAGATTTCTAAGCAGACAATGAGTTGCCAATCTGAATTTGCATCCACCCGGAGTCAAGACAAGTATTAATTGAAGAACAGATTCAAGAACAAGAGAAAATTTCCAACTGGTAACTTTTAATAAGGTTTATCTATTTATTTGAAAGGCCGAAATACAGAGAGGAGAGAGAGAGAGAGAGAGAGAGAGAGAGAGAGAGAGAGAGAGAGAGAGAGATGCTCTATCTGCTGATTCACCCCTCAGATTGCTGCAACGGCCAAGGCTGGGCCAGGCAGAAGCCAGGAGATTCTTCTGGGTCTCCCACATGGGTTCAGGGGCCCAAGTGCTTGGGCCATCTTCTGCTGCTTTCCCAGGCTCATTAGCAGGGAGCTGGATAGGAAGTGGAGAAATCTGGACTCGAATCACAGTCTATACGGGATGCCAGCCCTGCAGATGGAGGCTTAGCCTCCTGGCCACAGCATTGGTCCCCACATGGCAATGTTTAAAGCTCCTTTTAACCTTAAAAGAACTATCACGGTAGTGGGAACTTTGCATTTTTAATCTCTTCTTTGCACCAACATGTACTTACCTTTTTAAAGAGATTTTTAAAAAAGATTTACTTATTTATTTGAAAAGCAGTTACAAAAAGGGAGAGACAGAGAGAATGAGGGATCCTCCATCTGCTGTTTCATTGTCCAAATGGCCACAATGTCTGGGTCTAGGCCAGGCCAAAGCCAGGAGCCAAGAGATCCATCTGGGTCTTACACATGGGTGACAGGAGTCCAGGCACTTGGGCTATCCCCCACTGCTTATCCAGGGGCCTTAGCAGGGATTTGGATTGGAAGTTGAGCAGTCAGGGCTCAAACCAACAGTCATGTCAGCATTACAGGCCATGGCTTACCCACTGTGCCGCAACACTGGATCCAAATCTGGTTATCTTGAAATCCCATTCTTCCACAAACTTTTTGAAGTACACTCATAGGTCGTCTACAAGAATCATCAACATGCTCTGGGGCAAAGGCAGAAGGCTTAATTCCCTCTGCATGGGGCCAGTACTGTGGCGTGGCAGGTAAAGCCACCACCTGCACTGCCAGCATCCCATGTGGGTGCTGGTTTGAGTCCCGGCAGCTCCACTTCTGATCCAGCTCTCTGCTATGGCCTGGGAAAGCAGTAGAAGATGGCCCAAGTCCTTGGGCCCCTGCACCTACATGGGAGGCCTGGAGGAAGCTCCTGGCTCCTGGCTTCAGATTGGTACAACTCTGGCCGTTGAGGCCATCTGGGGAGTGAACCAGCAGATGGAAGACCTCTCTCTCTCTCTTTCTCTCTCTCTCTCTGTCTCTGCCTCTCTGTATAAATAAATAAATAAATAAACCTTTAAAAAAACCATTCCCTCTGCATGATTATGCTGCTGGTAGTAGTAAAATCAGAAGGCTTATCCAGCTTGTTGAGCCAGGGCTGGTGTGTGGCACGGTGAGTTCAGCTGCGGCTGGGGTTTCTGGCATCCATATTAGAGTGCTGGCTCAAGCTTTGTCTCCTCTGCTTCTGGCCCAGGTTCCTGCTAACACTCCTGGGACAGCAATGGTGACGGCCCAAGCACTTGGGGCCCTGCCATGCACGTGCGAGACCAGGATGGAGTTCCTGGCTCCTGGTTTCAGCCTGGCCCACATCCGGCTATTGGGACCATTTGTGGAGTGAAAGTGGATGGAAGATCTCCCTTTCTCTCCTCTCTCTCTCTGCCACTTTACTTTCAAATACATAAAATAAATCATTAAGAGTGCTGGGCAAAACTGTGGTGAATAGGGAACTTTGAAACAAATAAGATAACCGATAATTTGGAATCTAGGACTATTTTAGGAAAACACAAAACAAAGAAAACATATGTGAAAGTATGAGCTACGTTTTACAAATGGTAATGGAGTAAGAATCAGAAACTAGGGACTGAGAGGAAGACTGGAGCCAAACAGTGACTTGTCGAGAACGGCTTTGAGAAGATGAAGTTCTCTGAGGCGCAGCAGTGCCATCTCCACATGGGAGCTTGTCGGAGGTACAGCATCCCAGACCTGCGGAACTGGAATCGCATCTGAATGGAGCTGCCAGCCACGGAAGCCAGAGAGGCACAGCTGCAGGGGTCGGACAGCACCGGATTTGAGATTTGATTCAGAAAAAGAGGTGCAAGAGAAATGCACAGTTGTGCAGTGCCCATGTTATTTAATTTAACTACACAGTGAATCTGTATGATCTTCTCTTGCAAGAAAGGAGAAGTGGCTGGTGCCGTGGCTTAACAGGCTAATCTTCCACCTTGCGGCGCCAGCACACCGGGTTCTAGTCCCGGTTGGGGCGCCGGATTCTATCCCGGTTGCCCCTCTTCCAGGCCAGCTCTCTGCTGTGGCCCGGGAAGGCAGTGGAGGATGGCCCAAGTCCTTGGGCCCTGCACCCGCATGGGAGACCAGGAGAAGCACCTGGCTCCTGGCTTCGGATCAACGTGATGCGCCGGCCGTGGCGGCCATTGGAGAGTGAACCAACGAAACGAAGACCTTTCTCTCTGTCTCTCTCTCTCATTATCCACTCTGCCTGTCAAAAAAAAAAAAAAAAAAAAGAAAAGAAAAGAAAGAAAAAAGAAAAGAAAGAAAGGAGAAGTGCCGCCTGAATAAATTAATTCTATCACCCAAAGTCTTGATTCAATAAAAGGCAGAGCATGAATTCGAACATGGATATGTCTAACACCAAAGAATGGCTGGCTCCATTGTGTGATGGAGAGATTTTGTCGGTGTTAGGTCTTGGAAACTGAAATGTAAGAGTTAATGAAGGGGGTGGAGACTAGTTTCTATTAATTAGAAAATAGCCCTTATGTTCTTGTGAGGGCCACAGCTCACAGAGTGTGTGTGATGCTGCACAGTGCGTAGGTGCTTAGGAAGTGGTGTCTGTTAGTACCAGTAACTGAGCCTAGAGACATTGCTGCACTTTTCTTGCCAGGCTGTGTTCGTGTAACCAGATTCCCTATGGTCTCTTTTCCCTTTACCACTGCCATGTCAGCTATCTGCCTTGCCATCCCGAGTGACTGGAAAGTCTTGTCTTTCATCCCCACTCCAAACGTATCTGAGGATGCCAGGGGACGCTGCTCATGGTCTACCATTCCCAGATGATTTTCACTTGTCAGCCTCACCAGATATCTGTTTCATATCTCCTCCCACAGTAGCGCCTCATTCTAGCAAGGGGGACAGGCATCTCTATTAATGTCCAAAGGAGAATTAAGGGTGAGTTTTGAGAAACAAGATCAAGAAACTACCAGGCAGAAAATATCACTGGATTCTGTAAAAGTTGCCAAGTTTTTCTCTTCCCCGGCTCTCTCCTTAGTCTTAGTTTGCTGACTTCACTTTTCTCCACATGGGCGCGTAGGTCATGTTCCCCCTGCCTTGAAGATAGGCTCCCCATGCTCTCTTGGGCTCAGCTAGAAGGGAAAAAGAGTTCTCATTTTTCCCAGTTTGAGGCTTGTCTTTTTTTCTGTTTTTCTCCAGGATTTGTGGAAATGGAAAAATTTATTTTCTTTAGGGGAAATATGCATATCTATCCAAAGGGTATAAAATGGCCACCATGTCCGAATTAGGTAATTGCAGTACTCACCATTTTCCTGCATTTCCTGTCTGGCTGATTCACAGTAAAATAAGCTCTTAGCAGAGACACGGAACCATCAATGAAGACAGTTCCCTCTAATCTTCCAGCATTTCTTCCCTCCAGTCTGCATATTCCTCTTGATGTGGCTTGGTCTCCTAATCACCATGCAATTACTTTTCCAAACACACATGCACATTAAGACCAAATAATCTTCTTAGACAGTGAAGTCTGAAATCTAAACAGAACACTTAATCTCTCAGGCTGAATTTGACCTTCTGAAGGACAATGAGTTGACACTGGAATTATATCTGCCAACCTAAACGGTTAGTAAGCCCATCCAACCCTACCCACCAGCACTGTCACATGCATCACTCATACATCAAGTGTGTGTGTACATGTGTCTCTGGATGTGTGCAGAAAAAAACCACAAGGCTATGGAAAAACATAATCCATTCTTTGACATCTTATAGACACAATCAGTCACAGAAACTGGCAGTATCCAAACACTGATTCATAGTTCCTCTATGATTTAAAGCTCATTTAATTAGGAACACTCTGTATAAAGGGTAAGGTGGGGTCTCCAAAGAAGTACACGGATCCCAAAGTCACGTTTTATATCCACCTCCAAAGCAAACTTCCTGCAATCCATCAAATGCATTACATGCTTCAAGTCTTCTGATTTTTTTTTCTCCATGGGCTACGCTATTACCTGTGCCCTGTTGTTTGCCTTGGAGACAGGATGAAGCCTCTGCGTTTAGAGCTACTGGAATTATTCAGGTCATGTATAGTTACAGAGGATGCTTTGCTGCCCCTGCTGGAGGGGATCTGTTTTTGAAATTTCGAGTTTGGAGAAGGGCAGGGAAAGAAGAAAATGGTACTTTACTGGGTTTAATTCAGTTATAATATTTTTGAAGTCCCACACTGTGATGTCCTTAGAAGCTATGGGCCTTAGCCCTTAAAAACTAAACACAGATAACGTTAAATCTATAGTTTGAGGGACGTGATGCAGTCTTTCCAACTTTCCATGGACCCCTTCAGTGAAACTTCTGGGTTTAAAACTGTTTTAGTGCAGTGGGTTTGGACAATATCTTGATGTCTTTCAGTGGAAGGAGATATGATGAGCTTTAAGAAGAGCTTCAAAAAAGAGCAGGATTGTATGTTTTCAGAGTAATCCCGGCATCATATTATTGCCTCAGTTTGAGGTGAAAGACGGCCTTCATCTCTTACCAGGATGGGTTTCCTGGGGCCAACCAAGTTGTTGACTGGATTTATCCCTGCAGCAGTTAATGTTGGATGCCTGTGGCTGAATGGCTTTTGAAAATGGGTAGGAGCCAAAAATCAATGGCTGGATATCGCTAGTTTCTGTGGTTTTTTCTTCAAAATGGAGCCAAAGACAGTAGCAATTTAGAGGATTTAGTTTCTCTGTGGCCAGGTATTTCTTTTTGCACACCTAACACTTACTTGCTGAGTGGCCGTGTGTGACAGTCACTCCTGCTCTTTGAATACTTGCAGGGTGTTCGATCATGGTAACAGCCAGAGGTCCTTTCATGGAGCTCTGCTCACTATTTATCTTTCCTTCTGGCCAAGGGACCATCTGTGGGTGTTCTCCAAAACCTAAGTACTTGAGAGAGGAAAGGAGAACAGTAGGGAAGGACAGCCCATCCTGAAATTGAGTCAAACTAGGGTTGCAGATTTATGGGCAGTAGGAGATTTTGCGTTTCTCAGAATAACATAACAAGGGCAAGGCAGGATTAGCATTGCTTAGGTTTTCAACAAACAGGCAAAGCAGTGTCAGCTCTTAGAACAAGTGCTCTGTTATTATTACATCTCTGGCAGAGAAACACAACTCTATAATGTGTTTACATGAAGCCCCAAATGTTAATACAAAGCAGTTGCTTAGGTAGAGCATACAAAACGTGGTTCTTCTGGTCCAGGTCACCTGCTTTTGTGACCAGCACTGCACAGTTGCCGCCTGAGCTTTCTCTAGCAGTTACAGCACCTTAAAAAAAAAAAAATGACTCATTTGCAGATTAAAATTTCCTAGGACTCCTCTTCCTACTGGGAGCCAAACCTAACTGAATCTAACTTCTCTCTTGTGGCCTGGATGGTTCCTGACGTAGCCTTTACCTTCTGCAGGGAATCCCGTACTGCACCACTCACACACTTCCTCACAGGGCTGCAGCCACTCTGGCTGCTCTCTGTTCCGCAACGAGCCGAGCCCACGTTTTCTTGCAGTTGCCTTTTCCTTTTGGGGACGGCTTATCTTCTCCAAACCTAAATGCCTGGCTCAGTCTTCTGAGGTCAGTCTCTATTGAGAGCCATTACTTCAGAATGGCTTCCAGAACCGTGAATCCAAACCAGCCCTCTGCACCCACAGCCTCAGTCTTAACATCCTGCAATATTTTCCTTAAAGCTTTCATCACTACTTAAAAAAGAATAAATTTATTTGCTTCAAAGTTCATTTTTTACTCTCTCAATAGAATACAAGCTCTTCAAGGGCCGGAACTGTGTCTTATTCAGATTCATAGCCTTAAACTTGAACACAATGCCTATCACATCAATAAGTACTCAAAAAGAAGGAGGAGGAGGAGGAGGCGGAAGAGGATGAAGAAGAGGAGGAGGGGGAGAAAAGAAAAGAAAGAAAAGGAAAGGAAAGGAAAGAAAAGAAAGAACTAAGACACTCTCTGGATTATAAAATGAGCTAGTTTTCAATTAGGATTTCATATATAGAACCTATTTAGAATATAGAATGTGGAGAGAGGAAGAAAATGTGTTATTTTTCGACTCACTGAGCCTTCGCTAGGTACACTTCCAAATCATGGATTTTTGTGAGCAGAGGAAGAGAGAGTCCTGCGGAAAGAGAGTTTGTGATATTTGAGATCTCTTACGACCTCCAGTGTGAGGGTAGAGAGTATCAGATACCAGAGATAAACGGGAAGAAGGAAAACGCCAGAAAATATCATTGCAGCTTTCTGGACACAGCGCTTGATCCACTCACTTCAATGGTTCTATCCTCTGTGCACAGATACCGCCCTGGACTTGAAATCAGATATGAAGTCAGGTCCTGTCCTTGCTACCCAAAAGGCCCTGCAAGCATGAACAAGGCGTAGATGCTTGGGTGCGCACTCTCTCACCCGTGGAATGGAAATGTTAATAAAGGTTCATGGTCTTGTTGACTGCCTACTGTGTTCCAAGCCCCATGTAAACATTTGACGCACCCTCCTGTTTGGTTCTTACCATCATCCCATGATAGCGAGTGCTATTGTTTTACCTCTCTCTACCCACCCCATGCTGCAGATGAAGAATTAGACGTTCAAGATGGGTTTGGCAATGCTGGCAGTTGTGGAAGAACTCACACATAGCCCATTGCAGAAATGTTCTGAGGACTCACGTCAGTTGGAACTCCTGATGGTAGCACATGGAAAATGTGGTTTTACCCTTCAGGATAGTTGGGAAGGCAAAAGGAAATCACCAGGCAGGTACGACAGGGTCTATCGAGCTTTCTTAGAATTAATGCGAACACTTATGCCTCCACTGTTAGACTAGGAGCATCTCACAGTTACAAACATGCCTTTTCCTGGGCTTTGGGCACCACTTGTCTAGCACGGTCCCTGGTTCATGTCAGGTGTATGTGTATATGGAATAGCTACCTCTCCTCCTTCACTCCTTTCCTTGCCTTCTTTCTCCTGTTGTGACAGAAAATTCATTGTCCATAACCAACATGGAAATAACCCAGGCGTCCCTGGGGAAGGAGTGAGAAGCAGAGTATGTACTGGCACATTCCGCGACTCCCGTTTTTAACCTGCTGATAATCCATGCTGCGGCTCTGCCTCCTACAGATCTGGCTTTGCCAAGACCATTGTGTGAGTCTCATGGCCTGCTATGATGAATGTTGAGAACACAATTGTAGCTAGACAGGGGTTTGAAGAGTCTAGGTATTATCATTAGGTTTGTATGAAAAAAGGGCTTTCATAATTTATTTCACAAGATCAGGAATAAGGTGTTTGCTCAATGTATTCAACAGGACTGATCTAAGGGGGAAAGGGCTTGAGATTCTAGGACAAAGAGATAAGGATGTAACCAATGCTTTAGGATACACAGTTTTTAGAAAACATTTATTTGTTAGTGCCATCCAATTGTTGAAGATATGGGGAAAATTATTTAATGTTGCTATTTGCTATATCAGTGCACCAAAAGATAATGAAAACAGTTGTTCTCATTTGTGAGTTTTGTTACTTATTAGTGTTTCAAGATTAATATTTGTGCAGTATGTGATTTCTCTTCGGGTTCTTTTATTTATAGATTAGGTGACTTCAAAAAGTTCATGGAAAATGGAATGGAAAGATAAATTGAAATAAGTCAGACCCAGAAAGATGAATATCAATAGAATATGAAAGTTGTGTGGATGTTGTATTATTTGGTATATAGTTATAAATAGTGCTTCACTGAATTATAGCATGTACATGACAGTGGCTTCTTTCCCCATGTTACAAACATTGTCATGAATCCCACATTTTGTGATATTAATATCCCTGGCTTCAAAAAATATATGTGTGTATATAATATATGCATGTGAAATGAGTGTGGCAAAATAACAACAATTGTTAAATCATAAAAATACTAAATATTAAAGAAGGAAGAAATTTATTGTGTTGCCAAAAATCTTAAAATTGGTGTATAGATGTTTATAAAGCTTTTATCATGAACCCGTTGAAGAACTCATGCAAATGGTACATAACGTGAGGGCCACCAGCTTGAATGGCTCACTCTTGGTGGTGGTGGTGCGGTTGCTGCTAGAGAATTGCTGATCATCTTAGAAGCGCGAAGAGAAGAAAGTTCCAAGGACGCTAACTGGTGTGCCATGGACCACCAGATTGGAACAAGTCTGAGGAGCACAGGCCAAAGCTCAAAATTTCCTCCTTAACTAGCAATCAGCATCAAACTAGATCAGAGTGCATTAGAAGGAAAATAAGAAAGCAGTCTGACACTTCCAGTGCAAAATGAGGTTGGGAGCTTGGAATTCTTCACATCGGCTATCCTCTGTCCTTTAAATGACCTTGACTCAATAGCGAAGAAGACTTTCATTGCACTTGGAGGAAGCTGAGTATTACGAAAGGAGGGAATTGCCAAACCATCTGCTTTTTCATGAATTTCACTTCTTGTTCTAAAAATGGCCATTATTTGGGAAAGGAACATAGATTCATGCGATTGTGAAAAGGTGCCAATTATAGGAAGAGGCAAATGGAGTCACGTCTTTATGATGGGATTTGCGTGCATGATTTGAAATTCTTAAAATCTACGAAAGAAAAGACTGGGCGAGCCGGCCCAAGCTTGTCAGTCTGCACAGAATCCTAGGGCTCTACGGAGCCCTGGAGGTTGCCCAGCCTGGGCCTGAATTTAGCAGCGGAGGGAGCTGTTAAATTTTCTCTCCAGAGAAGAAAAGGAGCTGCTTAATGAAATGGCCTTACCAGTACCAGGGCTGCCACTTGAATTTAGTTCAAACTTAATTGCTAATTCTCTCCTCCTGTCCCGTTCACCATTTTCTGTCATCACCATATTGGAAAACACACCTTTTTTTTTTTTTTTTTTATCCTAGATCCATTGGTCTTTCCATCATCACATTTGTGCCTTTAAAAAAATAAATAAGAAAATGTAGAAAGTTAAATTTAAAGTGAGACTTTGTGCCTATTTGCATCTAGTTCCTATGTAACAAATGACATTCCAATTCTTGGTCTTAAAATAAAAAAAAAGTAAATATAAATAAATGTACAAATATAAATAAATAAAAATAAAATAAAAAATAAAAAACTTTTATAAAAATAAGGGGTTGCAAGGTGAACCCCGGAAAGAATCCTTGGCATTCTACTGGTAGAGCAGTTTTTTTTTTTTTTTTTTACAGTTGAAGAAGTCACATTGGAAATGAAAGACACATTAATTATTTCTTACGAACCCCACCAGTCTACACATGGAAACAACAAAACAGGTTTTGATATGTTTAATTACCCCAAAGTTCTTTTTTAATTTTTTTTGTACTTATTTTTGTCAATCCTATAGTCACTACAGGAAATCAGAGAGAAATTCCTTCTATTAAAGATGCAGTTACTGGGAAAGCTGGGAGACTATAGCTTTAAATTGCTTCCAACTCTGAAAGATAACAGTAGTGCGCTATTCTAAGATTGTATCTAGATCTCTGGTATTTTTTTCCCAATTGTTTACTCCGTGGCACCAACCAGAATTCTGAAGCAAAGAAAGCACAAGGAGATTGCTGGGGGAGAAGAAACAGGAAGTTGATTATGAAAGTGGACCTTCATTTTTATTGTAAAGGAGGCCATGCTAACTGATAGCCTCAGAATGTTTTCTATAGTTCCCATGCACTCCAGAAAGTGATACCACCCTGCAAGAAGCGTGGGGGCCATTAACAAGAGGGGAACGTGAGGTGGAGAAGGCCGTAACTGGGGAATCTGTGGGCAGCGTTTCTTCCAGTTGTTGTCAAAAGAAATGCGAAATCGCATAGAATGAAAGACCTGGGTACAGTCAAGGACAAGCCAAGGCTCTTCAGGACTAGGCTGCCTGGCCAGTTGTTCTTAAGACAGCCTCTCCCTCTTGGCCCTTCCAGAAAGAGTTCCTGGTTCCTTCTGTGGGGGAACATTACGTGTTCTTTGTGACAGAAACGGAAAGACTTCTTTCCTTTCCTCTCGTCCCCTCCTTCCTGTTGTAATCTGAAATACAAATTATATACAGTAAAAAATTTTATTATTTACAGTAAAATATTCATGCCAACTAAAATATAAAAAAATCTCAGGAAATTCTCTTGTGCCTGTTTTGTCTTAAGAGATACTTTGTGGTAAAATAATAATAATAATAATAATAATAATAAAATTGGGGCTGGCACTGTGGTGTTCTTGGTAAAGCTGCTATGTGCAGTGCTGGCATCCCATATGGTCTCTGGTTCGAGTCCCGGCTGCTCCACTTCTGCTTCAGCTCTCTGCTATGGCTGGGAAAGCAGTGGAAGATGGCTCAAGTGCTTGGCCTTATATCTGCGTGGGAGACCCAGAAGCAGCTCCTGGTTCCTGGCTTTAGATTGGCCCAGCTCTGGCTGTTGGGGCCATTTGGGGAGTGAACCAACAGATGGAAGACCTCTCTCTCTCTCTTTCTCTGCCTTTCAAATAAATAAATAAATAAATCTTAAAAATAATAATACTAATAAGTTTCCTTGGTTATGTGGAAACAGTTATGATGCCTCTTCAGTAGATGGTACAGAACCCGTGAGGTCGTGCTGCTTTCAGCAGCCTTGCCTGATTGAGTGTTTAATGAGTTGCTGGGTGGTAATTATCACCAATGATATTAAATCAACCCTAGAGAAGGTGACATGATTGGAAGACTGAAGAACTTGGTAAAAGACCTTCTTTTGCCTTCTGTAGGAGCATGGTGCTGATGTATACTAAACAGAATGGTCCCTCCTGCCACTGATGTGCCCTGTTGTAGGGCAGGAAATAGTGAGAGCTGCCTTTTTATGGTCTCCAATGGGTCCCCCGCTGGTTAAGCAAATCCCCCCAGCTCTCAAAGGAGTGAATTTAATTTCAGGAAGAATAAGCACGGGGGAAATAAAGTTTCACATGGGTAACCAGGCAGAATTGTGTGTGTGTGTGTGTGTTTATAGCTGACTCCTGAAAGCTCCTTGAGCTGGCTAGATCATTCCCATCACAGGGCAGCCTGGTCACGTGGGACGCTTGCCCACCGAAAGTCACTCAACCAAGGTTTTGTTGAGAGGCCCCTGCACGCTGGCCTCTGGGAGAAACTATGTTGACTTTAAGGCAAGCAGTTACTTAATAAACTGGGTCTCTGGGGACCCAAGCAATACAGAGACACCACCCGCGGAATTCCACTCCTACCATCAGGTCTGTGAAAATGCTTGTTGGTGGAGGTGGGGGCAGAGAGAGAGAAGAAGCCGGAGAAGAAATTTATCTTGCTTTCTTAAATTAAAGACGTGCTTCCTATAACAGGGGCCCTGGAGAAACATGAACTGCGTTCAACGGCAGTTTGTGGCAGCAGCAAAAGTACCAGCTAGGGAGTTGTTTAGCCGAAACCGGGCTGAAGTGCTATCTAGGTCATTTTAGATGAATGAGCTCCTCTGGTTTCACTGCCCAGGTTTCTACCAATGCACGTGGACATCTTCCAGTCTAGGAATGATTCTCTTTGCCTTAGGCACTCTGGTGAGTTTCTCCTGACAGTTATTATCCCTCATTGATCTGGGGCAGATTTTTCTTTTTAAAGGGATAAAAGATTGAAGATGGAAAGAAGACAGTTTCCTGCTGGAAGACCATCTGGCTAAAAGGTATAGGTTTATTTGCAGAAACTGCTTGCATGATTTCAAGAATATGTACATTCTCAGGCCACCACAGCAAAATAATACTTACCTCTGCCCCAGGGGGTTTTAAAGGATGTAGGCGAAAACATGGAGAGTGTCATTAGCATTAGTCACAGGGCACCATGATGTGGAGACACACACTGCCCTGGGAGCGTGGGGCCAGGGTTCTGGTCTGAGCTCCCCACTGTAAACCAGTGTGCCACTTGCAGAATAAGAAAGGGGTATGTTCTAAAGTCTTTTCCAGCTATAAACTTCAAGGTAGACAGACAGCATCAAATCAGATTCAATTACGTGAGAGTTGGAGCAGAATGATAGGGTTTGTAATGACGACGGGCTGAGACGCATGTAAAATCTGCCATCAGCGAGTCTGACCGTGGAGAGTGACTTCTGCTTTTCTGCAGCGAGGGAGTAGCTTACACAGGCCAAACATCTGCCTAGACACCTAGAAAACACTGGCTAAAATGTTAATAAATTCCAAGACAAAGATAGTGGAAAAAAAAAAAACAACTAACCGTTATAAGGCTTTGGAGAGAAACCACGGTTTTGAAGAAAATACTGTGGGAAGCCCCTTCTTGCCAGGAGCTTTTCTCCTGGAGGCACTAATGTGTAACAGGTGTGCGGCTGGGACGCCCAGCAGAAAGCTAACAACTCAGGCCTCCCCACACCAGCGGAAGGGAACCAAGAATCCGAGGTGGGGGACGTTAAGTGAGCCAGCCTTTGAGGGTCTAACGTCCCAAAGGAAAGAGCACCACACAGAAGTGATTCCAGAATCTCATGCAGGTTTCACCCTAACAGAATTTGCAAAAATCATAAACTGCATATTACAAAAACATACAGAAAAGTGGGGAGTAGCAGCTAGATGCTGAAATGGTAAACGCAGCTGTCTCAGCAGGCTCACGATGCTAGGGGGGCAGAATTTGAATGTCAGGGCACTTAGGCGGCTCAAGAGGCTCTACCTTGGAATAAAGGGAAAATTAGGACTATAAGGGGAAATGTGTATTATGAGAAAATCATACACGGATTTCAAATTTTTTAAAAAAATCTTTCATCTTACCATTAACTTGAAAAGTATCTTCAGCAGATGTCAGAAACAGAGGAACTCAGACTTGCACCATCTCAATTCTTTTTTTTTTTAAGATTTATTTTATTTACTTCAAAGGTAGATTTCCAGAGAGAGGGAGACAGAGAGAGAGAGAGAGAGAGAGAGAGAGAGAGACATTGATTTCCATCTGCTAGTTCAACCCCCAACATTTTGGCTTCGACGGCCAGGGCTGGGCCAGACTGAAGTCAGGAGCCAGGAGCTTCATCTGCGTTTCCCATGTGGGTGCAGGCACCCAACTACTTGGGCCATCGTCCACTGCCTTCCCAGGCCATTAGCAGGGATCTGGATCAGATGAGACTTAAACTGGTGCTGCAGGTGGTGGCTTTAACTGCTGTGCCACCATGCCAGCCCCAGCATCATCTCATCTCTCCATGGGATCAGGTTGGCCTGATATGCTTGCCTACCAGGAGAAAATGGAATGTTGTCTGAGGAAAATACCATCACAAAGAGCCCCCAGCAGTGTCTCCTTCACAGTGCCCAGTGTCCATTCGATGTTAGCAGATATGCCAGGAGGCAGGGAAAAATAAACGTAAACTGAGAGAGAGGAATTCACAAGAGAAATACCCACAAGTGACCCATGTGTCAAAATTATTCATCTAGGAATATAAAATAAGTGTGGTTTATATATTTAAGGAATTACATAATATGAATGGAGTAAGAGGAGGCACAGCAAGATAGCAGAGGGCTCAGATGTCCCAGTGATCTGTCCACAGACATAGCAATTTGGACAACTAGTCACTTTCCCAAGAGGCAAGGAGGCCAGGTGAGAGATCACAGTACCTGGGTCTGGTAGCCATAGAAAAAGATGTATTGAGGAGAGCAGGAAGGAAAAAGTTGCTGCCTTACCCCCACCCCAGCGCTGACTAGTTCGATATGGAGACTCCTCCCCCTTGAGTGAGCGAGAGGGAATGTAGTCCAGACCTCAGAGCTGAGACTCAATACAAGGTCCAGTTGTCCTCTACGCTCAGGCCAGTACCTGTGCTGTGGACTGAGCCTTGGGCCAAGGGATGACCACCACCCCCTCCCCCAAACTCCAGCAGAGCACAGCAAGACCACCATCACTGGGATGTAGGGTGGGGAAATGAGCTTCGAGTTTTGCCTCAAAACTTAGCACCAGGGCTGCTGTGGTGAGACCCAGCCCCAAATAAATCCCAAAGTCCTCTCCCCAGGACAATGCTCAAAGATATGGCTTTGAGATCTTCCCTGACATCAGGTAGAGACCTGAGCCCCAGTGAGACTCGTTTCAGCCTGTATCACTACCAACCTCGAGTGGGTAGGTGTATACCCCCAATAATGTGTTATAGACGCCGATGTGACCCAGTTCAGTGTCATCCAGGGAGGCCAAGGGATTTCCTCCACCACCCTTCCCCCAACCAAGGGCATTTAGCAAGGAGCAGGCACTGGGGAGTAGGGCCCCAAAATGAGCAATGGACTGTGTTTGGAATGCGGTTAAACCACTGGGCAAATATTACTGATCACTCTCCCCAAGTCCATGCCCGTGGTTGCCCGAGTCCCAAGTGGAGAGCATGACTCCTGTCTATTGGACTTGCAGCCTGGCCAGCACCACTTGTGGTTGGTATAGCAGCTTTGAGCTGCAAGCATACCTCGGTCACAGACAGCCCTTAAAAAAGTGAACCTGGTCCCTACCCAAGCTATGCCAGTCTTGTGGGGCTGTGGGTTCTGTGGGTGATTTAGCACTGTGGCACAGGTAGACATGAGACCGCCAACTCCATTTCTCCTTCAACCCAGGCAGCATGATGTGGAGAGAAGAATTGTCTGCCTCTGGGAAGAAAGGGTAGCTGAGTGCAAAGATATGCATCAAAACCTGAGGCTGGCACTGCCGGGACTATTGATCCTTTGGCAGTCTATAGGCCACTGCTACCAAATCTCTGATCATACCCCTCCCGTTGCAAGGACCCAAGTAAGTAAGCCCCTGGGCAGGTGACCCCACAACTCCAGCTGCAGTTGGGCAGCCGGCACCCCGTGATCTTTGACTCTGCCCTAGAGCCTGCTGTAGAGACTCACACCAGTTAATGGACAGAGTAGTGCCCCGCAGCCACATAGCTGCTGCTGTCAGTTGCTGTGGAAGAAGACAGAGCGAGTGACTACTCTGAAAATAAAGCCAAAGTAGCCTGCTAAACTGACACCTGAAAACACGTCTTTAGGGGAAAAAATCTTTTATAACGAAAGTCACTCATTAAAAATTAAAAAAGCAGACGTCTGGGAGTGGGAGTTCAGTTTAGTGGTTAAGGTGCCCATGTGATCATAGCACCTGAATTCAGTTCCTGGCTCTGGCTTCTGACTCCTGCTAATGCTCTTTGAGAGGCAGTGGCAATGGCTCAAGTAATTGGGTTCTTGTTCCCTGAATAGGAGACTTGGGTTGTGTTCCTGGCTCCTGGCTCTAGAAGTACTAGAATTTCTAGAAGTACTAGAAGTTTCAACCACAACCATCAGTCAAGACAAGGAAACTAAAAAGCATATAAATAGGAAGAGGGGGTGGCACTGTGGCATAGCGGGTAAAGCCGCCATCTGCAGTGCTGCCATCCCATATGGGTGCCGGTTTGAGACCTGGATGTTCCACTTCTGATCCAGCTCTCTGCTATGGCCTGGAAAAGTGGTAGAAGATGGCCCAATGCCCCTGCACCTGCATGGGAGACCCTGAGGAAGCTCCCTGCTCCTGGCTTTGGGTCGGCGCAGCTCCGGCCTTAGTGGCCAATTGTGGAGTGAACCAGCAGGTGGAAGACCTCTCTCTCTCTCTGCCTTTCTTTCTCTCTGTGTGTAACTTGACTGTCAAATAAATAAATAAATCTTTTAAAAGAAAATAGGAAATGGTGAAGTCAAACGTTCTCTTTTTCCACATGACATGATTCTATAGAGAAAGAGACTGACTCTAGAGCCAATAAATTCAGAAAAATCAGAGGATACAGAATCAGCACACAAAATCATTGCTGTTTTCATACACCAATAATGATTTATTGAAAATTGAATTATAACAGCAATCATATTTACAATAGTTACAAAAATTATTTTGAAAAAAATGTAACCAAAGATGTGAAAGACCTCTTCAATGAAAGTTACAAAATGCTGATGAAGGAAATTGAAGAAGACACAGACACACAAAAAAGAATTATCTCCCATGTTTATCAATTAGAAGAACTAAATTTGCTAAAATGTCCATATTACCCAAGTAGTTTATAATTTCAATGCAGTCCATGTCACTATTCAAAGAACTAGAGAAAATAATACTAAAATTCAATTCATAGTAGCAGCATAGACGATGAATAGTCAAAGCAATCTTAAACAAAAAAAAAGCTAGGAGTTTCACAATATCAGATTTCAAGATATATAGAAACAATGTGGCACCGATATTAAAACGGACATATTGACCAATGAAACACAATAGAGATCTCAGAAATTAGTTCACACATTTGCAGTCAACTGGTCATCGACAAAGAAGCCAAAAAAAAGAGGAGCACTTGAATAAATAATGCTGAGAAAACTGGGCACCAATATGCAAAAGACTGAAGCAAACCCTCTCCCTGGCCTCTTACGCTACACAAAAATTAACTTAAAATGGATCAAGTAGCCACATGAAAGATCTTAAACTAGGAGACTATTAGAAGAAAACTTAGTAGAAGCACTTTAAGATCAACACTTTAAGACAAAAATCTTATCCAAAGGTTTTTTTTTTTTTTTTGATAAGACACCAAAAACAGAGACAACAAAAGCTAAAACAGATGAAAGGAATTATATCAAACACAGAAACTTCTGCACAGCAAAGGGCGCATGAATAGAATGAAGAGACAGCCAACAGAATGGAAGAAAATACTCACTGATTCTTCCTCTGGCAAGGGATTGATATTCAGAACTTATAAAGAACCAAAACGCCTTCAACAACAAGGAACAAATTACACACTTAAGAAATGAGCAAATGCCACAAAATGATATTTCTCAAAAGAAGAAATTCAAATGATCAACAAATACATGAAAAATGTTCAACATCACTAACCAACAGAGAAATGAAATCACAGCCTCACTGAGCTATCATCTTATTCTAGTGAGAATGGCTATGACAAAAAAGGAAAAATTAATAATGACTTATGATGAGGATGCAGAAAAAAAGAATGTTTTTTTCACTGTTAATAAGAACGTATGTTAAAACAGCCATCAGGGAAAACAGTACAGGAGCTCCTCAAAGAATTAAAAATAGACATGCCATATGACTCAGCTATCTCTCCTTTGTATATATCTGAAGGAAATGAAACCAACATATTAAAAAGATACCTGTGTTCCTTTGTCTGATTCAGCACTATTTACAACAGTCAACATAAGGAATCCATCTTGATGTCTATCAGTGGATAAATGGATGAATTGTGGCATATAAACACAATGGAATGCTTTTCTCTATAGAAAAAATGAAATTCTGACATTTGCAGCAAAATGAATGTAAGTGGGATATGAGTATATTAAATGAAGTAAATCAGATACAGAAAGACAAATATCATGTTTTCTCTCATATGTGGAATTTAAAAAAGATAGTTGATCTGAATGTAGAAGATTAATGATTAGAGCTTGGAAAATGGGGAGAAGGAAGATAGAAGGAAGTTGAATAATGGATACTGAAATATGGTGAGATAGAAGTGACAAGTTCTGGTTTCCACAGCACTGTGGAGCAACTATAGTTCACCCAAAATGTTATATACTCTATAAAAGAATCACAAGAGAGAAGTTGGTAGAATTCAAACACAGAGATAACAAAATGGAAAGGCTAATTGCTTTGTTTGGCTGGTTTTTACTGTGTGTAAATGGTGTTGAAATATGGCATTATAGGGGCCGGCTCTGTGGTGCAGGGGCGCAGCGGGTTAACGCCCTGGCCTGAAGCTCCGGCATCCCATGTGGGCGCCGGTTCTATCCCTGGCTGCTCCTCTTCCAATCCAGCTCTCTGCTATGGCTTGGGAAAACGGTAGAAATGCCCCAGGTCCCTGGGACCCTGTACCCGTGTGGGAGACCTGGAAGAAGCTCCCGGCTCCTGACTTCGGATAGATGCAGCTCCAGCCGTTGCAGCCATCTGGGGAGTGAATCAGTGAATGGAAGATCTCTCTCTCTCTCTCTGTCTCTATCTCTCTCTGTAACTCTGCCTGTCAAGTAAATAAAATAAATCTTAAAAAAAAAGAAGTTTGGCATTGTACTCCATAAAGTATACAGTTATTGCTTGTCAAGTTTTAAAATAATTTTAAAAAGCAATTATGATGAAATGTGGAAAAAGATGAAATGTGGAAGCTCATTAAAGAACAAAAGTTTATAGAAAAGAATTATGAATTCTAGAAGTGAAAATTTAATGAATGAAATTAGAACCTGATAGGTGGATTTAAGAGCAGATCAGACGGGAATAAATGATTTATGAAATGGGAGGATGTCACTATTCATGAAGAAAACAAGTTTAAAAGCACAAAGAAAAATCGCCTAAGGTGGAGAAAATGATAACAATGACAACAAGATGCTTAAATATGTGATCTTGACTTTGGGATCAGACAGTTTGCAAGAGGCTTGAAGAACTGCATGGAGCTTTAAAAGCCATGGGAAAATTTTTTTGGATCCTAAAGAAAAGGTAGCTCATTTTTTGTGGTGTCAAATATTTAATCACACTCCAAAACAATAATGTCGGACACAAAAGATGTACTTGGAACACAGAACTAGCATAGGAGGCTCGTAGGCACAATGTTGGAAATACTTTGATTTCTTATTCTTGCTCATAATAAGTCACAGGAAAAGAAAGGTGAACTAAAGAAGGACGTGTGCATCTTCCAAGAGAAACCAGAGGGAGCTATTTCAGTAACTTAACTGTAATGCTTTTCTTTTTTTAAGAGTTATTTATTGGAACCAGCACTGTGGTACTGCTGGTTAAGCAACTGACTGAGGCACTGGAATCACATAGGGATGCCAGTCTGTGTCTGGCTGCCTCACTTCCTGATCCAGCTCCCTGCCAATGCACCTGGGAAAGCAGAAGAAAATGGCCCAAGTGCTTAGGCCCTTTCCACCCACATGGGGAACCCAGTTGAAGCTCCTGGCTGTCTCCTGGTTTTGACCTGACTCAGCCCTGTGCCTGCCCTGGCCATTGTGGCCATTGTGGCCGTTTGGGGAGTGAACCAGTGGATGAAAGATCTTTCTCTGTCTCCCCGCCCCTCTCTGTCACTATACCATAGTAAATCTTTTTAAGATTGGATCATCTCCCATTGCTTTCCTAGGAGCATTAGCATGAAGTTGAATTGGAAGTGGAGGACCTAGGACTCGAACTGGGGCTCTGGAATGCAATGGCAGCATTTCAAGTGGTTGCTTTATGTGCTCCACCACAACACCCCAACCACAATTCTTTTTTTCAGACTGGATGTTGGTGCCCAGATATATTATGACATGTGCCAATAAAATGTTGCCTCAAGATGAAATTAAGTGCGAGGTTGTAAAACTTTTCATCAGGACACCAAAAAAATTCAGGGTCAGAGTTTTAGATTTGCTCATTTAGTAGAAAGAGATTCTAGCAATACTTCTGAATGTGTGCCTTGGAAATCTTTTCTGCTAAACAGAAAAACCCTGGATGTTTCGGAATTGTCACACAAGATCCCGACAAACAATCTAAGCCATAAAGGGGACTAGTGTGAAGAAATGTGTTGCTGTGTTTAATAAAGTGGTATACAATTTGATAATAAGAAACCCACAAAGATCTTTAAAGGAACTGTACTTGCCTGGGACGAAGGAAACCCAGACGATTCTACATGAATAGAAGACTCTTGGCTACAGTCTTTTATGGGCAGCAAGTTAACTGAAAAAGTTACTGAACTGAAACATGGCCGTTCTCACGGAAAAGACAGGATGACTCAGAGGTAAAACTAACATCCCAGAGGACGAAGCCAAGAGCTGTGGAGAACCATTCCTGTAAACAGAACCAAGGCAATCATATTTCCTGTCAGACAGGGAGAAATCAATGACATATGTTCATCTGACCCACAGAGTTGCTTTGGACCACTAACTATTTTTTGTCTGATATTCACCTACAATTTAAAACAGCGTCTGGTATAGCTATCTAGTTATTGTAGCTACTGATCTTTTCTATGTTGAGTTTATGGAGGGCAGATATCTTATGCTTTTTAAATGCCAGTCTGCAGATCAAAATAAATATACTTGGGAGGCTGTACCCAAGCAATCACAGCTTGGGGAGCCTCAGCAATGCCCTTATCTGAGTGACAGTCCTGAGATGTCAGTCCATCTGTTCTACTTCTGATCCCGTCTCTTGCTAACGCATCTAGGAAAGCACCAAATGATGACCCAATACTTGGGTCCCTGTCACTCATGTGGAGACTCATATGGATTTCCTGGTTCCTGGCTTTGGACTGGCACAACCATGGCTTTTTGGGGCATTTGGGGAGTGAACCAGTAGA
This sequence comes from Lepus europaeus, assembly GCF_033115175.1. Classification (NCBI taxonomy): domain Eukaryota; kingdom Metazoa; phylum Chordata; class Mammalia; order Lagomorpha; family Leporidae; genus Lepus; species Lepus europaeus. Next base: position 167,052,274 of record NC_084828.1, on the reverse strand, counting down.
TAGAAGATCCCTCTCTCTCTTTTTCTGACTTTCAAATAAATTTTAAAAAAAGTTACCAAAAAATCCCACAAAGAAAACATGAGTTGCAAGTGACTTCACTGACAATTTTTTTCAAACATTGAAGGAGCATGTATAAGTCTTGAACCAACTCTGGAAAACAAGAAACACTTTCCAACTCATTTTACAAAAAAAAAAAAACTGATAATAATGCCTAATAATAACATTACAAGAAAGATTAACATATAATCAGATGGAGATTATAAGTCTAGCTCTCTAATGAGCATTGGTGGAGAAACCTTGGACAAAGGATTTGTAAATGAGATCCATCACAGCCAATTAAATCAATGCAAATTTATACATTATAACAATTCAGCAATTCCATTTTTCAACAGATGTCATTATAAAGGCTATATATGACAAACAGTATTGGAAGTACTAATATGAGCAATTAGGGAGGAGGAAGAGAAAAAGGATACCAACACTGCAAAAGAGAAAGTCAAAATATCCATGTTTGCAGATGATGTGATGTTGTCGGTGGACAAACCTAAGCACTCCAACAAAAAACTCTTAGACCTGATACACCAGTTCAGTAAGGTTGCAGTTTACAAAACAAGTATACCAAAAACAGTAACTTTTTCATACACTAATGATTAACTCACTGAAAGAGAAATCAAGAAAGAAATCCCATTCACAGAAGCCACAGAGAAACAAAATATTTAGGAAAAAAATTAACCAAAGAAGTGAAATATTTCTACAATGAAAATCATAAGACATTGGATGAAAGAAAGATATCATCAAGGACAAAATACAGTAAGATATTCCTTGCTTATGGGTTAGAGGAATCAATATCACTAAAATGTCTATACTACCTAAAGCAATCTACGGACTTCATGCAATCCCTATCAATCTGCCAATGACATTCTTTACAGAACTAGAAAAAGCAATCCTAAAATTTGCATGGAATCACAAAAGACTCAGAATAGACAAAGCAATCCTGAGCCAAAAAGAATCAAGCTGGAGGCATCGAAACATCTGACTTCAAAGCATACCACAGAGCTCTCGTAAGTAAAATGGCACAGTAGTGGCATAAAAATGAACATATGGATCAATGGGACAGATAGAGCTGATAAACTAATTCACATATATGCAGCCAATTGATTTTTGATGAAAATGGCAAGACCATCCATTCGAGTAAGGAAAATGACACGAATGAGTCATTATGTTGATTGGAAGAAGCCAAACATAAAGGAGTACACATGGTTATCCAATATTTAAAGGTGAAAAAACAGTCAAAACTAATCTTCAGTGTTGTAAGTCAAAATAGTTGTTGATTTCTCTGTCTGGTAATGATGGGAGGTGGGAACATGAGGGAGGTCTTGGAGATGCTGAAAGATTTTACTTCTTGTTCTGGGTGTGGTTACACAATGAGTTCATTTTGTGATAACTCTTTGACAAAGTGCTAAATGAATGAACTCTCCTTTTGCTTTTAATTTGTATACATTTGTTATGTATTCCACACAGCTTTCTTACACTGAGTACTACTGATTTACACAGTGTTCTATGTTTGTTATACCTTGGTGAAATATTGACTTAAAAATTTTTATGAAATCTCATGATTTTTCTTGTCAGAGTAAATACATTAAGCCAAAAATATGGGACAGTAAAATAGAATTTGCAGTGCCAGGCATGTGGAATGAGAGAAGCAAGTGTGGAAGGAGTGCTGGTAAAGGGGAACCTCGCTGCCTGACCTCACCCCCATGACATGGTCACCACAGCTTCAGGCCCTGGTGGTGTTTTGGGATTGCTGGTCAGTTTTGACAGACCTTCTGGTTTTTTTTAAGGAAAGTAAGAAATTCAGACATCCCCGACTTCATTTTCCTTAAACCACTTTGTTGAAGTGTGATTGGCATGTAAAAATGTGTACGTACTTAATGTAGACAGCTCAGTGAGTGCTGGAATAAAACAAACCCATGAAACCATCTCTCCCATCTAGGCCACAGATACCTCCAACACTTCCCAAAGTGGCCTCCCACCTTCTCTCTCCTCCTCCTCCTCCTCTTCTTCCTTCTCTTCCTCCTCCTCCTTTTGTGTTAAGAGAACTTAGCAAATGCTTAAAGTCTACAGTTTGGTACTGTTAGCTATTGACATTATGTTGTATCGTAGATCTCCATAAATATTCATCTCACATAGCTGAGACGCCGGGCCCTTCAGCTGTCATTTCCCCATTTACCTGTACTTCAGTCCCTAGCATCACCATTCTCCTCTCTGCTTCCATAAATTCAACTATTTTAGAATCCACACAAAAGTGAGATCAGGCAGAATTTGTCTCTCTGTGTCCGGTGTTTTGTTTTGTTTTCACATAATGATGTTCTTCACATTCAGCCACATTATCACAAATGGTTGGGGTTATTTCTTCTTTAATCCTGAATAATATTTCATTGTTATATATACACCACTCATCAATAATCCACATTTAAGTTGTTTCTGTGTCTTGGCGTTTGTGAACCAGTTTGCAGTGAACATGCAATGCAGGTATTGTTTTAACATCCTGATTTCCATTCCTTTAGATAAATACCCAGAAGTAGCATTGCTAGATCACATGGCAGTCCTATTTTTAATCTTTTGAGGAAACTTTATGCCATTTTCCATAAAGGCTGAATCAATTTACATTTCAACCAACAATATACAAGGGTTCCCTTTATTTCACATCCTCAACAACACTTACTGTCTAAAAAACTAATAGCTATCCTAACAGGTGTGAAGTGATTTCTCATACGGTCTTGACTTACACTTCCCTGATGATTAATGATGTTGAATGCTTTTTCATATACTTGGTGCAAAAATAGACACATAGGTTAATGGGACAAGATAGAGTATGCATATAAAATGCATATGAGTATGCATATAAAATCAACTAATGTGAAAAGGATAGTCCCTTTTTAAGTGGTGGTGGGAATACTAGATTTCCACATACAAAAGAGAAATTGGCCATTTATCATACACCATACACAAAATCAACCTACAATGGATTAAATACTTAAACATTGACTCCTGAAACTTAAATCTCCTTGAAGAAAACAAGAGAAAAACTCCTTGACATTGCTCTTGGCAGTGATTTTTTTTGGGGGGGGGGATAGAATATGACACAAAAACTCAGCAATAAAAGCAAAAATAAGCAAGTGGAATTACATCAAACAAGGAAAGGAAACAACAGAATCAAGAGACAACTTAGAGAATGGGAGAAAATATGTGTTGCTAACCATACATCCAAAATATAAAAGGAATTTCTACAACTCAAAAGCAAACAAAACAAAAAAGCCCAAACAGTCATGCAAAGGGCATAAATAGGCATTTCTTTAAAGGAGACCTAAAAACTTCTTGACTTTTAATGTGGGCATCAAATTAGAATTCTTTAAACACTGTAGACTAAACAAAAGACATCTGTGAACTCGGTTTAGTTTGTTTGTAAACTCAGATCCATAGGGAAGCATAGAAACCTAGAATTGTAGAAGTGGAAACCAATTACTATTACCACATCTAATATCAAACTATACAAAATAATTTCTCCCATTCATCCTTGAAATGACTATTGTTCTCAGAAAACTCTGTGCATATTCACAGGAGTTAACTTTGAAAGCAATTCCCACTTTGGAAATGTCCAACCCTCTTCTCCCATTACCATAGCTCGCCCAGAAAGCCTTGTCCAAACATCCTTCCACCTGAGCTAACTTCTTTGCTGCCATTCTCTCAGGGAGGATGAAATGACCCATCTCCCTATGATCAGAAATGGTATATCACATGGTAGTCAGTTTTGCATTTTTCTTTTTATTTGGTTTGTGAATTCCTGGAAGACATTTAAAAGAGAAATAAAATCAGTTTTATTTTCATTTGCATAATACAAAGTAGGTCATTATACAAAAAAAGCAGTGGTACAATAAGTACTTAATTAATAGCAATGTTGTCCTATTAAACATGGGATTTTAGAATCAACAGATGCTTGCCTGGGAGCCAGTGCACTTCTATCACGGAGGTTTTTTTTAAAAGATTTATTTGAAAGGCAGAGTTACAGAGAGACAGAGACAGAGACACAGAAAGATCATCCAGTCCATCTGCTGGTTCACTCCCCATATGTTTGAAACAGCTGGAGCCGATCTGATCTGAAGGAGCCAGGAGCTTCTTCCAGGTTTTCCATGTGGTTGCAGGGGCCTAAGTGCTTGGGCCATCTTCTACTGCTTTCTCAGACCGTAGCAGAGAGCTGCATCAGAAGTGGAGCAGCTGGGATATGAACTGGTGCCATATGAGGTAAAGCACCCCAGGTGGTAGCTTTACCTGCTTTGCCACAGCACCAAGCCCCATCAACAGAATTCTTGACACTGAGGAAAGATATAGCTATGTTTCATCCTTACCACAGATATACCATAAAGAACTTCCCTGAAAATCCATATAAATTAAGCCTTTAATTAGCGTGAAAAGAATATAGAGTCTACTCATTTACTTGAAATAGATGTGTGAGATACAGCAGTAGATAAGATAGACAAGTGCTTGCCTTTTTAGAGTTCAAAAACAGTTGAGGGGAGACAGAAAATAAACAGCTAGCTAAATAAGTAGCACAGTAATAATTTCAGATTGTGAGGTCACAAAGAAGGAAAAATAAACCATGTATTCTGGCTGCAAGTGATGGGGAAGGAGGAGGAGAGTCACTTTATATTGGAAAACCATGGAACGAAACCTCTCTGAGAAGTACAGTTTTGAGCTGGGGTGAGAATGGGCTGGCCACGTGGAGGTGTGGAGAGGCAGCATTCTGCTGGTGCTGTAGATCCACAGTAACTGGGAACAAGCTTGGTCTGCTGCAGGATAGCGAGGGTGTCAGTGTCCCAGGAACCAGTGAACAGGCAGATTGCTGTGTTGCGAGTGTGGACAAGTAGGCAAAGCCCAGTGCACCTGACCTGGCAGGTTGGATGGTTCCAAGTGTGGTGGGAGGCCATTGGAGAGACCGATAGTCTGATTTGTATTTTCAGAAGATCACTGGTAAATGAATGGAGAACAGGTAGCTGTGAGGACAAAGATGGAATTCAAAGATCACTAAGAAGTTTTAGCCATGAATATGAGAAATCACGATGGGACTTGGTGAAGATAGATGGGTGCGTTTGAAGTGTAGGCTGAATGATGGAGGAATCTGATAGTTGGTGGAAATGGAGGATGAGAGTTAAGGAGGCCTCTCCTAGATCTTGGGCTTGAGCAATCAAAAATCCCTATTTTATGCATTATGTGAGATTAAAAAATTAGGTGTGAACTGGGTAGGGATGTGAGAATGAGGAATAAACTTCTTTACACTTAACTGTATTCTGCTAGTGCCTACTACATGTGCCAGGGGAGGCCAGCGTTGCGGCTCACTTGGCTAATCCTCCGTCTGTGGCACCAGCTCACCGGGTCCTAGTCCTGGTTGGCGTGCCGGATTCTGTCCTGGTTGCTCCTCTTCCAGTCCAGCTCTCTGCTGTGGCCTGGGAAGGCAGTGGAGGATGGCCCAAGTGCTTGCATGGAAGACCTCCCTGCACCTGCATGGAGACCAGGAGGAAGCACCTGGCTTCTGGCTTCGGATCAGTGGAGCGCCAGCTGTAGCGGTCATTTGGGGGCTGAACCAACGGAAGGAAGACCTTTCTCTCTGTCTCTCTCTCCCACTGTCTAACTCTGCCTGTCAAACAAAAAAATAAAAAATAATAAAAAAAAATAAATGTGCCATGGGAAATTCCAGGTACCAGTGAGGTACCAAGTGAGAGAGACAGAAAGAGAAGAGAGGAGTGGCAAGGGCAGGTCCCTGGGACCCTGTGACATTTACCAATGGAAAAGCAAAGGGCTAAGCAAGAGATTTATGAGGGGCTGGCAGTCACGCAGGAGGAAACCAAGGCAAGTGCAGACGTACAGAAACCTAGAGAAGGCAAAATGCAAAGGAGAGGGCTCAGTGCTTTCTCTGTTGCTATAGTGGAATACCGCAGACTGAGTAATTTAAGAACAAAGGTTTATTTAGCTCATGGTTCTGCTGGCGGGGAAACCAGAACCATAGCACAGGCATGTGCTCAGCATCTGCTGGAGGCCCCCCTGTTGCTGGTGGCTCGGCAGAATCCCAAGGGAACACAGAGTCACAGCGTGAGAGGGCTCAGCAGAGACAGCCACTGTGGCTTTTATAACAGACTCTCTCACGTGATAACTAACCCACACTCTGAATGATCCGTTAGTCCACGAATCCTGAATTCATGAACGGATGAAGCCATTTACAAGGACATGGCTCTCATGACCCAACCACCTCCCAAATGTCCTACGTCTTGATGCTACTACATGGGGACCGAGTTCCCAGCACATGAATTCTGGGGGACATACCCAAATCACAGCAAAGGAGGGGAAAAGCGACGGTTTGGTAGTCTCAGTGACTACTCGATGAGATGCAAACATCAGGTACCTTTGGCCTTTAGCTCTCACTCTGTGTAACCCACTTGGCCTGGCCTCCTTTCCCAACACAAAACACATGTCACATGGCTCTCTCCTTGGTCATGATGTTGTAGTCACAGTGACCTTTACCAGAGTCTCAAGCAAAAGCAGGCTCACTCCATTAGCAGGACATTGCCTTGGCTGTTTCCTCTCTCTAGAAACTTCTCTCTAAGCTCTTTCACGGGGAAGCCCCTTGTCATCCTCTAAGTCTCAACTTGAAGACCAGCTCCTCCCCAAGGCCTTCTTGATTGCCCTTCCGCCAGCGGACCATGTTCCAGGCCATGTATATTGCAGTCTGTGTGATTTCTCCCAATACTGAGCATTATCTGAACTTACATTGTATATTTATTTCATCTTCTATTCTCTATCTCTTAGTGAGAACATAAGCTCTTTGAGCAGAGGAACATTTTATTTTTAAGAATTATTTTATTTATTTGAAAGGCAGGGTGACAGAGAAGGAGAGACAGAAAAGGGAGGGAAAGAGAAAGAGGAGAGAGGGAAGAGGTGGAGAGAGAGAGAGAGAGAGAAATCTTCTATTAACTGGTTCACTCCTCAAATGGCCACAACAGCTGGGGCTGGTCTAGGCCATTCAGGTCTCCCATATGGGTAGCAGGGACTCAAGTTCTTGGGCCATCTTCTGCTGCTTTCCCAGGTACATTAGCAGGGAGCTGGATATGAAGTGGAGCTGCTAGGATTCGAATCAGAGGCCCAGTATGGGGTGCTACCATCCCAAGCAATGGCTTAACAGTGCTGGTCCAATTTTTTCAAAATCTGTATTTAGTGATGTGGATCCTAGCATGACTAAAGCACAGTATTAGTAGAAGAAGTAGATAAGTTGGACAAAGAAGGCTAAATGAGTTTGAAATAGAAGACTTAATGACATTATCAGGCCATAGTGATTTATCTTAATTGGTAAGGTTTTTGGTATCCACTTGCTGGGGCCGCCCTAACAAAACACAGAAGCTGAGTGCCAACGACAGATATATATCTTTTCTTAGTCCTGGTGGCTGTAAGCCAACGAAGAAGGTGTGAGCAGTTTTGGTTTCTGAAGGCCTCCCTGTGTGGCTTACCAATGGCCAGCTTCTTATTTTGTCCTCATGCGGCCTTTCTTCTCTGTGCAGACAGCCTGTCTCTCTCTCTCTTCTTGCAAGGACTCCAGTCACACTGGAGCAGAGATCCATATTTAGGATCTCATTTAACACAGCTATCTCCTTTAATGCTTCATCTCCAAATGCAGTCACGTTGGGTGTTACAACCTCAAAATATGAATTTAGGAGGAGACCCAGTTCAATCCATAACAACTGTGTTCTCTGCCGTGTCCATGCTCTCATTGTAGAATCTGTAACTCAACTTCACGGTGATAGAATGTCCTTGGTATTCTCCTTACATGTGTTGGGGTTTTCTAAAGACAATGGCAGAGAGCTAATTTTGTCACTTATTAATGAATTTTCAGAGAATCTATGCGGAACCCAGAGGACAAAAATGGGTAGCACGCTATTCTTTTTTTTTTTTTTTTTTTTTTGGCATTAGGAAAACACTTTGATACTTCCATCATCCACTCCAGAACATTAGTTTTCTTTCCCTCAAAGATGTGAAAATTCAAGCATGAAATTCTGTTATTAGAGAACTCATTGTTCCTCTCTGAGTAGCACATAAGACCTGGAAATACAGTTTAATTATGTAAATGGATCACATTAAAAGTTATGATTGACTAATACATTGCTTACATAGAAAAGTAAATCATATTGGTGAATTTAATTTCGCTGAGTAGTGAGCAGTGACTTCTTTTTGATTAATGGTTTCACACTAAGCACTTTTCATTTAGGTCTCTGAAACAATAAAGATTAGGTAAAATTAGAACAACTCTAATTTTTCAATTTGGAAAACTCCTTTGGTCTGCTTGCATCTTCATTATTTTATCTGGAAAATTGCATCGAAAATGCATGACATTAAAAAAAAAATAGTAACTTTTCCAGGGATTCCTGGATAAAAATAGAAATAATGGATTTTCCTTTTGCCAACATTCAGAAACAGATAATTTAACAGAGGTTTCTGGCATTGCCTGAAGCTGCCGATTATAATATAACGTTCCTGGGGCTGGCGCTGTGGCGCAGTGGGTTAACACCCTGGTCTGCAACGCCGGCATCCCATACGGGTGCTGGTTCAAGACCTGGCCGCTCCATTTCCTATCCTGCTCTCTGCTATGGCCTGAGAAATCAGTCCTTGGGCCCCTGCACCTGCTGGAGAGACCCAGAAGAAGCTCCTGGCTTCTGGCTTCGGATCCACGCAGCTACTGCCGTTGCGGCCAATTGGTGAGTGAACCAGAAGTTAGAAGATCCCTCTCTTTCTCTGCCTCTCCTTCTCTCTCTGTGTAACTCTGACTCTCAAATAAATAAATCTTAAAAAAATATATAAAGTTCCTATGATGTGGGAGAATCAAGACAGTGACAAAGGAAGAGTGGCCGCGCTGGTTATAGGATAAATGTTTGCAGCTAGACCCGACTAAGGTCTCTCAGTTTTCTGCCTGGAGACAAGGTTGGACCAAGTCTGGGATTCAATATGAAAACTCTTTTTGGGAGCTGGCATTGTGATATTGCAGGTAAGTTGCTGTCTGCGATGCCGGCATCCTGGATCGAGCCCCGGCTGCCCACTTCTGATCTTGCTCCCTGCTAATGGCCTACGAAAGCAGTGGAAAATTGTTCAAGCACTTGTGACCTCTGCACCCATGTGGGAGACCTGGAAGAAGCCCCTGGCTGCTTGCTTCAGTCTGGCCCAGCTCTGGTCGTTGCAGCCATCTAGGAAGTGAGCCAGCTGATAGAAGATCTCTCGCTCTCTGTCTCTCCCTCTCTCTCTGTAACTCTGCCTTTCAAAAAAATAAAAATAAATTTAAAAAAAAGAAAATCTATTTTAAAAAAGCATTGACGTAAATTTTTTGCAGATGTTTTCTGTGTATTGAATTGTTGAATGAGCACAACTCTAGAACATAACAAAAGCATGCTTCAGTCCCTAGTAACACATCGATGTCCTTTCAATGAGGAACTGCTGTACATTCCTTATGAGATAAAGCTCATCTGGTACAATTGGCTTCCATGCTACAGTCTGACTCCAGTCACACTCGGAACAGATTCACAACTGAAAAGACAATTTGTAAAAAAGGCAGAATCTCTATTAGCCATTTAGAGCTGCTTTTCAGGTTGTCCTGACTCATTGGTTTTCTATGGGGAAAAAAAATGGGAATTTCTTTACTAATCAGTAGAAAGAGCCAACCAAATGTAACACTAATGTGCACTTCAGCAGAATCCAAGTCACCCCTTCAACTCCCAGATCTATCTGGACTGAAGCTGCCTTACCTACGTGTCAGCCATGACCTGAAGCTTGGGTTTTGCTGCTGATTGCAAGGATGTCCCACTCACATGTGCGCAGGCTTCTAGGGGAGGAATCAAGTTGCTTTTTGCCCACTCTCTTGCCTTCTATCTCCCAGAAAAGTTCCTTTTCATTTTTTTTTTCATCTTGTTCGTTTATTTCTAAATTTTGTATTCACGTGTAATGTTTGTTCCTTTTTACGGAGAACAGTACAATATTTCCACTCGCATATACAGCATAAAGTGATGATGCCACACAACCAGCCTTTCCATCTCCTTATCTTTTCTGTGTTTTGGTTGTTCATCCAGAATACAGTACATTATTTTGAACTATGGTCACCACACTGTGTTACAAAACACCGAGTCCATTATAGGCGCTCTACTGCATTTTGGTACCTATTACCTAACCACCCCATTGGCCCTCTGCTCACCCTCTGTAGCCTATAGTAACCACTATCTTAAATTCAGATCATACTGTATATATATATATATATATATATATACATTTACATATATGTGTGTGTATGTGTGTGTGTGTGTATTATGACAGAGCATGTGCTATTTATCTTCCTGTGTCTGGCTTATTTCACATCCATTTTGTTGCAAATATCAGAATTTCATTCTTTTTTATGACTATATATGTGCACTATACTTTCTTTAATCATTCATCTATTGACAGACTTCTAGGTGGTTTCATATAGTGGCTATTTTTGTATGTTTGTTTTGTATTATGCAACTTTATATAATTCATTTATGGGTTCTAATAATCTGTTGATAGATATATTCTTTATGTGTCTCTCTCCGTTGAATTATGTCAACTGCCTATAGGATAATTTGGCTTCCTCCTTTCCAATCTTTGTGCCTGGTATTTCTTTATATTGCCTAGTGGTTCTGCCTAAAACTTTCTGTATTATGTTGAGTACCAGCAGTGAGTGTGGAATCATCTGGTTTCAGATCTTAGAAGAAACACTTCAAGCTTCCCACCACTTGATAAAATGTTGGGTTTGGGGCCAGCTGTGGCTCAGTGGATTAAAGCCCTGGCCTGAAGTGCCGGAATTCCATATGGGTGCCGGTTTGAGACCTGGCTGCTCCACTTCCAATCCAGCTTTCTGCTATGGCCTGGAAAGCAGTAGAGGATGGCCCAAGTCCTTGGGCCCATGCACCACGTGGGAGACCAGGAAGTATATCTTTGCTCCTGGTTTTGGACCAGTGCTATTCCTGTTGTTGCAGCCATTTGGGAAGTGAACCAGTGGATGGAAGATCTCTCTGTCTCTACCTCTCTCTGTAACTCTGTCTTTCAAATAAATAAAATAAATCTTAAAAAAAAAATGTTGGGCTTGACATGTGTAGCATTTATTGTGTTGAGGAATGTCCTTTGTTTTTAAGTTTTTTAGAAGATTTATTTTATTTATTTGAAAGGCAGAGTGACCGAGATAGAGAGAGAGAGACAGATAAAAAGAGATCTTTCATCTATTTGCTCATTCCCCAAATGGCTAAGAAGGTTGGACCTGGGCCAGGCTGAAGCCAGGAGCCTAGAACTCTATCCAGGTCTCTCATGTAGGTGGCAGGAATCCAAGTACTTGGACCACTTTCTACTGCCTTCCTAGGCACATTTGCAGGGAGCTGGACTGCAAAGTGGTGCAGGGACCTGACTGTTGCACTTCAATGGGATACCTGCATTGTAGGCACCAACTTCACCCACTGCATCACAATGCTGGCCTCTAGATATGTTCTTTCAATATTTACTCCGTTAAAGTTTTTTTTTTTTTTTAATCATCCATGGACATTGAATTCTATCAAATTCTTTTTCTGCATTTGAGTTTTCGAGGTCAGGTAATATTTTTCCTGCATTCTGTTGCTGTGATTGATGTATTTATTGATTGACATATGTTGAACCATCCTCGTGTTGCTGCAACAAGTCCCATTTGGTCAGAGTCATGATTTTTGGTTGTATTGCTGGATTCAGTTTGTGTAGTACTTGGTTGAGAATTTTTACATCCATGTTAGTTTTTTGCAGTGTCCTTGTCTTGCTGGGAATCAAGGTAATGCTGGCCACATAGAATGAGTTTAGAAGGGCTTCTACCCTTTGAACTTTTTCAAATAGTTTGAGGAAAATTGGTGTTAGTTTTTTTCTTGAGAGTCTGGTAGACTCCATCAATGAATCATCTGGTCTGGGCTTTTCTTTGTTGGGAGACTTTTGATTACTAAATCAATCTCACTTCTTATAATTGGTCTATCCAAGATTTCTGTGTCTTCATGGTTTAATTTTGGTAAGGTATGTATGTATATATGTTTCTAGAAATTTATTCAATCTTTCAAGTTTTCAGATTTGTTGACATATATCTGTTCATGCTAGACTCTAATGATTGTTCATATTTCTGTTTTAACAGTTGGAATATATCCTTTTTTCATCTCTGATTTTGTTTATTTCAATCTTCTCTCTTCTTAGCCTCATTACAGGTTTATCAGTTTTGCATATTTTTCCAAAAAATGAGCTCATTTCATTACTATTTTATATTGGTCCTATAAGTTTTGGTATGTTGTGTTTCCATTTAATTTACTCTGAAACATATTTTAAACTTCTGTTCTGATTTCCTCAATGGCCCATGTTCATTCAGAAGCTGTTCAGTCTACATGTATGTATGTGATTTCTAGGGTTTCTTTTTGTTGATTTCTAATTTTATTCTGTTGTAGTCACAGCAGATACATGATATGACTTCAATTTTTTTTTAATTTGTTGAGAATTATTTTGTGGTCTCCTATGTAGTGTGTCCTAGAGAATGTTATGTGTGCTAATGAAAAGAATGTGAATTCTACATCTTTTGGGTGGTTTGTTTTATGAATGTCAAGTACATTTGGCCTACAGTGTACTAACTTTGATGTTTCTTTGATGTGGTGGTGGTGGTTGTTGTTTTGGTCAGGATGACTTGTTCTTTGATAAACTGGGGTGTTGAAGTACGCAATTGTTATTTTATCTTATCTCTTCCCTTAGTATTTAATTGACCCTGTCAGCATCATGTAGGGGCTATCTTTGCCTCTTTTTATGGTTTTTGCCTTAATGTTTATTTTATATAAGTATAACCACTCTGGTTTACCTTTGTTTCTCATTTTTTTGTGAAATATCTTTTCCCATCCCTTCACTTTCACTTTGTGTATGTCTCCAATGATGAAGTGAGTTTCTTGTAGTCGTATTATTGAATCTTATTTATTCTTTTTTGGTTTGTTTTTATTTAGCCAGTCTGCTGTATTGTAAAAGATTGATTTTGTCTGTAAGGGAGAGAGAGAATCTTCCATTGAATGATTTACTCCCTAGATGCTTGCATCAACTGAATTTCGGCCAGGCCAGCCAAAGCTAGGAGCCAGGGACTCCATCTCCCATGTTGCTGCCATGAACATAAGAACTTGGGCTATTATCCACTGCTTCTCAGGTGCATTAGCAGGGAGCTGTATCAGAAGTGGAGCAGCCGGAACTGGAACTGGCCATCCAATAAAGGGGAAGTATCCCAAGCAGCAGCCTAATCAGCTACCTCACAATGCCTACCCCTCCCCCTCCAACTGTGTTTTTAAATGATGACTTTAGTCCTTTTACATTCAAAGTTATAATTTATAAATAATGGATTAACCCTGTCATTTTTTTATATTTCTTTTTTGTCTTGAAAATCCTTTGCTCTGGAGTGAGTTTTAAATTTTCATGTATTTTTGTGATGGTAGTCTTCTTTCTTTGTTCTGATGGAAGACGTCTTAAACATCTTTTTTCAAGGTTTTTCTGCTGGTGGTGAATTCCTCTGGCTGTTATTTGTCTGGGAGTCTTTATTTTTTCTTCAATTATCAAATTTAATTTTGCTGAGTGATGTATTCATTTCTGGCAGTTAGTTTCTTGTAGATTTGAAATCCATTGTTCCATTTCCTCTCAGCTTGTAAGTTCACTGTTGAAAAATCCATTGTTGGTGTAACGGAAATTTCCTTAATAGTAACCTCATGGTTTTCTCTTCAAATTTTAGAATTTGCTTTTGCTTTGTTGTTTTTAGAGTTTGACTGTAATGTGTCATGGTGAAGATCATTCCAAATCACATCTGTTTGGGACTCGGTGAGCCTCCTGAACTTGAATATCTGGATCATTCTCTGGATTGGGGGCTTTTCAGCTATTATTGCGTTGGATAAGAATTCTGTGCCTTTACTCTTCTCTGCTCCCTCAGAAATTCCCATTGTGAAAATATTAGTTCCTTTTAAAGATCGCTGAGGCTGACTTTGCTCTTGTTTATTTTATAGAAAACAGAGCCGTAGTTCAAATCCAGGCACTCCAATATGGGAGTGAGCATTCCAAGCAGGGTTCAGTGCTACACCAAACCCCCATCTTTCTTGAATTCATCAGGCATTATATTGGTCTCCCTTCCTTTGTAGCCTGAAATAACTAAAGCACAATTATATTCCCTTTGGGGCATGATATTGCCTATTTTTTTCATGCTAGAGGCATCCTTAGATTGATATTTGTACATCTGGAAGATCGGTTGTTTCCATTACTTTTGAAAGGCAGCTTTTATGGACTCACAATTTTTTTTTTTTCCTGAAAATGTGTTTTCTGGTATCAGTTAGGTGGATTTCTTTGGCTTTGCTTCCAGCTGAATCCTGGTACTTTCTTTTGTTGTAGCGGATGGTAGATGTGGCTGGGATCTAGGGTACTCCTGGGGCCCAGGGGGGCTGATCATATTCCATGCTACTGTCCCTGTCAGGGGCTGAAACTGCTGATGCAGGGGTAGTGGGGTGTGTAGACCCAAGGCCTGTGCCTGTGTGAGAGCCTGAAGCCATAGGGGAAGTGCTGGCTGTAGGAGGGGGCTAAGCCCATGCACAGTCCTGAACACAGTCCCGAGAGTACACAGTCCCAAGCACGTGTGTGGTTCCCCGTGCACGCGCAGTTTCAAGGATGTGCCGTTTTGAGCAGCAGTCAGAGGACTGGGCTGAGGCCACAGGAACCTTAACGTGCAATCTTGGTGTACATAGTCCCATAAACACAGGATGATGTCTAAAGGGAGAGGAATGAGGGGCAAGGCAAATAGACATGGGTGTGGGGGGTGATGGCCCATGGCTGCTCTGCACATCCTTGCTCCTTGTTGGCTGACCACTGTGTGAGCTGGGGTGCTCGCTTCACCATTGCTCTGCTAGGTCTACCTGAAGCCATGGAGTGTCAGTCTTTCATTTATCTGTTTTTGGTACCTTGGTGGAATCCCAGTGAGTCCCAGGGATTGGGACAGTCATGGACTTCAGTCTCTCATTGTGGATTCCAATGGTGGTTCTTTTTTTTTTTTTTAAAGATTTATTTATTCATTTGAGTCAGTTACACAGAGAAGAGGAGAGGCAGAGAGAGAGAGAGAGAGAGAGAGAGAGAGAGAGGGGTCCATCTCATGGTTCACTCCCCAGATGGCTGCAATGGCCAGAGCTGTGCCGAGCTGAAGCCAGGAGCCAGGAGCTTTCCAGGTCTCCCCTGTGGGTGCAGGGGCCCAAGAACCTGCGCCATCCTCTACTGCTTTCCCAGGCCACAGCCGAGAGCAGGGTTGGAAGTGGAGCAGCCGGGTCTCAAACCAGTTCCCACGTGGGATGCCAGTACTTCAGGCCAGGGCGTTAACCCACTGTGCCACAGCGCTGGTCCCCCCAATGGTGGTTCTTTTCTCGAGATGGTGTCACACAGCCACAGTCTGTGCCCTGCGGGTTTGGAGAAACAAAGTTAGTTGCCTCTCTGACTCAGAGCAAACGTGAAGCCTGCAGGTGGCTCTCCTGACTGTTCTCCTGTGGATTCCTACTGTATCTAGCATTGCCCAATAAGTGGTCATGCAGAGGATCTCTGCACAGGCTCTCCCAGTTACTCTTCCCCATGACGTGGGGGTTGCCTCTGCACCACTGAGCTGTTTTTCAGCTGTTGGTTACTGTCATTTCAGGTCTCCGTGTTCTCCTGGGTTCCTGTCAATCCCGTACTGGGTTCCAGTGTTCTTTCTGGATATGTACCTTGAGCTATATATGTGTTGTTTGGGTTCTTCTCTGTGGAGGGAGAGGAGGTAAGTTCTGAGCACTGCTAGCCAGCCATTGCAGAAGTCTTTACAAATTCCTATTTTTTTTTCCATTCTGCCCTTGCCATCACCTGATGAACCAAATGAACCATTAAAAACAAGGTGAGGGTAAGTGCACTTACCAAAGAATTTCTCACAAATTAGTACTTTCTTTTTCTTTCTTTTTTTAAAGATTTATTTATTTGAATGGCAGAGTTACAGAGTGAAGGACACGCAACAACAACAACACACACACACACACACAATCTTCCGGCTACTGGTTCACTCTCCAAATTGCTGTGATGGTCAGGCCAAAGCCCAGAGCCAAGAGTTTCATCTGGGTCTCCCACACGAGTGCAGGGGCCTGAGTACTCAGGCCATCTTCCGCTGCTTTCCCAGGAAAACTAGCAGGGAGCTGGGTGGGAAGTGGAGCAATTGAGACTCGAACTGGTGGCCATATGGGGTGCTGGTACCGCAGGCAGAGCCTTAACTGGCTGTGCCACAACACTGGCCCCAAACTGCTTCCTTTTTCTAAGATTGCTCCCTGTGAGTACAATTATAACTGGAACTACTATAAATGTTTATTTGTTCTAAGTCATCTCAAAGTTCAGGAGAGTGGGACAAATTTATACCTCTGTTAGTATCATTATAACCATTCTTTTAATTTTTCATATCTATCTGTATTTGAAAGGCAGAGAGACAGAGAGAGGGACACGGACTGTCAGACAAAGATCTCTCATCCATTGGTTCACTCTCCAGATGCCTACAACAGCCTTGGTTGGGGCAGGCCTGGGTTTAAATCCTGGGCTCAAATATCTTGGTTCAAATTCTAGCTTACCAGCTTGCAAAACCCATTTATCTTGTGTGGCTTAGTTTATTCAACGGGATATGTCAGTTCACCCGCTCCTTTTCTCTTTCTTTATACCACACGCAGTACCTAGTCCTGCACCTGGAGCCTGGGGAGAGAGTCTACTTTTGAGGAATTGAAAATTGTTTGAATTGAGCTTTGGGAGAGTAAATATTTTTTTCATCCTGGAAGTATTTTGCTGGTCAGAAACACCAGACTCTTATGAAAAGATAGTTACTTTGAGTTTTAAGTGGTTATGGGCTGTTTTCTAGAGATGGGGTTTTTTTTTTCTGCATTGTATACAGTGGAGCTCAAGTTTCTGAACAGACAGCACAGTTTCACCACTGCCATCATCAGGCTGCAGAGACCGACGTACTTTGAAAATTCAGCTGAGAAATGTTAAGAATCTGAAAGAGAACTGGGCAGGGAATGGAGGATGGTGATGAAGGGGAAAGTACTGGAGTAATAGCGAGATAAATCCCAATAGAGTTACTGTTTTTAGCTATGCCCAATCCTGGTCTTCTGCTGTACATACATTCACCTCTCTGGGGAAACACAGCCCGTCCCCTAAATCCAATCCCACAGCAGACCGATTTCTATCTTCAGCGTGTGTTCCTGCTTTTATGTTTAAAAGCCCCCAGTGCTCTCTATTGTAAAATTCAATAAACAAACTCTAAGTCGTTTTCCTAACTAGATTTCTCTCGATGAGTTTAATGAGTATTAATTCCATTATTATGCATAGATATTTTTTCAATAGCTACCAAACCTATAAAACCACAAGAGGAAACTACTCCTTTTGCAGATGGTAAAATGTGACAACCTCCCTCCATCCCACCTGTTTTCATTTAATCTTAGGTTGTTTTGCTCATTTTGCTCTTCCCAAGTGAAATGGAAATGCCGGGTGCTGCTGAGAGAAGTCAACCAAATCGTCACATTTCAACTTTTACAAAAATGAACTCAATCTTGTTTTTTTCCATGTAAAATTAGATCCCACACATCCTCTCTCCCCTATGGAGGCCCAATATATTTTGCATCTCAAATTTTGAAGTTTCTGACCTGTTCTTTGGCTAGAAAAGGGCAATGTAGATTATTATTTACATTTTCCGTTAAGCTTTTCAAACTCTAACCTAAAAGTTTCCATTTTTCCTCTGATGTCAAGGAATACAAAGCTCAAAAGACAGACAGAAAGAGAAGTGGTGGTGAGAATTGAGAAACAGAACTTGCAGAGTACCTGGATCTTAGGTTTTCTGGCCTCATCAATCCTAGGCCATATTTCAATGGGCAGGCAAGTCCTTTCAAAGAAACAGGCTAGACTTCGATTTCCAGGGGACTCTACTGATAGAATCCAGAATTATGGGATTCAGATCAACAAGGAGGAAGAAGGAAAAGAGAGGCCTGAGTCAGAGCGAAAGAAGGGATGAATGGGGAATGGACAAGCAGCCACTCAAGCCAGCACACCAGGAAGTCCTGTAACACTATCACAGGTAAGACAGTGTTAATTCTTCCATTTCACACTATTTCCATTCTACACGAAGTTCAGAGTAATTGAGTAACTTTAGCCAAATCACAAACTCATTAGGAGGTAAATGGATTCCAACCATGGAAATCTCCTCCCACAAAAGTGGGGTTAAGAATTGAGAGATAACAGAGAAAAAGGATGCTGGAAAATACAATTTCATCAGTTAAGTACTCTGTTTGAAATACTTCAGTGGTTTTACAAATTTGATATGGGGCTGGCCATGTGGCACAGTGAGTAAACCGTTGCCTGCAGCGCTGGCATATCATATGGGTGATGGTTCGAGTCCTGGCCACTCCACTTCCAATCTAACTTCCTGATAATAGCCCAGGAAAACAGCAGAAAATGGACCAAGTGCTTGGGCTCTTGCACCCACATGAGAGACCTGACAGAATCTTGTGGCTTCAGACTAGCTCACCTCTGATCATTGAGGCCATCTGGGGAGTGAACCAGCAGATGGAAGATCTCTTTATGTCACACCTCTTCTCCTCTCTCTCTCTTTCTCTCTAACTCAACCTTTCAAATAAATAAATAATTCTTTCTAAAAATTGCTTATATGATAGAGTGGACTTCAAAAATTTGTGGAAAATTGAATTAAAAATATGTTTATTTTGGTGCAAAAAATTTAATCTATGCACAGTTTTTCATAATACCCATTTTTCATTGACTTTTATTTTTTTCAAGCCAGGAGCCAGGAGCTTTCTCTGGGTTTCTTATGTGGGTGCAAGATCCCAAGGAATTGGGCCATCTTCCAACTGCTTTCCCAGATACATTATCAGAAATGGAGCAGCTGGGACTTGAACCATTGCCCACATGGGATGCCAGAGTTGCAGGACATGGCTTTAACCCACTGCGTGATAGTGCTGGTCCCTCCATTGACTTTTTGATGATCGTGGGCCTTCAAAGATACAGGGCCAAAGAGTAGAAAATTTATGGAAGTATGGAGAAGGAAATAGAAATAATCTGAAATTCCAGTATCCCAAATTAATTATTAATTTTTGATACATTTCCTTTCAGGCTTTCTAATTTAAAAGAATTCTTTGTATTCAATTGTATGTTTACATATACGTATATTAGAATATTTTAAATGTTTATGAAAATTGCTCATTATCTTCCAATTTTATTTACCCATAAATATTTTGAAGTACATTCATATTTATAAAACTCTAGTGTATTTTTCAAGTGATAGATCATGAATATTTTATCTTGTATATATATATATATAAAACCTACTGTAATATGGTTTTTAAAGCAGAATCTTGTTTTTTAATTGAGTAGTCTAATCAATCCAAAATATTTTATTGAATGTATTCAATATGTTGGTCCCAGGCACCATACTAGAAATTAGAGATTTATAAGGGGAAAAAATAATGTCCCTGCCCTTAGGAAGCTTACATTTGACAAGAGAAGGCAAATAGTAAGTGATGAGCAAGTTGGCAAAATAAATGTAGAATTTAATCTACAAAGTTTTTAAAGTCAAATGTAGTTACTTCTATTTCTTTGAAAAGCAAAGCAAGAGAGAGAGAGAGAGAGGAGAACACAAGAGAAAAATCAATTTTGGGCTCACTTTTCAAATGTCTGCAACAACTAGGGCTGTGCAAATCTGAAGTTGGGAGCCAAGAACTCTGTCCAGGTTTCCCACGTGAGTGCCAGGGACCTAAGTACTTGAGCCATCAACTGCTGCCTCCCAGGGTATGCATTAGCAGGAAACTGGATCAGAAACAGAGCCAGGACTCAGACCAAGGCACTGTGATATGGGATGCAGGCATCCCAAACAGAGACTTAACTGCAGTACCACAATGCCCCCTCATGACCTACAATGACTTATGAAGAAAATACATATATAGAAATAACACAGAATTACTCTATTTGAGATAGAAAAGTCAGAAAGGGCATTTCTGAGGATGTAATATTGGAGTTGAGAATTAATGAAGAAGAGGAAATAAAGGAACAAAACAAAACAAAAGAAGAAATTGAATTCCAAGCAAAGAAACGACAGTGCGAACAAATAGCCCCACAAGCAAGAAGACTTGAGAAGGGAAAGCTCTTGCATCCCTAGGGCTGTGCTGTAGAAACACTGTGGAAAGAAGGGGAAAATGGCAATAGATGAGCTAAGAGCCATGGGCAGGGAGATCACACAACATTTTATGGGCCATGGGAGAGCTTGGATTTCATCCTAAGTATAACCGAGAAGATACCAAGCGTTGCTAAGCACGGACAGACCTGATTTGATTAAGGCATAATAGGCATGAATTTCTCAGTAACAGACTCAGGCATGTAAAAATAGAATGTATTTCTTAACCCGATTTAATTTCTGATTTTTAGCCTCAAGCTTGCCCAGCAGCAGCAGAGAATCACCTCATTCCAATTGCAAGTTTCTTGTGGTTCCTTTCAGGGATTTTGCAGTCAATCCAAAAGTCTGATTCAGTCTTATTTTACCTTTAACCTCTTCTCGTTTCTGGGAAAAGGGGACTTAGGAACATCATTATGTTAAGATATGTGTGTGTGTGTGTGCATCCCCTGTGCTGGTGGTAGTGCTTGGATTGCATTGCTGGTTCTCTGATGGACTGCACTTGCTGATAAAACTGCTCCAGTCCTCAGGCACAGTCCCAACCTGTGTGTGACTGCCTTGGAATTTTCCTGTTCTCTCTCTAAGTTTTATTTACTGATTTTCATTTTTATCTGAAAGGCAAAGAAAGAGAGAGAGAGAGAGAGAGAGAGAGAGAGAGAGAGAGAGAGATCATCCATCTGCTGGCCAAATGCTCACAACAGCCAAGTCAGGGTTAATTGGAAGCCAAAAGCTTGAAACTCAAGGTCTTCACACATGTGGCAGGGACACAAGGGCTTGAGCCATCACTGCCACCTTCCAGGGTATGCACTGCAGGAAGCTGGACCAGACATGGAGCCGGGACTTGAACCCAGACACTGCCGTATGTGATGTGGGCGTACTAACTGGCATCTTAGCTGCTGTGTTAAATGCCCACCCCATGTAGTTTCTTTCTGATTCTCACAAGACCCCTAAATTGTCTCAAAATCTCTCCTCCAGGCTGCCAGGAGCTGGAGTTTCAGACCAGAGACGCACAAGTTCACGTGGTTCTAGTATCCAACTCTTGAGTTGTGGCTTAGGCATCTCCTTGGATTGTGTCCTGTGTGGTTGGGTTTTGTTGTGGGGAACTAAGAACTGTGTTGTCCTACCATAATCTAGTCCCACCCACACTTGACATTGTGGGCACGTAGTGGCACAATTTCCTTAATTCAAGCGGTGACATGTTTTATGATTTTTGATCTTTTTTTGTATTTTTTAAAAACTGCTTTAGTTCACATTTATAAAAGAAGGTTTCAACTGTCTATTCTTTGATCATCATCGTATCCTTATACTTGGTTTAAAAATATGGAATCTTTTTAGCGTTTTGTATGAGGTATTAGATTTTAATTTTTTTCCCTAAGAGAGTTAACCAATGATGCAACTAATTTTTTTTTTTGGTGTAAAACATTGTCTTTTAGAGTCTGCCTTTACATAAAAGGTATTTTCCTAGAATTAAAATTCCTTTCTTTTGCCACACTTTTCCCCATTTCATTGCTACAGCTTTATCAATGCCTCTTCTTGTCTGCTTTCATATTAGTTA
Source organism: Lepus europaeus (assembly GCF_033115175.1). Taxonomy (NCBI): domain Eukaryota; kingdom Metazoa; phylum Chordata; class Mammalia; order Lagomorpha; family Leporidae; genus Lepus; species Lepus europaeus. The sequence goes on along the minus strand of NC_084828.1, from coordinate 167,030,402 downwards.
TGGACTTTTTTTTTTTTTTGACAGGTAGAGTTAGACAGTGAGAGAGAGACAGAGAGAAAGATCTTCCTTTTTCCATTGGTTCACCCCCCAAATGGCCGCTACGGCCGGTGCGTTGCGGCCGGTGCGCTGCGCCGATCCAAAGCCAGGAGCCAGGTGCCTCTCCTGGTCTCCCATGCGGGTGCAAGGCCCAAGCACTTGGGCCATCCTCCACTGCCTTCCTGGGCCACAGCAGAGAGCTGGCCTGGAAGAGGGACAACCGGGACAGAATCTGGCACCCCGACCGGGACTAGAACCCAGGGTGCCGGTGCCACAGGCGGAGGATTAGCCTAGTGAGCTGCAGTGCCGGCCTGAACTTCTTTTTTTAATACTCTATTTTATTCAAATATTCTTGGCAAGTATCAGCTCTGTAGTTTTCAAACTGAATTTAATAATCAATTTGTTTAACTTAAAACAAGCAAACACTTTGAGGCTTTTAATAGGCATTGTATTAACTTTTTATTTCTCTTATAGGATGATTTTACACATTCTTTCTCTTAAGTAGATTTCTAGATATTGAATACTTAGTTTTCTATTATGAAAGTAAACAGTCTTTTCAATGCAGCTATCATGTTTTCATAATTATTTTCTCTATATATACTGTTTTACTTGTGTGAGGTTTTCTAGCTGATTCTTTTTAGTTTTTCAGTCAAATTACACTAACTCTAAGAAATAATCGCACTATTTCCTTTGCAATTGTTAACCATCTTATTTACACTTATTTTATCACATTCTTAAATTAATATTTCAAAATAAATCGTTAAAAAAGGTAATATCAGTTTCAGCATTGTGGCATAGTGGGCTAAGCCACTGCCTGGGACATTGGCATCCCATGTGCGTGCTGGTTCAAGTCCTGGCTGCTCCATTTCTGATCCAGCTTCCTGCCAATGGCTTGAGAGGGCATCAGAATATGGCCTTCGTACCTGGCCCCTGGCAACCCAGGAGCCCTGGATGGATATCCAGGCCTCTGGCTTCGGCCTGGGCCGGCGCTGGCCATTGCAGCCACTTGGGGACTGAACCACTGGATGGAAGATCTCTCTCCCTTCTCTCTCTGTAACTCTGCTTTCCAAATAAATATATAGATAAATAAATCTCTTTTTTTTCTTATTTTTTTTTAACAGGCAGAGTGGATAGTGAGAGAGACAGAGAGAGAGAGAGAGAAAGGTCTTCCTTTTTGCCGTTGGTTCACCCCTCCAATGGCCGCTGCGGCCGACGCATTGCGCTGATCCTAAGCCAGGAGCCAGGTGCTTCCCTGGTCTCCCATGAGGGTGCAGGGCCCAAGCACTTGGGCCATCGTCCACTGCCTTCCCGGGCCATAGCAGAGAGCTGGCCTGGAAGAGGGGCAACCGGGATGGAATCCGGCACCCCAACAGGGACTAGAACCTGGTGTGCTGGCGCCGCAAGGCGGAGGATTAGCCTGTTGAGCCACGGCGCCGGCCCTAGATAAATAAATCTTAAACTTAAAAAAAGGTAACAGCAATAACTGAAATATATATCTCTTTCCTTATTTTAGTGGGAATATTTATCTTATTTTATTCTTCTGTGCTAAGCTAGGATTATTCTTTTTGTCATGTTAAATGTTCCTTTTATTTCTAGTTCAAGTGATTATTTATATTTATCTAGTGATTTTTTAATTGGTTACATGATTTTTTAACTTTGACAAATTATGTTACTATTTTTTTAACTGGGAAACCGATGCAAGAATAGAAATTTTATATGCTTTCCTACTTCTTTTTATCATTCCTATTTATACACTATTGAATTTGAATGGTTGTAATTTGAGAGTTTAGAATTTAAATTGAGCTAGCATTGTGGCACAGTGGATTAAAGCCACTGCTTGCCACAGCAGAATCCCATATCCAGTGCTGGTTTGAGTCCCAGTTACTCCATTTCCTATCCAGCTCTCTGCTAAAACACCTGGGAAGGCAGCAGAATATAGCTCAAGTGTTTGGGCCCCTGCCACCCTCGTGGGAGATCCCAGGGGAGTTCTAGACTCCTGGCTTTGACCTTTCCCAACCCCAGCTGTTGTGTTCATTGGGAGAGTGAACCTGGGATGGAAGATCTCTTTCTCTCTCTGTCTCTCCTATTCTCCCTGTTACTCTGCCTTCCAAGTAAGTAAATAAGGGGTAAATCTGTACAACAAAGAATTTATACTAATGAGATTTGTATCTTTATAATTTTTTATTGGAAGGTGGCATTCATACTGAAAATTAACATGCCTTAAATTCATTGTGAAGTGATGATATCAAATCTATTTTTTTACTGCATTTTAAAATTCTATGTTTTGTTCTTCTATGTCAATTTTCAGACTCAAGATTGGGCTTATTACATAATGGAACTGTGATGTTTTCCATCATTGTCCGTGATGGAAATAGTTTTTATAATAAGAGAATTTTCTGTCCTTTGATACTTTGATATAACTAGTCTATTAAACTACATATGAGTTTAGATCTAGTTTATGAAGTGTTTCTTGGGTAACTTTTCCAACTTCTTTCTTGATTATTTGTTCCATATCTTAGTTGTGTACAATTTTATAATATTTCTTTAACAATTGGTAATATACATGATTTTCCTAAACTTTGGAAGTAATATCCATTTGTCTGGTTATGTTACATTTTTAAACATAATTTTGTGAATTTAAATTCTCCAATTTCTTTTTGAGATTACATTTGCTGTAATAGTTCATTTGTTTTCCTCAGGAATTTGCTCTATAATTTATGCCAACTTTTTCTTTAATTATTAATTTTGTTTCTAAGTTTGTTAATTCCCTCCAATTCATTAAGTTTGTTTTATTGTCCTTATGGAACTTCTTGACTGATTTGGAGTTTTTGTTTGTTTAATAATGCAGATGTTTATAATAATGAAATAACTGAGAACATGTCACTTAATTATATATGTGTTCTTTCAATTCTTTATCTTTATAAAAGTCTTGAAAATACCCTTGCATTTCTCTGTGATTCAAGGATTCAAAATGCTTTCAAGAATTCAAAGATAAGTTTTAGCCATTTTTTTTAGCTCAGTGACCTTAATTTTTATGTATTTTAATTTTAATTAGTTATTAACAGATTCACTGCAGTTTTTAGATACAGTTCTAAAAACATAATTATATTCCCTTTCTCCTTCCCCATATCCCCTCTCTTTCTTCACTATCCTCCCTTCTCATTTTCTTTGTCTTTTTTTCATAGAATTTGAGACAACATATTTTAAGTTTACATTACAGTAAAATGGTTTAGTACTTTACCAAATAAGAGGTTTAACGAGTATAAAGCAAAAAGACCCTAGTTTGGTGGGAATAAAGAGAGCAACTATAAACAATAATTGAAAGGAAAAATGGCCTGTGGTGCCGGAACCCCAGGTTCTAGTCCTGGTCAGGGCGCCGGATTCTGTCCTGGTTGCTCCTCTTCCAGTCCAGCTCTCTGCTGTGGCCCAGGAAGGCAGTGGAGGATGGCCCAGGTGCTTGGGCCCTGCACCTGCATGGGAGACCAGGAGAGGCACTGGCTCCTGGCTTCGGATCAGCACAGTGCACCAGCCACAGCAGCCATTGGGGGGCGAATCAACAGAAAAAGGAAGACCTTTCTCTCTGTCTCTCTTACTGTCCACTCTGCCTGTCAAAAATAAAAATAAAAAAAAAGAAATGAAAAATGACAATTTCACCCATATACAGTAAACATTAAAGTATTCACAGATCATTAAAACTATAACAGTATAACATTCTGAATCACTAGTTTGACAGAGGTATAAAACAAAGTTTTACAAAACTGTATAAGCAACAATACTGACACACAGAGACATTTCTTTCTTTTTTTGTTTGTTTTTTAAATTTTAGCTCCCACATACAAGGGAGAACATGTGGTCTTTGTCTTTCTGGGTCCAACTTTCTTCACGCAACATGATGTCCTCCAATTGCATCGATTTGCTGCAAATGGTAGAACTTCATTCCTTTTTTTGTAGCTGAATAATATTCTATTGTGTATATACACCACCTTTTCTTTATTCATTCATCTAATGATGGACCCCTTCGTTGATTCCAAGTTTTGGCTATTGCGCACAGTGTGGCTATAAACATGGTGGTGCAAGTATCTCTTCGATACATTGTGTTCAAATCTTTTGGGTATATACACATTGATGGATCATATAGCAAGTATAGTTCTAGTTTTTAAGAAATCTTCATGCTGTTTTCCACTGTGGCTGTACTAAGTTTCATTCCCATCAACAGTGGGTAAGTATTCCCCTCTGTCCACATCCTTGCAAGCATTTGTTAATCTCTGTGTTATGGAATTTTGCCATCTGATAGGATGAGGTGATATCTCACTGGTTTTGATTTGCATTTCCCTGATAGCTAGTGAGCATTTTTTCATACATTTCTTGGCTATTTGTATTTCTTCTTTTGAAAACTGTCTATTGAAGTCCTTTGCCTGTTTCTCAGCTGGATTGGTTGTATTTTTGTTGTATGTCTCTTCACTCTATCAATCATTTCCTGTGCTGTGCAGAAGCTTCTTAGTTTGATATAGTCCCGCTTGTTTAGTTTGGCTTTGGTTGCTTCTCCAAGAAGTCGTCCCCTACACCAGTGTCTTAGAGTGTTTCCCCTTTGTTTTCGTCCAGTAACTTTATAGTTTCAAATCTGAAATTTAGGTCTTAGGTCCATCTTGAGTTGATTTTCATTAATGGTCTAAAAATCAAAATCCTTTTTTCATAGAAGTCTTTCCTAAATGATGTATCAAAAAGTTTAGTCATGATCATATTCCAAACATTTTTATAATTAGAGAAGAAAATACAATGAAACACCATTTACCCATCACCTCCTTCCCCAGTTATTTCTATTTGACCACATTTGCAGCATTTCTTCTCATTTGTCTACTTAGTTTACATTACTGAAGTATCTTAATGCAAATTGTAGAGCTCCTGTCAATTCATTTCTACATTCTATGCTAGACATTATTTTAAAATTTTCTTAACAACAACAACAACAAAAAAAACACTACCCTAGTGGAAATAGCCAACAGCCTCTTACAAACTTTCTGTGCTGACTCACAAAAATGTATTTTCCTCAAGGACAATAAATTTTAGTTGCTATTGCTATGCTTGACAACCATGATGGCTACCAATGTTATTTAATTATTTTTTTCACCAGAAGCCTTGTATTTAAGGAATACAAGCTTCATGCATTTCATGAACATGGTGATTCTTCCCACTGTACCTGCCCTCCCACCCACTCTCCCACCCCTCTTCCTCCTCCCCCTCCTATTTCCACTTTTATTTTTTTTCCAAAATCTATTTTTTAAAGATTTATTTATTTGAAAGTCAGAGTTACACAGACAGAGGAGAGGCAGAGACAGAGGAGTGGGTCTTCCATCCAATGGTTCACTCCCCAATTGACAGCGATGGCCAGAGCTGTGCCGATCTGAAGCCAGGAGCCAGGAGCTTTTTCCGGGTCTCCCACATGGGTGCAGGGGCCCAAGGACTTAGCCCATCCTCTACTGCTTTTCCAGGCCATTAGCAGAGAGCTGGATTGGAAGTGGAGCAGCCAGGTCTCGAACCGGCACCCATATGGGATGCCGGTGCTTCAGGCCAGGGTATTAACCCGCTGTGCTACATCACTGGCCCCCTAAAATCTATTTTCAGTTAACCTTATACACATATAATTAACTTTATGTTAAGTAAAGAGTTCAACAAATAGTTAAAAAAAAAAAAAAACTGTTCCTCAGCAGTTGAGACAGGGCTGTTCAAAGTTACTGCTTCTCACAGTGTCAATTTCACTTCTACAGGTTGCATTTTAGGGGCTCTATTAGTTATCCCAAGTCAGGGAGAACGTATGCAGTCTTCTGGGAAGAGGGAGGGATTCAAATGTTCTTCTTTAAGACAGTGCTACTAGTAATTGGCAGGTGTTTGTAGGTTAAGTTTTCTTAATGTCTTCACTTGGTAAAATTAAAATATTGTCAATAATATGCCCAATCGTCTTTCTTTTACTCTTTAAGTTTACTGCTTCTAGATTCCTAGTTCGGTAGCCTTAGTGTAAGAGATGTTAGTCTTCCATGTCTAGACTTTTTCGATTCTAGCTCTGTGCCACCAATCCACGGATGTCTCTTGCTTAAGAATGCTAGTAATTTTTTAAAAAGAATTATTTATTTAGTTGAAAGTCAGTGTTACACACAGAGAGAAGGAGAGGCAGAGAGATAGAGAGAGGTCTTCCATCCCCTGGTTCACTCCCCAGTTGGCTGCAATGGCTGGAGGTGTGCCAATCCGAAGCCAGGAGCCAGAGCTTCTACTGGGTCTCCCATGAGGGTGCAGGCACCCAAGGACTTGGGCCATCTTCCACTGCTTTCCCTGGCCATAGCAGAGAGCTGGATTGGAAGTGGAGCAGCCAGGACTTAAACCGGTGCCCATATGGGATGCTGGCACTGCAGGCCGCAGCTTTACCTGCTATGCCACAGTATTTTCTTTTTTTTAAAGAAAGCATGAGAATATTTCTTCAAAAAAAAGCAATAGCTGGTTCCTGGATTCATCAAGGATCATTTGCAAATGGAAGGTACAGGCTGCCACTTCTTCCCCTAAGTCTGTTCTAGACTTGCAGAGAATGAACTAAAATCATTTACCTTCATTTTAAAATTGTTAATTATCTTCAATATTAATACCTCAAGAGTCCTTGTCATGTATTTAAATAAAAATTCTAAATACTTACTTGAATAATACAGGAGACATTAAGCTTTAAAATTTATTTGGGGAAGTGGGAGAAATACACAGAAAAGTGAGGGCTTTCTTTATCGGAGAGAGTAGTTCCATACCAGGCAGAGAACAGAACAAGGGCCACATGCAGGCACTCATAGGACAGAGCCACGCGGAGAGGAAAAACCATGCAGGCAGGAAAGACCGCAAAACTACTATGTGGCAGGGAGAAAAAGGCAGACCAGGAGAGCAAGGGCGGGCCTAGTGTCCTTCCCAGCCTCTTACCCCACTTCTAAAAGGGGAGTGGTTATGCTGTCTGATTGGCAGGTGGGTGGACATGGATGAGATCAGATAGGAGCAGAGAGGCGTGGCTTCCAGCTCATGAATCTAATCCACTTGATCCTAACTGCCGGTCCATATCAGGACCATTGGCCTTCTCTCCTTCCAGGTGCAGAGACCAGTGCCTAAACATTTACTATCTATAGGCAGGTGCATCAGAGATGGCTCAAGATGGGCGACCACTCTGTGTCCCTCTGGATGACAAGGTAGAACAAAAGACACTCGTATACAAACAGATTAAAAATATAAGACAATGGAAAATAAAAATAGGAGAAATAAAATTTCTTTAGCTGTAAAATGTGTATTTTCATTAGAATATAAGAGTGCTCTCCCATTTTATTATATCTGTGAATATATTTATTATATCTGTGAATTTTCCAGTTATATGTAGTCATCACCAACAGCTACGGTTTTCTGATCACCATGTCATGGTTCTTATGATCTTATCTTTATTCTAAGGTTTTATTTTATTTGTGACTTTCATAATTTTAGATTATATGAGTTATTTTAATTTTATGGATTTTCAAGCATTTTATAAACAAATTCTGGTTTTTGGACTGTTTTGAATAGAAGTTTTTTTTCACTTTGAATGCCTTCATATTTATCTTATTTTTAAAGAAAAGAACATATAGTTATATTCTACACTGCCCATAAAACACATGATACTTAAATATTCAAAATACTTGAAGTAGGGGAGTGATGAGATGATGAGTATCCAACTGACACCTTGGGGAGAGCAGAGGCAGAGGTTAGAGTGGGATGGGGGAAATTTAGAGGTTTTTTTAAGGCTTTCTCTGTCCAAAAAGAAAAACAGAAGAACTAGAGGATTGCACGTCTGCTTCAATTTGTGTATGTGCATGTGTTCATATGGAAAGTGCTTCATGAACTTGTGAGGTTTTTCATGCAGGGTAGAACTGACAAGGCAATTTTCATAGATGGATGAGCTTTGGTGACATGGGATGAAGGAGAGGAGGCAGCCACAGGAAAGGACTTGGACAACCTGCCCCACATGGTACCCAAGCAGGCACATGAATCATTTCTGAGGTCCTCTGAAAGGCGGGAGGGGAAAGTCTGTTTGGAGTAATTGATTCCTGCTTCCTGATGCCTAGAAGTGGAGGAAAACAGTCTATTCCAGGAGTCTTTCCCCCCTATGGAAAAATAGCATTTCTGGTCTAACCAGAGATGAACGGATTTGAGAGCAGAGGCATGGAAAAGACAGGTGGTTTTTTGGGATGGAGTTTCTTGTGGAGATAGCTAATTACTGCCCAGAGCCATTCTTCTCTTTGTAGCAGATTGTATCTTACTGTAAATATTTTCTGTCTCTCTATTTCAGTGTGGGTTTCCCCAGAAGAATACTCTGAAGCCAGCATTCAAGTACCAATCTTTTATTTGCAATGTGATCACGGGATGAGAATAAAAAGAAGAATGAAATAGGATGGATGCCAATAAAGTTACCACTGAGGGCACCTGCAGCCCAGCCCTGCCCCTGGGTAGAGCACGGGTTTCAGAGTTAACGTTTCTGAGGGATGTGGGGCTGCAGTATTTTTGGACTGAGGGTTGGACATGAAGGTTTAGGGCCACTAAGGATCTGGCAAAAAAAGGAGACAAGAGATCTCCTGCTGGCAGCTGGATGTGAGGCTGATGAGCACCGACATGGCGAGGGCTGGGAGAATTTTCATAGTGGACCCATTTCACCTGCTGTAACCCCCACAAGACTCCACATCCTGTCCCCCTGACTCCAACACATTCATGGTCCCCTTAGGAAGGGACGATATGCTTCTCTACTCCAGTGACTTGAGGACTTGGCCAATGAAGCATGAATAGAAATGACATAGTCATCTTCACAAGGGAAGCCTTAAGAACCATCCCATGTCTCCCCTTTTTTCTTATCCTGGATGTAAACTATTTAGTCTGGGTCCCGAGCCTTAGCATGGCGTACAATGGAAAAAGAAATGAAGCTTGTGACTTTAAGTTCTAGAATCATTCAGGGTGTTTATCATAGAGCATAGTTAGTCCCTCCTGACAAATGCAAGTGTCTGGAAGGAAGCTGCTGGAGAGAAAAGCAAAACAAACATGTGGGACTGACCCTGTGTCTGAGCAGAGAATAGCACAAGAAAACCATTAACAAGGTCGCCAAGATGGCATCCAATTAATGCAGAAGTGAACCATTTGAGAAAAGCCTTGTCAGCAGTAATTTGGAAGATAGCTAATAAGCCACATGAGCCTGTGGCCTTAGGTGAAGAAGTTGGAAAACAAAATACTAGTGACCTGACTTGGTACTCTTAGCTCAACTTCACGATGAAGAAATCAGCTCATAAAAAAATAGTAATTGGCTGATGTGCAAGTAGGAATGGGAGGAAGGAGAAAAAGGCAAAAATGTCAGAACTTGATACTGGAAGACTCTGGTTTAGACTGACAGGAAGGTGGGGAGATTGTGGTCCTGCAATGATATTCTGCAGCTTCCACTGCCTCCCACCACTGTCTCATTCTGCACAGTTTTGAACAGAAACGAAAAACAAGCTTCCATCATTTTAAAGCCATGGGCATTTCTGTTAGTTGAATGCAAATTGAAAGTGATAAGATAGAGTGAGAAGCCTCAAGGGACTGTTTGCTCTAGAAAATTTGAACTGAATGATCTGGTGGAGAATGTCCCCAGTTTAAATGACTATGCATTCACCTGTGGCTGCCTCCCTGGGGTGTGAGGAAGAGCAAGAAGCTCTGAGCCAGCGCCTCCAACACAGTGGTTGGTGGTGAGCTGATAGGAGTAACAGGAACAACGATCTTCCAGTTCTGTTGTTGGTAGCCTGGAACATGTCTCTCTAGCTCTCTTTAGGCTCGCCCAAGGACGTCCTGGAAAACAACTATTTGCTAAATTGACAGAGGATGTTTATACTGTCTGCCAGTCAGTGTAAGAGATCTTGTAGGACTGACAGCTCATTCTCCTCTTTATTTGCATAGCAATCCTCCCCATAATTATTCACAGAAAAATGTGAGATAAGAGCTGATGAGATCACCTTTGCTATTATTCATCTCTTCCTCCTGGTTCTCCTTTCTATCAATGGAGTCATGTTGAGTGCACTATGCAGAATCTTAATTAAAAGTATGGAACCCCAGCACACAGAACTCTTACTGACAATTAGCTTCAAGTTCTTGACAGAGGAATATCTGTTGAGTACAGAGATGTGACTGCTTTGGGGCAAGACAGATTCCTTTTTCGATACTGTTCCTTTTCCTTTGTGGATTGTCAGAACTGTATAAGCATTAACTTGATGGTCAAGACATAAACCTTCTTCTCCCAAGGTCCATCAGTCTTGTATAACAGACAATTCTGTTTGGTTAGGAAAGAAAAAAAATCAATATATTCTCAAATTAGAAATTAAATAATTAGCATTTTCTGATTACTTGGCAATCAGACTTTACATGTTTGAATTCAAATTTCTAATGAGTGCCAGGAAAGAAGAGACCGGGTGCGAAGCCACAGCCAGACCAGATGTATTCAGAAGAATGAAGACTGGGAAGGGGCAGAGTTGCCAGCGAACACCTAGCAGAGAGCACCTGCCTTACAGAGGAGTGGTCTATACAGTACAGAGGGGCGGGGAGGGGACTGGGGGTCTGAGCTAAAGCTGGGCTGCCCAGATAGAGGGAGAGCTTGGGCTGGTTCTAAAGGTCCTGTGAGATCACAGTGTGAGCTGGGAGGGGTTTGGGCTGAGGCTGAGGCTGGACTCAGGGGCCGAGTTCCTGAGCTGGTGGCAGAGCTTGGGAGGAGCAGGGAGAGCTCAGGCGTATGGCTGGTGTGTCCAGCAGTCCAGGCAGGCTGGGGCTGTATGAGCAGGCAGAGAAATGGGGGCCTGCTTGCTGTGTGTAGGTGAGAGGTCAGTATGGATCCAAGGCTTTTGTCATTGCTCTGTCAATGAGCAAACATTATGAAGATAGAAACTGAGTGGCTACATCTGAAGACTAAAAAAGATTCTGTGATTTACCACTAAATATAAAATATCGATCTTGTTTGGATTCTGATTCAAACAAATCAACTATGAAATCGTATTTCAAAGACAATTGGGGCAATTTGATTATGGATCAAGAATTGAGTGACATGAGGGAGTGGTAATGGCACTGCTTTTTCATTTAATAACTTAAGTGCAATTGATGAAAGGCGTTTCTTTGAGTGGAAGGCAGAGGATTGAGCCCATATAGGAAATGCATCACAGGCTGGCTCTCCTGTATCAGGAGCATCATCTGCAGCCATCATCTCTGTATTCCAACAGCCCATGTATTTGAATTCCTCAAACACGCTCCTTTGATGGAATTCGCTGTTTTAGTGAAAGTAGTTCCCTGGAGTTTTCCTACAATGCTCCTGCCTGTGCCTGGCAAAAATATTCTCAAAAATTGCTTTCCTGTATCCCCCCCCCCCACCAACAAATGTAAGCACATATTCCTGTGCTGGCATCATTTTTACCTCCAGATGTCCTTCTAATCTGTGCACTTCCTTCAGAAGGAAGCAATAGCTGGAGCACATGTTTGGTACAGTAGTTAAGTTGCTCTTGGGGTGCCTGCATCCCTTTTCAACATGCCTAGCTTGAGTCCTGCTACTTTGCTTCCAATTCAGCTCCCAGCTAAGGCACATTGTGGGAGGCAGCAGATGGTGGCTCAAATACTTGACCCCCTGCCCCCCACCCCCCAGGAGGCCCAGATTGAGTTCCAGGCTCCTGGCTTTGGACCAACCCAGCCCTGATTCTGGAGAGTGAACCAGTAGATGGAAGATATCTGTATGTCTTTCTGTCATTCTCTTTATCTATACCTTACAGATAATATCCCCAAAGAAAGTTGTCTCTAAGTACTGTCTCGATTCCCTTACTTTACCCTGTCACCTGTTTTAATATTGCTTCTCCTTCAACTCTCCCGTGAACCTTTTTAACAGTGGTCTCCAAAGTTCCTAATCTTGCTTGACCTCTATGTAGTATTTGACATTCACCAATACTCTTGATTCCTATAGGTTCTTAACCAGTGATTGTCTCAATTGGATGGATCATAATATGGCCTCCCCTGAAAGGTAGGGGATGAAATACAGGCTTGTATGCCAGGAATTCATTTTGAAAAAGTGATGCCAAGAAATATAAGTGGGGAACTTGGAATAGTAAAATAGGGAAAGAGGAAAACTGTGCAGAACTTTGCCAAGAGAATCGTGACTGTGGGCCATGGGACTTGATCTTGGAAGGAATCCTCTAAGGAGCTATGAAAATGCACTTCAGAACATTCCTCCTGAGGTCAAGAGAGAGAGATTTATATGCTAGTTCCCATACCCCATTGGTTAAGCAGTGCTCCAAGGGCCATTAATAATTCATATGTGTGGGAGAACAGCTGAGTAGATTTCTACAAGGTCCTTCTTGTTGGTGGCAGCAAATCCCCAAACTTAAAAACAAAACAAAACAAAAATCCTAGTTACTTTGTGCAGCTTTTTGTTTATTTGTTTTTTATTTAGACAGGTAGAGTTATAGACAGTGAGAGAGAGAGACAGAAAGGTCTTCCCTCCATCGGTTCACTCCCCATATGGACGCCACAGGCGGCACTGCGTCAATCCAAAGCTAGGAGCCAGGTGCCCCTTCCTGGTCTCCCGTGCAGGTACAGGGGCCCAAGCACCTTGACCATCGTCCACTGCCCTCCCAGGCCACAGCAGAGAGCTGGACCGGAAGAGTGGGAAGAGAAGCAACCGGGACTAGAACCCAGTGCCCATATGGGATGCCAGCGCCACAGGCAGAGGATTAACCAAGTGAGCCATGGCGCCGGCCCAACTTGGTACAGTTTTAACAATTAGTGTCAGAATACATTTGTGTTCAGCGGGTTGCCCCCAAAATGACAAGATCAAGGACGTATGCCAATAGGATGTGAAGTAGGACAGAAGAGAAATCCAACTCATTCTTCCCTGGGGTCCTTTCCCTCTTTCAGCCACTTCAGTGTTGGTCTTCCTCAAGGCAAGTCCTCAGACACCTTCGCTATGTTCATTCATCCGTTTAGGAAATATTTGCTGAGCATCTACTATACGGCTTGTGCTAGTCTAAGTACTTGGAATTCATCAGTAAACACAACAGATAAAAATTACTGCCCTTATGGGCTTGACCTTCTAATTTTACCTAAGAAATAAATTAATTATTGCATTAGAGATCCTATGGAGAAACTTAAAAGATAAGTGCCAGGCACAGGGGTGGGTTTGCCAAGGTAGACTACACTAAGGGGGTGAAATTTCAGCAAAGACTTAACGGAGGCTAGAGTATCAGCAAAGCCACAATCTGGAGAAAGTTTTTTCCTTACAGAGGAAAAATCGATAGAAGGGCCCTGGGGCAGCAGTGTGATTGGCACATTTGAAGAACAGCAAGGAGGCCAGTGTAGCTGCAGAAGGGTGAACAATGGGGAAACAGTTGAGCTAAGATCAGAGATATCATGTGAGCTGCACCGTGGAGACCATTGCAAGCAAGACACTAGGATTTGGGCTTTTTCTCGGGGTAAAACGGGAGTCCTTGAAGGGTTTAGCAAAAGGGTAGCATAATCTGACTGACAGAGAATCATTCTGGCTGTCGTGTTGACAGAAGTTTTGCAGAGAGCAAATGTAGCAGGAGGTCAGCCTGACAGCGGGCTGTGCTAAGCACTTTTAAGAAAGTGTCCAGGGGCCAGCGTTGTGGTGTAGTGGGTTAATGCCCTGGCCTGAAGTGGCTGTATCCTATATGGGCGCTGGTTCACTTCCTGTCCAGCTCTCTGCTATGGCCTGGGAAAGCAATGGAAGATGGCCCAAGTGCTTGGGCCCTTGCACCCACGTGGGAGACCTGGAAGAAGCTCCTGGCTCCTGGCTTCGGATCAGCACAGCTCCAGTCGTTGTGGCCAATTGGGGAGTGAACCATTGGATGGAAGACCTCTCTCTCTCTCTCTCTCTCTCTCTCTGTGCCTCTCCTCTCTCTCTGTAACTCTGACTTTAAAGTAAAATAAATAAATCTTAAAAAAAAATGAAAGTGCCCAGAGATCTCTGCCTTGTAGAATTCCTATTTTGTATAATTTCCTCTTGATGAATATGGACTGGACCTTAAGAATAGGCTATGGAGAAATAAGTGATGTCTCTTCTCAAAAGAGGCTTTAGACTAACTTCTGCTTTGCTTACACGTCTTCTCTGGACCTTCTCAGCTGATGGCTCTGACAAAGCAAGCTAACATATGGTGCACATCTGCAGGGAGAGACTCATGTGGCCAGGAGCTGAAGGTGGCTTCTGGTTAACAGCAAATAGAGAACTGAGGTCCTCAGTGCTACAAGCCACAAGGAATTGAATCCTGCAACGTCTTCAGGCCTGAGCTTGGCATCGGCTCTTCCACAGCTGAACTACAATATGCAGACTCAAGTGACACCTTGGCTGAAGCTTGTAAGAGACTCAAAAGTTGAGGAGTCTGCTAAGGCCCACCTGGATTCCTGATCTACAGAAACTAAATTAATGAATGTTGCTTTAAATCAGTACATCGTGGGGAAGTTATGTAGCAATAGATATCTACTACAGAGGCTACAGCTATGGTCCAGATAAGCAATGATGTGACTTGGACCAGGGTGGTAGCTAGGATGTTTTGAAGGAAGAACCTGGAGGATTCGGGTCATCAGAGGAGACAAAGATCAAGGGTGATGTACAAAGGGCATCAATGGCAGAGGGTCATTAAGTGTACAGATCTCCCTTTGCTAGCTTTCTGTAAATGGGTGTGTGTGACAATGCAATTAGCACTAAAAGAAGGCTCCACTCTCCTTTGCCCTCCCTTCTATAGGGCAAGAGTGGGAGCAGCATTGCCAATGAGATAGACAAATAATTTGGGTACAAAGCAGTTGGAGCCTAGGTCACAAATATTTACAGGAACACGTGGGGAAGGCTAGTTACTAACTCATGGCAGTATTAATGAAAAGCTGGATCTGTGTGCAGTCTCTTTGTCTCTAAGAATTATTCACACTGAGGTTGGTGTTGTGGCACAATAGGTAAAGCTACCACCAATGACACAGTCATCCTATCTGAGCACCTGATCACGTTCTGCCTGCTCCACTTCTGATCCAGGTACCTGCCAGTGTACCTGGAAAAGCAACAGGAGTTGGCCCAAGTTCTTGCCCACCTGCCACCCACTTGGGAGACCTGCCTTGAGTTCGAAGCTTCTGGCTTCTCTCTGGCCCAACTCTGGTAGTTGTGGCCATTTGGAGAAATGAACTAGAAGATGGAAAATCTCTATCTATCTCTGTCTCTCTCTTTCTTTCACTCTGCCTTTGAGGTAAATGAAATACATCTTTAAAAAATTCACATCTTATTTGATATAATGTTATAGTCACAGAAAAATGCAAAATTAGTACAGAGAATTCCTATACCCACTTTACCCATCTTCCTCTAATGCTAATATCTGACAAAACCATAAGACAATTATAAAATCCAAGAAATTAGTACAGGTATGATGCTATTAATTAAACTATATACCTTATTTGAATTCCAACAATTTTACCACTAATATTCAATTTTGTTTTTCAGGATCCAATTTGGAACCCACATTTCATTTAGTTCCTCTCAATATGTGACAATTTTTAAACATTCATGGTCAGTTATTTTTAAAACTGTCTATGAATGAACGATAACTGAAGGAGAAGAGACCAGCTCTTCCTAAAGAATTCCAATTAATGAACATAGCATCAGTTGCCAAAGTAGAAATAGGAAATCCCATCAAGCAAACGCCATATTCATGATTGTTGTGGCTAACAGTCACCAACACTTGATAAAGTTTCTGGGTGGAATCTTGAAGAGAAACACAATATTTATGCATCCTTCAAGGATGCTCTACAGGTACCACCTTAAATAAGTGATCAAATTTAGAATTTCTAGAACTAAGACATACCAACTTTGTGATGCCCAAGAAGTACATACTTCACTTGTGTAATATTCATGGAGAAAATGTATAGCCTCAAACTCACTGTGAGAAATATTAGAAGAAAACCTCCTGCCTTTAAAGTGCTGCTTGCTTTTGAGTGTAGACCCTGGGCAGAGTTCTCAGTGGGGAAAGTATTGCATTATTCCAGGCAGGAGATCAAAGTGGATTCGACCAGAATGGAAACCAGTGGGAGGGTGGTAGGTGTTTGATACATTTCAGAGGTAGAGCCAGGGGTCATCACTGTGGGTTAAGAAGCTATTTGGGAAGCCTGCATCCATATTTGAGTGCCAAACCCCTCTACTCTGCTTCTAGTCCAACTCCCTTCTAATGAGACTGGGAAGCAGGCAATGATTATTTGAGTAGTTGGGTCCCTGCCACCTCATGCAGGAGACATGGGTGGGCTTCCTGGCTTTGGTCTGGCCCAGTCTTTGCCCTGTGGCCTTTTGGGGGAGTGAATGTATTGATGGAAATCTCTCTCTCTCTCTCTCTCTCTCTTCCTCTCCCTCTTTTCTCTCTCTCCCTCTTTCTCTCTCTCCCTCTTTCTTTCTCTCTCTCCCTATTAAATAAATGAATAAATATTTTGTTTTTGTTTTAGAAAAAGCTAAAGTCAGTAAGATTTGTTAATATATTTGATGTGTTGTGTGAGGATCAAATTGTTAAGTCAGCAACAGGAGTCACTGTGTACTTACACCCCATGTGGGATCTGTCCCTAATGTGTCATCTAAAGCCAAGTGATGCTATGACTGGTACTGAAACAGTATTTTTATACTTTGCGTTTCTGTGTGGGCACAGACTGATGAGGTTTTTTCTAATTATATACTGAAGTGATCTTCTGTATATAAAGAGAATTGGAAATGAAAAAAAAAAACAACCTGGTGTTAAAATGGAAATGGCATAGAAAATTAATTAATTTGAAAAAAAAATTATGTAGGATCTCTGTCTTTAATGTGCTGTACATTGCTATTTAATGCTATAACTAGTAATCCAATGGTAGTTTTTTCACTTGATGTTGCTATATGGGCAAAATGTTAAAATCTTTTCCTAATATATACTAAACTGATCTTCTGTATACAAAGAGAATTGAAAATGAATCTTTACATGAATGGAAGGGGAAAGGGAGCGGGAAAGGGGAGGGTTGCGGGCGGGAGGGAAGCTATGGGAGGGGGGAAGCCATTGTAACCCATAAGCTATACTTTGGAAATTTATATTCATTAAATAAAAGTTTAATAAAAAAATTATATAAAAAAAAAGAATTCTGGCATGGACAGCTGGCAGAATGGTTGTTATTTAAATAAGATAAGAGCACTATGAGAGGGGCCTCTTTGTGGAGACAGATTAGAATCAGTGCTTGAATTTTATGCAAACTGAGTTTGAGAAACCTTTTATACGTCCGAGTCAAACAGGTACTGGGGGTAGCAGGTGGGTAGCAGTAGTCTGGTGCCACCACTTCATATGCCTGCAGCCCATATCACAGTTTTGGTTCTGCTCCCTCTTCATACTATTGAACGCCCTGGCAGGTAGCAGATGAGGACAGGTATCTGGCCCCTGCCACTCATTTCAGAGACCTGGATTGAGTTCCTAGCTCCTGGCTTCAGCCTGGCCCAGACATGGTTGTTGCATGATTTAGTAAAAGTGAACCAGTGCATGGGAAATTGCTCTTTTTCTGTATCCCCACATTTCAATCAAATAAAATAAATAAAAACAGGCAAGGATATATTTAAATATGGAGTTCAGGGGAGAGGAAGGACTGCAGCTAGGAGCTTAGCTTCTTTTAACACAAATAGATAGCATTTAAAGACGTAAGGCTAAGTGACAGGGAGTGAGTCAACACCGAGTGAACAGACCAAGGAAAGGAGTCTGAAGACTGGGATCTGACATCCTCAATCCTTGAGCGAGAAGAATCCATGAAAGAGACAGAGAGGACAAGCCAGTGGCTTAAGAGGTTCCTCAAGAAGTGTATCCTGGAAGTCAAGGGGAAAACAAATGTTTCAAATAAGAGGCAATGAATAAGTGTGTTTATTAATACAGACAGGTTAAACAAGGACTGAGTACAGTATAGGCTGGCAGCAGGAACAGCATTGGGAACTTGGACGTGAATGGTACTGCTAAAGTGATTGGCTGAGATGAGCTGAGAGCAAAGGGAAACACAATGTTGGGGTAGCTTGTGGGGAATCATGGAAAGATGTTCTTAAGGAGGTAATAATAGGGTTGTATGTCAATAGGCTGATCCAGTGGAAGGAGACATTCTGATAAGAAAAAGAGAGAATTGCTGGTACAAAGTACATGAGTGAGGGGTGGGTATGGGAGCTGGCACAGGAGTTTCAGAAAGGCAGGCACAATGGCTTGTCACTCTCCATCTACGTGTTTTCTGCAAGTAAAGCAGAAGCAATGACAATTAACCAAAACATCTGCCTTGGCATGTGGCAGGCAGAACAGTGAGCTTGTATAACAGAGTCACTGTTTGGACTGCAGTTCTAGCCAACTGCTGACAGCTCAGGAATGTAGCTGTGGTGATGCCACATCTTCTAATTTTCAAAGGAAGTCTTTTACCCTGACTTCATATGAGAATTTCCAATTTTTAAATGTTCACAACTAATTCAGAATTAAATAAATTGATAAAAAAAGCACTCCTCAGGCCAGAGCACATTAGTAGGGTGAATTGAATTGTGGTCTTTGCCCTAGGTAATCACATCCAGGCTCACTATTCTAATTAACTTCTCATTCTCCACACAGTAGCTGGGGTGAGTTTTTAAATTACAGATCTGATTGTGTTAAATTCCTTCAGTGGCTTTCTCTTGCATGCTGGATACATTTTAAACTCCATCAAATAGCTCTGCCATGGTCTTTTCCTAGCTCAGCCCTTGCTATTCTCCTCTTGGACTTACTCTGCGACCGAACTTCCCACAATTCCTTCAGAGCACCACACTCATGCTAGCTTCCTGAGTACTTTATGCAGAGCGTCCACCTCTGGAAAACTTCCCTTCTTCTTCTCCTTATCAATTTCTGTCAACTCTTTGGTCTCAGCTGGTGTTCTGGTTGTCTAGGCTTTCTATCCCTCTTCCCTCCTCCTATGTCTCCTAATGATCCAATATTCGTTATGTGTTTTCCTCTGATAGCACCAAGTCTCCTCTTCTACATGGATCTTCTTTTAAAATTCCCCAGATTCTAACAACTTTGGTCCTGGTCACTTTCTGTCTGGTCTTCTAGGTCTACTTGGTGACTACTGTGATACAATAACATCAAGGAAATGTGTAATGGAATTGGATCCTCTCTCCATCTTTTTTTTCTTTTTTTCTTTTTTTTGATAATGATAATCATCCTTTATTTTATTTTACCTAAAAATCTGTTATTTAAGGTGTACAAACTTCATGCATTATATATATACATATTTAGAACATAGTGTAACTGGCGCCGTGGCTCAGTGGGCTAATCCTCTTCCTGTGGTGCTGGCACACCGGGTTCTAGTCCTGGTCGGGGTGCCGGATTCTGTCCCGGTTGCCCCTCTTCCAGGCCAGCTCTCTGCTGTGGCCAGGGAGTGCAGTGGAGGATGGCCCAAGTGCTTGGGCCCTGCGCCCGCATGGGAGACCAGGAGAAGCACCTGGCTCCTGGCTTTGGATCAGCGTGGTGCGCCGGCCGCGGCAGCCATTGGAGGGTGAGCCAACGGAAAAGGAAGACCTTTCTCTCTGTCTCTCTCTCTCACTGTCCACTCTGCCTGTCAAAAAAACAAACAAACAAACAAAAGGAATGTAGTGATTCTCCCCATTCTACCCTCCCTCCTACCCATGTTCCCACCCTTCTTCCTCTTCCCTCTTCTATTCCCATTCTTATTTTTTTTACAAAGATGTATTTTCAATTAACTTTGTACACATAAGGTTAACCCTACACTAAGTAAAGAGTTCAACAAATAATGTGAAAAAAATCCCTGTTCCTTAATAGTCGAAACAAGGGCTGTTCAAAGTCTTCACATCTCAAAGTGTCTCTCCATCTTACTGTCAGGTGCCTCTGATCTTCAGAGATTCTTAAACAGATCTGTGTGTAAGTGGAATAAAAAGCTCATGTGTATTTTCCCATGAACTCTCTGAAGACCTCTTGGATTTCCCAATATCTGGATGTCTACTGGTTTCTTAGATTCAACACACTCCTCTTCTTATTTTCCTTTTCTGTTGATTGTATCAAAATCCACTGTCAAACGAACAGAACTTGTAGTGTCTTTCACCCCTCATATCAGCCTTCATCAGATTCTCTTAAACGTCTTTGGAATATCCCTTACTACTGCTTTCATTCTCACAAATGAGCCTGGTGAGACTCATTATTTCTTTTTCTATTTTTAAAAATATTTATTTTATTTATTTGAAAGACAGAGTTACAGAGAGAGGTAGAGACAGAGAGAGAGACGTCTTCCATCCTCTGGTTCACTCCCCAGGCCATTAGCAAGGAGCTGTATAATAGTTGGAGCAACCTGAACTCAAACAAGCACCATATGGAATGCTGGCATTGCAAGTGGTGGCTTAACCAGTCACATCACCATGCCAGCCCCAAGATTCTTTATTTCTTGTCTGTACTATTTCTGTGTACACAGGTATACAAGTTATTGTTCTATGTCTTCTGGTCTACTCTGAATTCTACTGGCCAACCCAGCCATATGTTTTCTTTTTCTCTGTTTCATTCCTCACTTTCTCATCATGGGCACTTAAATATGGTTCAAATCCTTTAGGGATGTCCCTACCCATTCATGATCTAAATTCCCTTATGTTTAATTGGATCCCCTTCCATTCTCGCCCTGCTACGCCTTACACAATATGCTTGAAAACTGTGACACCTGTTGCAGCATCCTAAACTTAGCTTCTGTAATATGTTCCAAGTATAGTCACATATATTGATATTTAAGGCAAAAATGCTGTTTTCAATGCTCCAGAACTTTTATTAATCCTCAGAATTCAACTCAGGCATCTTCTTATTGAGGAATCCCTTTTTAAATCGTCCACAGCAAGAATTACTTACTTTCTCTTAGCTGCCTTTGATTCTTATTTATAGAAGGGTACTTCACAATTTCATGGGGCAGGGGCAGGGTATGGGGGAGCTGGTGCTGTGGTGTAATGGATTAAGCCACCATCTGCAATAACGGCATCTGGTATAGACTCTGATTCCAGTCCTGGCTGCTCCACTTCTGATCCAGCTCCCTGTGAGTGCACCTCAGAAAACAGCAGATGATATCCAAGAGTTTGGGCCCCTGCTACCCATGGGGGAGACCCGGGTGAAGCTCCTGGTCCCTGCTTCCATCTGACCCAGCCCTGGCCATTTCAGCCATCTGGGGAGTGAACCAGTGGATTGGAGATTTCTTTCTTTCTCTCTCTCTCCCTCTCTCAGTAACTCTGCCATTCAAATAAATAAAATAAATCTAAAAAAAAAAATTCATGGACAATGGAATTGAAAGAAGTTTTTTTTAAATTTTTTTTTAATTTGACAGCATTAGACAGTGAGAGAGAGACAGAGAGAGATCTTCCTTCTG
Source organism: Lepus europaeus (assembly GCF_033115175.1). NCBI lineage: Eukaryota > Metazoa > Chordata > Mammalia > Lagomorpha > Leporidae > Lepus > Lepus europaeus. The sequence goes on along the minus strand of NC_084828.1, from coordinate 167,008,934 downwards.
TTGGTTCACCCCCCAAATGGCCACCACAGCCGGCGCGCTGCGCCAATCCGAAGCCAGGAGCCAGGTGCTTCCTCCTGGTCTCCCATGCGGGTGCAGAGCTCAAGCACCTGGGCCATCCTCCACTGCCTTCCCGGGCCACAGCAGAGAGCTGGACTGGAAGAGGAGCAACCGGGACTAGAACCTGGCGCTTATATGGGATGCTGACGCCGCAGGCAGAGGAATAACCAAGTGAGCCACAGCGCCGGGCCCCTGAAGTTTATTTTGATGTAAAATGTTTTGAAATCCATACTTAGCTTTTTTCATAGTACATGTTTTCCAGGAAATCTTGAAGACCTTACTCATATTTGAATGGTGTCAACTTATATGTCTGCTTCTGCCTGTAGATTCTGAGGTCTTAAAGCACAAAGACTCGGCTTTACTCAGCTCTGGGTCCCAGAGATTAGATCAGCACACGATGCACAGTAGTTGTTTATGGGCTGTGTTTGGATGAATGAATGAATGAGTAGTCATTCCTTGTCACGCACAGTTCTAATCCATCATTGATTCTGAGAGCACTAAGTACCCCCCTTTGTATTCAAAGTCTTTGCCAAAGCCTTTATTTTGAACTTACAAGGAAATTAAACAGAAAGAATCCTGTTGCCCTGATCTTGAAATCAATGTGCATTTATCTGGTCATGCTTGCTGCAGAACAGAATGGGAAGTCAAACAAACCGGAGGGAATTGAAGGTGCCTTTGGTGTTTCCCCAATTTCCCTTTCGGAAGTCATTTCTCCCCTTCTGCAACGTTCATCCTCTAACCTTCTCCTTCATCCCCGATGTGTCTACTCCATTGCTTCCTCCAAGACACTTTTTTTCTTATCTTTACCGGATTACAGAAACTTTGATAGGAAAAAATTTTAAAGTACATTGAGATTTGTTTTTGAACATTTCTTCTGAATGGAATGAATCCATCACGAAGAACAAAGGGAGACAATTTTGACATTGGGTCTGTGCCAGAAAATGTATGATATGAGCTGTATGTGGCCAGAGGTGATTTAGCTTCAACTTCTTTGTATGGATGTTAAACAAGTCCGGAATAATCTACCATTCAGAAATTCTTGTCAGAATCACTTTCTCACCACAGTTCCCAAGGGAATTCTTTATTTTTTTTAAAAAGATTTATTTGCTTATTTATCTCAAAGGCAAAATGATGGAGAGCAAAAGAGAGAGAGAGTGAAAGAGAGGTGGATATATATATATATATATATATATATATATCCACCATATATATATGAGGCAAGGTGCCCCAGATGGGCAAGCACTTGGCCCATCTTCCACTGCCTTCCCAGGTACATTAGCAGAAGGTGGATGGAAGTAGAACAACCAGGACTTGAATCCCAGTACTCCCATCTGGAAGGCTGGAAATGACAAACGACAGCTTAACCTGGTGCACCACAACACTGGGCCCCAGAGAGAACTCTTGACATTGCCACACCATAGAGAACTTTCAGGAAAAAAATTCTCTCATGGTACATTTTTGAGCACATGATGGGAAAAAAAAAATCACATGATGTTTAATTACAGGAACATTATTAAATACTGAATGCCATATGGTGCATGGAAAAAGAGCATCAGGCTGATTTCCCACAATTTTTCTGTTCGGATTCTCGGGAGGACTAAAAGAGCAAGTACACGAATCGAGGTTTTGTTTTCCTCTGGTTAATTGTGATGACGCATTATAGAGACACACAGTGTCACCAGGATAAGATCCTTCTTCCTACAGATGAACAACAAATGCTGGAGGCAGCCTTTGGGGGAGATAGACATGATCTGGTCTCACCCAGCTGATGCCCAGGAGGTTGCAAATCAGAGTACAAAAAGGCTGACAAGGGTGTGGAGTTATGACTGATCAACAGGCCTGCCCTTGCTAATTGTAGTGAGAATTAAACTGGAAATTGTGCTGATTGCATTCCCTGGCTGGGAGCTGCAAATTCAGACTCATAATTAGCAGTAACAGCATTAATGATCTTCCCACAAACCCCTTCCCTAAGCTCTTAGTTTTCTGTTTAATTTCTGCAGTTATTTTTCTTATGTTTTCTCTCCGGAGTTAGAGTTAAGAAACTAAATGCTAAACACTGAATGCCAATTAGATGCTAGGTACAGAGAAACACTTTGTTTTATAATAAAACAAGCTACAGTGAAGCCCAATTCCCATCTACAGATACAGAGAATGAGGCAAAGAAAATTGGAATAAGGTCAAAGAGCTACGAGGCACATTCCAGATGGCCAAACTGTCACATGTTTCACAGGTTATTTTTCTTATTTGGGAATAAAGGGGTGTAGTGAGTAGAAACGCCATTTCACAAACTCAGGTGTGCAAGAGTCATAAATTCAGTCTTCTGTACTAAACACAACTTCATTATAAACTTCCCTCCTTGAGGCTGGCACTGTGGCACAGTAGGTTAATCCTCCACCTGCAGCACCGGCATTCCATACGGGCATTGATTCTAGTCCTGACTGCTCCTCTTCCCATCCAGCTCTCTGCTATGGCCTGGGAGAGCAGTAGAGGATGGCCCAAGCACTTGGGCCCCTGTACCTGTGTAGGAGACCTAGCATAAGCTCCTGGCTTCTGGATTTGGATCTTTCAGTTCTGGCCATTGTGGCCATTTGGGAAGTGAACCAGCAGATGGAAGACCTTTCTCTCTGTCTCTTCCTCTCACGGTCTCTAACTCTACCTCTCAAATAAATAAATAAATCTTTAAAACAAAACAAAACAAAAAACCTCTCCACCTGGCCAGGTGGTGGAAACTTTGGCTCTGTAACATTCTCCCCCTTGTCTATTCCTTGGTATCTGAGGTTTAGTGGTTTTCCGTAATAAGGTCATGTCTCTAGGGGAAGCCTGTAGCCTGAGTTCTCAGCTGTACCTGCTTCTGGTCACTGAGATGTCTTCATTCCTGTCTATCTTTAGGCACTGATCCGTGCAGGTCCTTCCCAAGTTATTCCCAATAACCAGGCTTCAACTCAACAAGCAGGCTCTTTAGGTTCTGCTCTCTCTCTCTCACTTAACTTTCAAGTCCCTCTTAGGGGTTTTGGAATCAGTCTCCAAATCTGTACCTCGCAGTGATTGGGAAGCTTGGTTTGGCCACCCACGACTATTCGTCATCCCCATGTTCTCCCTGGATGCTGGGCACTTGTGCTCCTGCGTCACAGCAGGGCAGTGGGCGTGGTGAGGCTGTCTAAACCAAGTCTAACTGAACACACGCTCCTGTTTCTACTCTGGCACGTCACGTTTCCATAGGAAAGAGACCAGAGGTTATCCCTGCACCAGAATCTCTCAAATTACCCGAGGTTACTATGAAATCTCTTTCCCTCAAACTGATCCCTGAGGAGAGGCAGTTTCTAGATTAATCCACATCTAAGGAGGCTACACCATTCTCTTCAGATCTCCCTAACTCTCTCTTCTACTGCACTGAGGTGATGTAATCTGGGGAGGGAGGCATATCTTTAGCCTTCTCACCATCAAATCCACCTTCTACTAATTCTGCTCTATACTTTATGCATTTAACCACATGTTCCCTCTTGACAATCAAAACTTTTAAGAGAAAATGAAAGGTAATTCACTCCTTTTTTTTTTCCTTTGGTGTTTCCATATTTTCTTTGAGATAGTGACCATAGCACTCTCAAAACAGCTGCTTGAAGTAGCAAGAAACCCATTCAGTAGAAAGCAAGTTGGTATTTTTCAAAGATAGTATTCTCCCAAATTCCAACACAGTAATCATCCAAAAAGAGCTAGAAATGGAAGGAAGCAACAGACATTACATAGATGAAATGGAAGTAAATTCTAGAGAATTGTCAATAGCATGATGTAATCCTTGAGGAGGTGGGGTATACACAAGAGAAAGCATCTGGTCCCAAATGTCAGTGAAGTTTAAGCGGTGCCAATCTGCTATGAATCAAGCATTTATGTTGGGTCAGGTGCAGTACCATGTACTTTTAAAAACTTCTGTTTTGTCTTCTCCACAAATTGACAAGGTATGTTTCATTATCTCTGGCTTGCAGGAAGGGAAAGTTGACATTTAGTGAGATAGAAGTCAGTCATCCTCCTAATACATTCTAGTCCTAGAAACGTATAGGGGAACAAAATAATACACGTAACAACCAGATTCTTCCAAGTAATTAAAGTAAAAGGGAAGTTCTCCTCTTTGAAGAACCTAGAATTACGAACTGTATAAAAGAAAAATTACCAGTAAATGTCACTTGTGATAATGGATGCAAAATTGTTAAATATTAACTGCATGAGCCTAATGGGATATTTAAAATGCATTGTGATCAATTAGAACTTATGTAAAGGATGGAAAGAAAATTTAATACTGGAATTTCAATGCATGTCAATCACCTTCAGAGTTGGGATCAGGTTGAGCAGTAGGGAGCATATATTGGGTCCCATATAAAATTTATGTATTTATTTATTTGAAAGGGAGATGAGAGAGAGAGAGAGAGAGAGAGAGAGAGAGAGAGAGGAGAGAGAGAGAGAGAGATTATTCATCTGATGTCTCAACTCAATCCCCAAATTCCCACAATATCTGGGACCAGGTCAAACTGAAGCCTGGAACTGCATCTGGGTCTCTCGTGTGGATGGCAGGGACCCAAGCACTGGCACATCAGCCGCTACCTCCCAGACACATTAGTAGGGAGCTGGATTGGAGGCAGGACTCCATCTCAGGCACTCCGGTAAGGGATGTGGATAGCCCAAGAGGCATCTGAACCTGCTGAACCACAAAGCCCACCCCTAGGCTGCAATATTTAAGGAGCTGTGCGCCGTCAAGGATGTGTGCTTCTCTGTGTTTTTCGGACTACAGACTTCTCTCGCCTCTCTGGTCCTACTCCTGTCACCACATCATTAGCTGAAGAACACATTCACAGGTAAATCCTCCCTGCTACATAAGAAGCGTTGCATGTGAACACAGACTTATACAAGAAACTCCCAGCAAACTGTGATGGAAGGGAAGCGACTCTCCTTCACAGAAGCTATGCATCAGCAATTTAAAAAGGCAGCTGTTGGGCCTAGTGGTTAAGGTATCGCTTAGAACATCCACATGCCACCTCCGGGTGCCTAGGTTTGATTCCGGGCTCCTGCTCCTGATTCCGGCTCCTAGCTGATGCACACCGTGGGCTGCAGCAGGGAATGGCTTACGTAACTGGGCTCCTGCCATGCACCTGAGAAATTTGGGCTGAGTTCTTTGCTCCCAGCTCCAGATCCAACCTCTCTGTGGCTGCTGTGACCATTGGGGTCATTCGGGTGACCCAGTGGATGGGAGCGCTCTGTTTCATGTCTTTGTATCTCTATCTCTGTCTCAAATCAGCAAATTTAAAAAAGTTAAACATCAACCATTAGATGTGTTTTCTTTAAGAATACAGAAGACGACTAGGAACCTAAACACTGCTACCATACAACAAGATTTTTGGGGCTCTTCCAATTTGAAAGCTATTTTACAAGCATAGGTGAGGATAAGCCAAAAAAAAATTTTATTACTTGCAGATGACTTGATCATCATACAAAGAAGCACAAGCCAAGAAATTGGAATTAATAAGACGGTTAAGCAAGGTTACAAAAGATAAAGTAAATAAAAACTAAAATTCCTTTCATAGAAATAGTCAAGGAGAAATTATAAATGAAAAATATGCCACCTTTCTTTTTTTTAAAGATTTATTTATTTATTTGAAAGTCAGAGTTACACAGAGAGAGAGGAGGTAGAGACAAAGAGAGAGAGGTCTTCCATCTGATGGTTCACTCCCCAATTGGCTGCAACTGCCAGAGCCGCACCAATCCGAAGCCAGGAGCCAGAGATTCTTCCAGGTCTCCCACATGGGTGCAGGGGCCCAAGGACTTGGGCCACCTTCACTGCTTTCCCAGGCCCATAGCAGAGAGCTGGATTGGAAGTGGAGCAGCTGGGACTTGAAACGCTGTCCATATGGGATGCTGGTGCTTCAGGGCAGGGCATTCACCTGCTGAGCCACAGTGACAGCCCCATATGCTATCTTTCTAATAGCAACAAAAGCTATGCAAAAGTTCAGAACCAATGCAACAGAAGGATCCAAGGGAAGAAATGTTTAGGTTCTGTTGAAGGACATTGATAGGAAATTGGACGCAAGGAGAGCTTTCCATTTCGTGTATATGCAATGACTTAGCAATATAAAGACACTGACTCCCCAAATTAATTTATATATTCAAAAAATCCCAGCAAGATATTTTTGAAGAAAATGACAAGCTTATTTTAAAATTTATATGCAGCAATTGAGGCCTAGACAATGTGGAAATTCAGAACAAAGAGGAAAGACTCCTCTGACCGAGGTCTTTATGCCACAGGGAGAGACAAACCTGCTTCCCATCACACATCATAAGGCAAAAATAATGCATTTCTGTCCATGGAAATCAAAAGGTAAGATTCAATGAGACACCCTTTAAACAGAGTTGACAGACTGTGGGATGTTTGCAAACAGTGGCAAGTAGCAGCCAGATTCTATTAGGAATATCTGTAATCAACAAACAGAAGAAAGGAAGCATTCATAGACATACAGTGATGAAAACTGCCAGTGCCCAAAGGGTCAAATCAGTAAAGATTCAATACCGGAAGACAGCATTGCATTCGGAGCAAGCCAACCTAGCAGGATCTAGAGACATAAATCATTCTTCGAGCTCTCACGTGCAGGTGGCACACAGGGGTCTCAAGGGTTCATATTCGCAGCTGCTTCACCACAGCAGGTCCCATGGGGTGACTGGGTCAGGGTTCTAGGCTCTGACACAAAAAGGAATTAAAAACTGAGATGTGGATAAAGGTTGGCAGAGAAGCTAGATTATTTGCATGTAAAGCAAAAGCAGACACTTAAGAAGGGGTGCAAGCATGCTCCAGAGCTGTACACCATGAGGTCCGGGTGTACCCCTCTGTATGAACTGGAGACATGGTGCCGTCTGGGGTGGGGATTCACTGAATATTCAGAGGGCTCAGAACTCGGGCAGTGCTATCCCCCATTTCTGCACCCTTTTTTGGAAATCTCATGGTGTCAGGTGCATGATGACTGTAGGCAATTTTACACTCGATCTTAGCCAAAAGGCCAAGAAGCGATAACCACGGGAATTTTATTATCACGACCTTTTAACGACCTAAAGGTCACGGCGAGGATGCAGCTGGCAGCTATGTGTGGTTATTTTTAGCCAGTGCTGGCTGTACGTGGCAGAACTGGGGAGGCTGCCGATTTCTGTTGTAACGGAGGGAGGAAGTTTTGAGTGGGCAGGTGGGGCTGCAGCACAGGCGAGCCTGCAGGCAGGGGCTGGCCGCCTCAGTTCCTCCTTGCTAGCTACCTCCCTGTCTGGATCATTAACACAGAGCAGGGCCTAGCTCTGAATGCATGGACTGAGCGATGGAGCACTCAGCACACACTCTCAGCACAAGGGATCCATTCACCTGTTGTAATGTATTTGTGTTCCCCGTGTAGGTGATATGTTTCGATAAGCATAAGCATGGCGGCGACTTACCACGGTGTTTGGGACACTGAATGTTTGCATAATAACCATCTAAAAAAGAATAACATTCAGCTTTGGGAGACTTTTGGAATAGCCTCTGATTTTGTAATTATTTTATACCACTTATTAACACAAGAAATATTTTTTTCCTGATTTTCCTGTAATTAGGAACATTCCCTAGTCCATCACCTTTTTGAACTGATATACCAGGCTAAGAGTTACATAAAATAAACATAAACACATGCTCTGAAATATTAGTAGTTCCTCTGCCTTGTGTTTATTTAGCTTCCAAAGTTGTGTAAGAGTGGGGAATTTTTTTGCGGACTATTTAAATAAAAACAAGTAATATATACATGCATTTAAAAGAACTTTATACTCTCTTTATTTCATCAAATTTACTTACGAATTGTAAACTACCTGAGGTGGAGATGACCTTATACCTATAGCATATATGTAATATATATAGTCATAGAGTGTGTGTATGTTTGTGTGTGTGTGTGTTTTCTACTTTGCTCCCACTGTAACAATGCATTTGGAATTGAATGCATTTTCCCCAGGGGGAAACCCTAAGCAAAGGAACAGCTCCTTTTAGGGTCTAAATCCAATTTTTAAGCCTAACAAATAATTTTTTAGGCTTGAGGGCCCAGTAGTCTCCTCCCATGAAGCTGTAGACTGTCTAGCAAAGAAGAGAAGCCATTCTCTTAAACACATCCAGGTTCAGGTCTAAGCCAAGCTGTGTGGTACACCGAGTGAGGGGAACATAATTAACATTCTTGGTTTGGTGTCAAGGTGTGAGTCACATCCTGGGAAGGGGGTGGTGTGCGGCAAGGACTTTGTGAAAGTGCAGATGAAAGTTGAAAAGTCTAAGACGTAAAACCAGCAGGAAGGAAGAAGCAAAGTTTCACTGTTTAGGAGGTTTTGAAAGCGAATCTTCGCTCAATGCAGTCCCATGCGCACTGCTGAATATTGAATATCTCAGGAATGATATTAGCATATATCCTGCTTTCCCATACGTATTAGCCAATAGTCTCACACAAGGCAAGGTTGTAAGTGAAGCAGTTAAAGTCATAGAAACATGTGAAGAAAACAAGAATCCCATTTTTTTTAACAAAAGATTTTAATTTTTATTTATTTATTTATTTTTTTCACAGGCAGAGTGGACAGTGAGAAAGAGACAGAGAGAAAGGTCTTCCTTTGCTGTTGGTTCACCCTCCAATGGCTGCCGCCACTGGCACGCTGCGGCCGGCGCACCACGCTGATCTGAAGCCAGGAGCCAGGTGCTTCTCCTGGTCTCCCATGAGGGTGCAGGGCCCAAGCACTTGGGCCATCCTCCACTGCACTCCCTGGCCACAGCAGAGAGCTGGACTGGAAGAGGGGCAACCGGGACAGAATCCGGCGCCCCGACCGGCGCTGCAGGTGGAGGATTAGCCTACTGAGCTGCGGCGCTGGCCTAACAAAAGATTTTAAAGATGATCACAGGCCTAGTCCTGGCTCTTTAGTTTTCAAGAGCCAGACAATTCCACATGTGGCTTACCCGCTTCTATTAGAAAGAAAACAAAAATTAAAAAAAAAAATTCATAGGTTATCATTCCTCCTTGCATGTAATCCATCCACTCCATTTATTTGTATTTACAAATGATTTCACTTTGCTTCAAAGACAAATAGGGGGTCATGTGTTTGGTACAGTGGCTAAGTTACCGCTTGGGATGCCCACATCTCATATTGAAATTGGAGATGATCACCTAAAATTTATACAAAAATGACCCCTTAAAATTCCCCAGAAGTGCTATCTGGGGTGCCACATGTGCTACCAGAATTTGGGGTGCCATACGATTTGACCATACCCTTATTAATAAATCCCTAATATTAATAAGCCCAAGAGGGTTCTTGCCTAATATTTAGAGAAGAATTCTAAATACCGGCACAGATAAACGAGGCAGCATGGTACATTTTAACTCTTTATTTAGTGCGAGAGATGCATAGGAGAGTGAGGGCTTTATCTAAAAGAGAGGAGTAAATCTAGGTTCATACCGAGCACCAGGAGCCAGGCATGTGGAGGAGCATCTAAGCCAGGAAGCCTAGGGCATGGCCCAAAGGCCAGGTGCCCTGGAGGCACAGGGCTACAGCCAGCCCCCTCCTGGCAAGAGGCCAGGGAAGAAGAGAAGGGCCAGACACACTGTGTCCCAGGCTAACCCACTTCCAAAGGGGAGTGGTTAATTAACCTGATTGGCTGGTGGGCACCCAGGTGTGGCCAGGTAGAGGGATGAGGTCACACAGGGGCGTGGTGAAGGCGTGGTCTTCCAGCTCACAAACCTAATCAATTTTAACCTGTATGCCTGCCTACTTCATTCCTCCCTCAGAGACTCCATCCCTTAATCCTAAGGGAAGTTGATGGGCGTCGAATCATCTCTTCTGTAACTGCTTCCCGCTTATGAGGGGCGTAGTGCAGGCCCTGCCTATCCAGGGTCTGGAGGTCTCTGCCTATCCTACCTAGCAAATTCACTTTGTGAGCTGGAGCAGTCTCGGTCATTGCCAGCGTCTGTGTCTCCTGCATGGTTAATTACTCCCAGAAGTCGAGTTCTGAAACATATAAGTTGTTAATTCGTGTAAGTAAAACTGGAACAAAACCAATTGTAGGTGGGGTGCCCCTTTAGATGACAACAACATATCTCACAGATTCCCAGATGGTGGGTAGTGATAGGCTACCCTTCT